>NC_142147.1:55131303-55441954 GCF_024610735.1 Ursus americanus
CAAGCCCCATGTTGGGTGGTAGAGATTCCTTAAATAAACTCACAAAACAAAAAACAAAAAACCCCCCACAACTAGTATGGGAAAATAGCTTACAATAGGACGGGCATTTCAAATCAGCAAGGAGAGCATGGGTCCTTTATTAAATGGCATCGCCAAAATTAGAGAAAAAAAATTGAACCCTGCCTCACCACACATGTAAACACAAAGGAGAAACTGAATACACCTGTCATGTTGTACTAGCAAAGGATTTCCTTTTATCTTTTTTAAGTTTATTTTTTTTAGTAAACTCAACACTGAACGTGGAGCTTGAACTCAAAGGACCCCGAGACCAAGAGTCGCCAGCTCAACCCACTGAGCCAGCCAGGCGTCTGGCAAAGGATTTCTTAGACTTGTCAAAAGAATATAAATCATAGACATACATATGGATTTGACCTCAAAACATAAAAATTTCTGTTTGATGAAAGCATCCACAGACCATTTGACGGATCGGGGACCTGCTGAGGAGACATTTCCAAGGTAGGCAGTCCACGAAAGATTAATATCGGAAACAGGGAACATCTGCACATCGAGACAAATATAGGACACACACCAAATAAATAAATAAATTACACGAATAGGCAACTCACAGAATGGGGAAACCAAAAGAGCTGATAAGCACATGAAGAGATACTCAACACTGAAATGCCATCTAAGAACATTTCACACCCACCAGGGTTTTAAAGATAGAAAGTTGAATAACCCTAAAGATACCGGCAAAGCAGCTTTCCTAAATTGTGGGTGGAAGCGTAAACTGCCGATCTTTCTGGAGAGCTATTCAGAAGGGTTGAGATACCGAGGATGCAAATTCAGGCTGAGTGTGCGACTCTGCCCCGGGATGGGATCTCACTGGGGTTCAGAAAGGGACCCAGCCGAGAAGGAACAGCGGGGGGCGGGGAGCATGGATCCAGAGCCTCTGGTGTGTGCAAATGGTGGCAGCCAGGTCCCCGCGAAGGAATGCCTGGATCGTCTACACCAGGCAAGCGCATCCTGAATGTTTAATGGTAAGTGGGGCGGAGAGGGTGGGGAGGGAGACACTGGTGAGATGTACCGGTTACATCAAATAGAGTCAGGAGTGCCTGCAGATGAGCTTTGGGGGCCAACGATGGAGAGAAAATTAAAGCAGAGGCGTGAATGGGTCCATAGTGATGTTGTGTACCAGACGCAGTGGAGAGAAGAATGTGAAGAAACAGGGCACTTCCCCAAACGTAACAAAAGCAATAGAAGGCACGCTATTCACAATGTCTGGAAAGGAAAAAAAAAAAACCTTCCAGCATGAACAACATCAGATAGTAGTTGAGGCTCTTGTAGGACAGACAGACAGACTCTCCTCTGGGACTACAGAGAAAAATTATTTTCTGAAAATTGACAGCCTTCTGCATTTTCTTTTTTATCTTTGGTGTGTTCTTGCATTCACTCACTTAAAAATATGTTAACTAACCTGGAATTAAAACAAAACATTAATAAAAAATAAAAATAAAATATATACATTTCCGAACACCCCTGAGCCAAGTCTTACACTGGCCACCAGAGTACAGAGCTGACACGGCTTCTAAACTTTTGGAAGATCACACACATGTACACAAATGACAACTTTTAACGAGTGATGCTGAGAAGCATAAGACTGAATTAAATCCCCAAACTAGGAATCGAGACCCTATTCAGGGGTTAGGGGAGGCACGCATAGGGAAGAAGCATTTGTTTTGTTTTGATCCTAACAGATAAAACAGATGTCATCAGGGCAAAAGGGGGATTAGCAAAGCAGAAGGGCATCCCAGGAAGAAAGACCTGCTTGTGCAAAGGCCCTGTGGCAGAAAAATCTTCGAGGCAGATGTAGCTAGAGGTTGGGAGCAGAGGGGAGTGAGCGTGACCCAGGGAGCCCAGACCCAAGAGCAAAGATTGTGGATTTGGACTCGGATGATGGTGAGCAAAGCAGGACTCACCGGACGGTCTGGAGGCTGCACTGCGGATGCCTGAGGCCCTCACACAGCAGCAGCGCCCCGGGGTCCCCCAGGTCATTCAGGCTTAGATCCAGCTCCATCAGGCTCCGGTTCACAGCGAGGGTGGAGGCGAGCTCCTCACAGGCAGCCGCGGTGAGGCGGCAAATCTTCAACCTGCAGGAAATCCAATTCAGCACGCGTCACGGAGTGTTTTGCACACCGTGCTGATGCTGCCCTCCCTACCCCCACCCGTACAAGCAATAGCTTCCAAACAAAACTCAGTTTTTTAAAAATGGGCAAAAGCTTTGAATAGACATTTCTCCACAGAAAAGAAACGAATGATCCAAAATCACGTGAAAAGATGCTCGGCACCCCTAATCGTGGGGAAAATGCAAATCAAGACCAGCACGAGATACCACGTCACAGCCATCCGGATAGCTATTATAAAAAATAATAATAAAAATTTTTCATAATTGAAAAAAAAGAAAGAACCCCCAAATCACAAGCGTTGGCAAGGACGTGAAGAAACTGGAAACTTTATGCACTGCTGGTAAGAATGAATAACGGTGCCGTGGCCGTGGGAAATGAGATGGTGGCTCCGTGAAAACTTAAAAGGAACCACATGGTCCATCCATTGCACTTCTGCTTACAGAGCCCAAAGAGTTGAGAGTAAGGGCTCAAAGAAATATGTGTACCCCAATGTTTCCAGCATTATTCAAAATAGCCAAAAGCTGGAAGCAACCCAGGTGTCCATCAGCGGATGATTGCACAGATAAACGAACGATGGCATATCCACGCAATGGAATGTTGCTGAGCCTAAGAGGGAAGGGACCTCTAACACACGCTGCCGTGGGGATGAACCTGGAAAAGAGACTGAGTAAAACAAGCCAGGCACACACACACACACACACACACACACACACTTCGGGATTCTACTTATATGAAGTAAATGAAGTCTAATATGAAGTCAATTCATGAAGACAGATAGTAGAATGGAGGTTGTCAGGGGTCGGGGGAGGGAGACGGGGAGTCCGTGTTGAACGGACCGTCTCAGTCTTGCAAGATGAAAAGGTCAGGAGATGGATGGCGGTGACGGTTGCACAACAGTGTGAATGTGCTTGGTACCACGGAACTGTGTGCTTCAAAATGGGGAGATGGTAGGGGCGCCAGGCGGGCTCAGCTGGTAGAGCGTGTGACTCTTGATCTCTGGTTTGTGAGTTTGAGCCTTATGTTGGGTGCAGAGATTTTTTTTTTTAATTGTAAGACGGTAAATTTTATGATATGTGTATTTTATTTTATTTTTAGCACGATGCATTTTCTTGGCGAAAATAATCAAGAAAATAGAGAACAACATTTCTGTGCCCAGCATGTGTGATTCCTCAGCCTCTCTTTGAGGCTACCCCAGCAATCCGTAGTAGTGTGTCTGGGGTGCAGTTAGCACCTCAACTGATGGAAATATAGAGCAGAACACTACTGGCCCTCAAAGATGTCCTCTGTTGACATTTCACATAGTGTCTTCCTATATATAGAAAGGGAAGACAGAGACAGAGTCCTGATTTTACCACGTGAGTCCCTGGATTCAGCTCTGCTTGAAACCAGTATTTCCCTCCGGACTTCCTGGGCACGGAAGCCAACAAATTGACTTTTATCTTCAACCACACTGAGATGGGGAGTCTGTCTCCGGCGACCACAGGAGTTTTTGTGGAAGCCTTTCTTTTAGGGGGCTCTATGGCACTTGTCCCTGACGCTACGACCCCCTTGATATTTATTTATTTATGTTTTATTGTAGTAAAATATATACAACGTGGGGCGCCTGGCTGGCTCAGTCAGTAGACCTGCAACTCTTTTTTTTTTTTTTAAAGTTGCAGTCTTTTTTTTTTTTTTTTAAAGATTTTATTTATTTATTCGATAGAGATAGAGACAGCCATTGAGAGAAGGAACACAAGCAGGGGGAATGGGAGAGGAAGAAGCAGGCTCATAGTGGAGGAGCCTGATGTGGGGCTCGATCCCATAACGTGGGATCACGCCCTGAGCCGAAGGCAGACGCTTAACCGCTGTGCCACCCAGGCGCCCCTAGACCTGCAACTCTTGATTGGGGTCTTCAGTTTGAGCCCCACGTTGAGTGTAAAGCTTACTTCAGAAAAGTGTATATAGATATAGATAAATATAGATATAAAGCATAAAATTTACCATTCTAACGTTTTCTTTTTATTTAGTAATCTCTGCACCCAACCCCACATGGGGCTCGAACTCACGCCCCCGAGATCAAGATTCACACGCTCTTCCAACTGAACCAGCCCCCGTTTTAACCATTTTTATGCGTGCGACTCAGTGGTGTTAAGTACCTTCACATGGCCGTGCAACCATCACCACCACCCACGTCCAGAACTTTACATGGTCCCAAACACAGACTCTGCACAGTTCCCCATTCCCTCCTGCCCTGGTCCCATGGCAACCACTGTTCTTTCGGTCTGCATTTGACTCTTCTAGGGACCTCATAAGTGGAATCATACCATCTTTGTCCTTTTGTGATTGACATTTCACTTCACATCATGTCTTCCAGGTTCATCCATGCTGGAGCACGTGTCAGAATTTCACGCTTTTTTTAAAGATAGAATAATATCCGGTCTCACATACATGCCATATTTTGTTTACCCATGCACCTGCAGATGAATATTTGGGCTGTCTCTGCCTCCGGGCTCTTGTGAATAAGGCTGCTACAAATCTGGGCATACAGATAGTGGCTGTGTTTTTATCCATCCCTCGATGCGTTTTAAGTTGGCGCCATGAAGAACTCACCACAGGATCTGCAGCCTACACCCTGGGTGCCTCAAGCCTTGACACAGGAGCCTCAGACCCAAATCCTCCAGCGCGTTTCCCGTCAGGTCCAACTCCACCAGATGTCGATTGGTGCTGAGCACGGAGGCGATCTCCCGGCAAGCCCCAGCCTCCAGCTGACACTTCCTCAACCTCGGGAGGAAAGGGACGTTGAAGAGGGCACCATCTTGCTGTCCCCTACCCTGGCCCCTTGACTCACCCAACACAAACCTGCACACGTGTCACTACAGCTCAGAAATGAGCAAGACTTCATCATTTCCAGCAAGGAGCATCCCATCTCACGAGACAGAGGGGTAAGCAAGCATGCTCCAGCGAAGGTGGTGCCATTGAGGCACGAGTGCACCATAGCTCAGGTGGGGTCTCCAGAGCTCAAGACCTGCGTGTATCCATCTCTGCCCCCCACTCGCCCTGCACCCTCCAGCAAGCTGTCAGCAAGTCTGTCCCATGTTTCAGGAGCTGCCTCTGTGTCTTAGGTTCACTGCCTCTAAAATAAGGAGATAATTGCACCTGCTTCAAAAGGATTGTATGTACTTTACTGAAGGCACACAGTAGGTGCTCAGACAGTGAGCTACGGTTTATTAAAACCATCACGGTGGAGGGGACGCCTCACTCAGGTTTGGCAAACTGTGCACAGTCAGGGAGGACTCTCTGGGGAGTTTGAGATGGTTCTGGAAGGCTGAGCTGGAGTTCACAGGCAGGAACAGGATGAGACAGGGTGGGAGATAGTAGAAAACCCGTGTGCTGGTCTCTGCGATCCCCCTTCCCACCCCCGCCCTGCCCCATTCCTGACACCCCTGAAACCCGCTCCTGAAACCCCTGCAGTTCCTATGTGACAAGGGCGCTAGGAGCGTCTCTGGTTCTAAGGGCCGAGCTTCCTCGTGGGGCTGGGCCCCAGAGAGACCACACCAGGATAAGGGGCTGGCAACGTTCAGCCCTGCCCCCACTCTCCTCCAGAGAGGGGAAGGGGCTGGAAATGGAGTTCACGATCTACGGGCCACAAGACGAAGGCTCCATAAAACCCCGAGAGCGTATGGCTCCGAGGTTCCAGGCTGGCGAACAGGTCCACGCCGGGAGGGTGACGCACCCCAGCTCCGTGGGCAGAAGCTCCTGATCAGGGACCCTCCCAGACCTCTCCCCACGGGGCTCTTCCTCTGCCATAGATCTCACCCTTTACCATATCCTTTAACAAACACCGAAGTGCTTCCCGGAGTTCTCTGAGCCTCCCTAGGACACTCATCAAACCGAGGCAGCTTCAGAAGCCAGGTGACAACCGGGGTGTGTAAGGGACTCTGCAGCAGGGGGGCCGAGAGGGGGCAGTCTCAAGGGACCAAGCCCTCACCTGTGGGGCGTGACCACCTCCAGGGAGATGGTGGCGGAACGGAACTGCAGGGGACTGTAGGACGCCCCACGGGTGGGGGGGTGGGGCAGAGTTGCCGCACGTGTCTGACCAGAAGTGTCAGAAGGGAGTGACGAGGCCCCGGGGGGACGCTGGAGGGGCTCCTCTACAGCCACGGCCTTGCAGCCAGAGGGGCGGAGACTCACTGGATCGCCTGCAGCCGGCAGCCGGGATGCTGGAGCCCCTCGCAGAGCAGCCTGACGCCGGGCAGGCCCAGCCCGTTGCAGCTGAGGTCCACCCTGGTCAGACTCCGGTTGGCCACCAGGGCGGCCGCCAGGTCCTGGCACGCGGAGCTGGGCACGCAGCACCTCTTCAGGCTGGGTGGGAGGGAGGGAGAAGGGCCAGGTCACCACGGTGGTCGCTTGGTGGATTCTGCCCCTCGTCCTTTGTCTCCCTCCTTCCCAAAGTAAAAGAAAGGAGATCAGGGGGTGCCAGGGGCTGGGGGAGGGGGAAAGCCGAGTGCCTGCTGAGGGCTAGGGGTGTTTCTTTCTGCTGCGGGGAACATATTCTGGAGTTTGTGGTGACGTTTACACAAGCTTGCGCCTACACGGAAGAAAAACCGCCACTGAGTTTTCCAGTATGTCAATGATACGTTAAAACATAAAAGCAACAAGAATGACATAAGACGTCTTGTGCTTTGCAGGGAGGGCAATGCCGTCACAGAGGTGCCCTTAGAGGGGAAGTCAAGACCCCTCCTCCTGGCTCTGCTCAAGGCTTTCTTGGAGAAGGAGGTGCCCTGGGCCCTGTGGAAGCTTGCCCATCTCTGCATCTCTCCCTGAGCCACAGGAAAGCAAGGCTGATATCAGGCCTTGACCTGAGTGAGTTGGTGACATGTGTAATGTAAGTTCTTGGCATGGTTCCTCGTACACGGCACGGGTTCAAGGAAGTATGTATTATTTATCATTCTGTCTTTGGGATCAGGCGGTGTCCTGCTCACAAAATGCTGGGCGGGATCCCCGTGTCTGCCCTTCAGGGCGCGCACTCCGGGAGCAGGGCTGTGTTCTGGTCAGGATCCAGACACCCCCGGTTCCCTCAGCTGGCTGTCATCTCATTTCTCTAAGCCGCACCTTAATATCGCCACGTTTGGAAACAGCACAGTTGAATACGCAAAACGTAAATTTATTATCTTCACTGTTCTTTCTTTCTTTCCTTTTTTAAGTAATCTCTACCCCCAGCGTGGGGCTCGAACTCACGACCCTGAGATCAAGAGTCCCCTGCTCCTCCAACTGGGTCAGCCCAGCGCCCCTGGCACCGGACTGTTTTAATTACTATGGCTTCGTGCACCCCACTTGGAAATCAGGGAGTGTGATTTCAGGTAGCAAGCCTGGAAAGGAGGAGATGAAATAAGAGAAGCGGGAGATAGTGATGCTGGAATTTCTACTGACTGCTTCTAGTAGTTATGGGCGGAGTCGTGTCCCCCCCAATTCATACACTGAAATCCTAATCCCCCCAACCTCCAAGTGTGCCTGCATTTGGAAATAGGGTCTTTAAAGAGGTAATTAAAATGAGGTCACCGCTGTGACTGGTGTCCTTACAGAAAAAGGAAATGGACACACACACACACACACACACACACACACACACACGTGAACACACTGGGAGGAGTCGGCCCAGGGGAAAGCCGCCCCGCCCACACCTGGATCCTGAACCAGGCAGCCCCGCCCACACCTGGACCCGGAACCAAGCAGCCCCGCCCACACCTGGATCCGGAACCAAGCAGCCCCGCCCACACCTGGATCCTGGAACCAAGCAGCCCCGCCCGCACCTGGACCCGGAACCAAGCAGCCCCGCCCACACCTGGACCCGGAACCAAGCAGCCCCGCCCACACCTGGATCCTGGAACCAACAGCCTCGCCCGCACCTGGATCCTGGAACCAAGCAGCCCCGCCCGCACCTGGAACCAGAACCAAGCAGCCCCGCCCGCACCTGGATCCTGGAACCAAGCAGCCCCGCCCGCACCTGGACCCAGAACCAAGCAGCCCCGCCCGCACCTGGATCCTGGAACCAAGCAGCCCCGCCCGCACCTGGACCCTGGAACCAACAGCCCCGCCCACACCTGGATCCTGGAACCAAGCAGCCCCGCCCGCACCTGGACCCCGAACGGTGAGAAAATGAGTTTCTGTTGTTTAAGCCCCCAAGTCTGGTGCTTCGTGAGGGCAGTGAGAGCGAGCACCACTACGTAGTCTCCGCGGAGCCCCCGGAAGGTGGGGTGCAGGTCCGCCTGCACTCACCTCAGGTTCTGAAGCTTGCAGCCAGGGTGTCTGAGCCCCTGACACAGCAGCTTCACCCCCCGGCTGCCCAGCGCGTTGCGGTACAAAACCAGCTCCGTCAGGTTCGGGTTGGTGCTCAGAGCGGCGGCAAGCTGTTTGCTGTAGGCCTCCGGCAAAACGTGCTTCTCCGGTCTGCAAGGAGGGGACACAGGACAAAGCCTCGCTGTGCCCGACGCCGCACAACTACTGTGTGGGGACTGTGTGTCACCTCGCAGTTTATGAAGCACTGTCATCTTTACTGGTTACTTTTTTCACGTGGGCTCCATGCCTCACTCAGGGCTTGAACTCCCAACCCTGAGATCAAGAGTCCCACACTCTACGGACAGAGTCCACCAGGCACCCCTCATGTATTTTAAATATTCCACTGTAATTATTATTACTTTTTTTTTTTTTTTTCAAAAGCATTAGCAGCCCACGCAGACAGGGCAGGAAATGTTCAGGCTTTGCTCCTTGTTGATTTAACACCAGGGAGCCCATGTCCACGCCCTCCCCTGCACTGGTCGGCTGAGTGCGGCCCCAGGCCCACGGCAGCAGTGCCTGGGAGCGTGGCAGAAACAGAAGCCCCACTTCACCAGAGATTCCGGGGACGTGGCCCAAAATCTGTTTCACAGACAGCCCCCTGGGGGTTCTGCTCAGGTTCCAGAAACACAGGTGAGCCTAGTGGTTTTCTGCAAGTTTTTCCCTTTCTTCCCAGCTAATGAAAGTGCAATGTTCTCTACCGGAGATCCAGAGCCAGAAATCACGAGTCTGTGGCCTGGGAGCTGAATTCCTCCAGTAATTTATAAATCAGGAGGCCTCACACGAAAATAGGGGTTTCTACACTTTTTTGAAAAACCAAGTCCGGCTGCAAGGGGACCTTATGAGTAGGAGGCAGCCGCAGGGCGCCCTAACCATGTGCGTGACAACCCTGTTCCTGAAACCTGAATGCTCGGGGTGGCCGGCCTGCCGAGAGCTGACTCATTAACCCGAGCGTCGCAGCTTGAAACAGCACAGCTGGTTATCTTCTAGTTCTGGAGGTCAGAAGTCTGGAAGGAGTCTCGCGGGGCTAGCGTCAAGGTGGACTGTCTTCCTTCCAGAGGCCCCGCATCCCTTGGAGGGTGTCTCACCTGGATAATCCAGGTCAGTCTCCCCCATCTCAAGATCCTGAATTTAATCACACCTGCCAAGTCCCTTTTAACCTGGAGGTGACATATTCACCCATTCCAGGATTAGGGCACAGGGGTCTTTGGGGGGCGGCGGCATTATTGTGCTCCCCACTCTGGCCTTGGCAAGCATTTGCATTTATAATTCCTGCTTACGAGAGAATAGAAAGTGTCTCTATTGGTGTCTGTCCCTGGTTCCTGGCACAGAGCCCCTAAAACCGATGTGATTTCCTAAGTGGTAAGAGCACTAGGCCCATCTCTTGTTCCAATATGTGGTCTTTGACCCCGTCCCTGACCCAGGGCTCCTAAATCCTTTGGACTCTCTGGGTGAGAGGAGAGGCTTTTGTTCTCATGAGGTGACTCGGAGTGACTTCTGCTGACCAAGGCCAAGCTATAATTAGAAGCTTTGCACTTCCTATGGAATTTTGGGAGATATTGTAATTTTGGAACCTCTAAAATCTTTATGACAGTCTCTTCCTCTGAATCGGTCTGGGATTGAGAACAGGCAGACTCACATGGCACAGGGTATGACATGAGGCCGGTAAGGCTCCTGATTTACTTCTAGTTATACAGTCTGTCCTAAAACCTAGGTTTAGAGGCGCCCGGGTGGCTCAGTCGGTTAAGCGTGTCACTCTTGGTTTTGGCTCAGGTCATGATCTCAGGGTCGTGAGATCGAGCCCCATATTGGGGTTCACCCCCAGCATGGAGTCTGCTTGAGTTTCTCTCTCTCCCTCTGCCCCCCCAAATAAATAAATAAAATATTTAAAAAATAATTTAAAAAAATTTTACATAAAAACCCTACGTTTATAGTACATATATAATTATACATATAACTATATATAATAATTATATATAATAGATAATAATATATATAATTATGTGAGAGAGAGAGAGAGAGAGAGATAAATAAATAAATATGGGACCCCAAAGCCCCAGAGGCTTTAACCACAATGGAGCTGGTGGGTCTAACAAATCATTGTACTCAGAGTGTCTACACTGTTACGAAAATGTCATGATGAAAAGGTGACATCTAACATCTGTTGGCTTCTGACCCTGTATGCAACCCAGCATTGAGCCTTTACAACAAACCTGAAAAGGTCAGAGTTTTAGTTTCATTTTCTGTCCAGAAACACCGAGGCTCGACCAGCAGAAGTAACAGCTCGTGAGCGGTGGAGTCGGGATGCTAACCAGTGTGCGTGTGATTCCAAACCCCGGGCCCCTGACCTCCACCCCCTCCTGCATCCTGGAGCGTGCTAACAGAAGTTCCGAGGCACGTGGCCCCACATTTAGGGAACATTTAGGGCATCTGGGTCAGGGAAGATCCTGCTTAGCAGAATTTTGCCTCCACGTGGGATGAAGAGTCGTGCAGAGCAGGGCAGAGTGCCAAGTGGAAGTAAGCCTCCAGTCAGAGTGGGATGTCCGCACATTGATCCCTACCGCCTGTACCCCTGGCCCTAGGACACCTCTCCTTCCTAAATGTTCCCATGGCTGCCTCATCTCCTCACTGAGGTCAGTGGCGGACATTTGGTGAGCAGACTGGGAGATCCTGGGGGCTGACACCCCAACTTGACTGGGTACAGCTCAAGACCCCTGCTCCCCTGCCCGAGGAGGGGCTGAGGCATACCTCCAGGTCCGATTAGTGACCCGCCCAATCATGTTCCCTCTGTTGGCTGCCTCCCTTCCTTCTCTTCTCTACTGCCTGGGGTCACCTCCGAAAGAAAGTGCTCTGGGGGAACAGGATATGCCACCCCCAAATATGCCACTGTGGCATAAGGATTATTTTGAGTTTAAGGCAAACGAGATTCAGAAAGAAGCCTTCCCAGAACTTCCTTTACATGACACTTTTTTTTTAAATTTTAATTTTAATTTTTTTTTACATGACACTTCTGAAAGTGAGGACTGCCATAAATCCCTTTCCTGGGGAGGTTTTATGGCCAAGAAGATGGACGTGTGGTGCCACTGGGGTTCAGAACACACTACCCCAAGAGGGGGCACCTCAGATGTCTTGAGCTGAAGGAGTGTGAGAAAGAGGCAGAGGCAGGAGGGTCCCTGACCCCCTACCCCACCACCATCTGGCCCTTCTTCCCTGAGAGCAGATCAGTCTCGCACGTGAAGAGTGTCCTCCCTGTACCAGAAGGAAGGGAGGCAACCTGACCACTAGAGAGTGAATTCTGGGCCACAAAGCCTAGGTAAACAACCTTGTTACTTCACCATGTACTGCTCCCCAGCCCAAAGCCCTTTGTCTTGTCAATTCTTTTTTTTTTCTTTTCTTTTTTTTAAAGTAAACTCTATGGGGACGCCTGGGTGGCACAGCGGTTAAGCGTCTGCCTTTGGCTCAGGGCGTGATCCCGGCGTTATGGGATCGAGCCCCACATCAGGCTCCTCTGCTGTGAGCCTGCTTCTTCCTCTCCCACTCCCCCTGCTTGTGTTCCCTCTCTCGCTGGTTGTCTCTATCCTGTTGAATAAATAAATAAAATCTTAAAAAATAAATAAATAAATAAAGTAAACTCTATGCCCCATGTGGGGCTCAAACTCATGACCCCGAGGTCAAGAGTCACATGCTCCACTGACCGAGCCAGGTGCACCCCCAATTTCAGAGATCTTTCATTTTATTTATCCATTTATTTTTAAAGATGTTATTTATTTTAGAGAAAGCATGCGTGAGCAAATGCACATGAGGTGGAGGAGGGGCAGAGGAAGAGGGAGACAAGCAGATGCCCCACAGAGCGGGGAGCCCCACGCAGGACTCGATCCCAGGACCCTGAGATCAAGACCTGAGCCGACATTAAGAGTCGGACGCTTAACTGACTGAGCCAGCCGGGCGCCTAATTTCAGAGACCCTTTAACGTAGCTCTCTATGTAACGGCATGGTAAAGCTGATTTGGAATTGAGCCTGACGTGTCCTCAGATGGCCTGTCAGTTCTTTACAAGTTGATGGTCTTGTAAGGCTCCCAGGCTCCCAGGCCCATGTGAAAATTCAATAAACTGTTTCCTTTTCTCCTGTGAATCTGTCACGTGTCAGTTTAATTCCTAGGCCCGCCAGAGACCCAAAGAGCGAAGAAAAGAATTTTCCTCCTCTAGAGATCCAAGTCAGACCTGCACAAACATGTCAGCCCATTAGCTTCCCGCATATTTCTGCCTTCCCACAATTAACCTCCGGAGAAACTCAGTGTCCTTTTCCTTTGTCTTGCTACTTCTCTAAAAATGCATTGTTCTTGTGTTACAGATTCTAACCAGCCCCTTGAGTTACTCATCTCTGGGGATTCCCAGGTGTAAGTGAGGACGAACTAATAAACTTTTTTTTATGCCTAATGCGGAGCTTGAACTCATGACCCTAAGATCAAAAGTCACATGCTCTACTGACTGAGCCACCCAGGCGCCCCAGAACTCATAAACATCTAATAACGTCTTTGTTTTTCTCTGTTGATCTGTCTTTTGTCTGTTTAATTTGCAGGCCTCCGTACAAGACCTAAGAGGGTAGAAGGAAAAAGGACGATTTCCCTCCTCTATTTTACTTACATTCAGCTCTTCGTGCCTAAGATTACCTTTCGGGGAACCCAAACCAACACAAAGCCCTAGCCAAAAAGCCAAAAGAATCACTTCCTCCGAGCTTCCTTCCTCCATCCCCCCCTTCATACCACCCAGCCCTCCAAATCACTGTCTCTTATACAACCCTGTTTTATTTTCCTTATAATGCTTTTCTCTACTGAAACTACCCGAATGATCATTTTTTGTTTGTTTGCCTGTTTGTGTATTTACTGTTCTTTGTCTCTCTCCCTTCCCATTAGGATGTCTGGGCTGGCAGGGCACTGCTGGTCTGCTCACATTGTCTGCACCCTGTAGAAAAGCACCCTTGATAATATTTGTGGGCTGGATACGGTCTCCTTGACCGGGGCCCCGACTTAGTCCAGATGAGTTCTATTTAAGAGCAGGACACTCATCCGGACACTGTGGACCTTTGGGGCCAGACCATCCTCTGTGGTGGGGGGCCATCCTGGGCACTCTGGGGTGTCTTTGCCGCATCCCTGGCCTCCACCCTCCAAATACCATAGCACCCCCCTCCCCACCTCCTCTAGTTGTGACGACCCAGCATTTGTCCAGATATTGCCACGTATGTCCTGGGGTGGCGGCAACACCAGCCCCAGCTGAGAACACCAACCTGGCCGAGAGCAGGAGCCCGGAGAGCGCGCCCCACCGAGTACTTACGACGGTGCCGGTAGCGTCTGGGGCCCCGGAGCCCGTGTCCCCCCATCGTCCTCGTCCGTGCTGTAGGCAGCCCCGTGCAAGTGCAGCCCCAGGGCGCGCCGGCAGCTCTGCACGCAGAAGGAGGCGATCACGTGCTCCATCTTGGTGGCCATGTTGCCGACCACGACCACCTGGAAGTGGCTCAGCGCCTGCCGGATGAAGCGCTCCTCCTGGATCTCGTACAGGCAGCTGAAGAGCTCCAGGGCGCCCTGCTGCAGAGTCGAGCCCTCGCTCTGGGCTTTGCCTTGGATGCAGCGCAGCAGCTCCGCCTTGACGTGAGGCGAGACCTTCCAGCCCAGACTCTTCTCCAGGTAGCTCCTCGTGTCCTCGTTCAGGAGTCCGAACAGGAAGCGGACGGTGAGCGCCGCGAAGCTCCGTTCCGAAAAGCCGTACTCGGCCAGCAGCCTCGTCACGTTCTGCTCCGGGCCGGACCCCCTCTCCCCGGGGTCCAGGAGGTAGTACATGGCCGCGAAGAACTCCTGGAAGCTCAGGTGGATGAAGCTGTAGAACTTGGCACGGTTGATGTCCTTCTGGAAGATGTTCATGTTGAGGAAGGAAGACACGTCCGCCCCGGCGAGGCCGTGCTTCCGGAGGTCCCGCTCCTCGAACAGCACCTTCCGATTCCAGAGGCCCTCGGCCGCCAGCGAGCACAGCCCTCTCTGGTTGGGCGGGGGCTGGGGGGCCGGGCTCCCCGGCTTGGGCTGCATCAGACTCAGGAGATAGAGCACATACACCGCGGTCGTGGTCCGGGATGTCTGTCTCAGAAGCCCCCCGTCCTCCAGCTGCTGCTTGAGGCAGGTGCAGACGACCCAGCACACCATGGGGACAAAGCACAGAGTGAAGAGGGGCTCGTTGTCCCTCACGAAGTGGAAGGCCTGCCCGGCCTGCTCCGCGTCGTGGAAGTACTTGTAGAAGTACTCCTTCCTTTCTGCCTCAGAGAAGCCCAGGATCTCCACGTGCCTGGGGTGCTCCAGCCAGCGGTGGAGCCTCTCCAAAGCCGTGGGCCTGGTGGTGATGAGCACCGACAGCTCGGGCAGCAGCTTCTTCCGAATCAGGCTGCAAAGGAGAAGCTCTGTGGGCCGTTTCTCCTCCCAGCAGAGGCACCAGGGGCCCTGAGGGTCGTGGAAAGAGGGTTTGAGCTCATCAAAGCCATCAATGATGAACAGGAGGCGCTCAGGGACTCGGACAAGCTCCTGGAGGGGCACGCCGGGCTCAGGCCAGCAGCTGGAGATGAGGTCTTGGGCGCTCTGCTCGGCGGTGGTCCGGTTCATCTCCCTGCAGTTGATGTAGAAGACGTAATCAAACCTGTCCTGGAAGAGCCTGCCGTCGGCCCAGTCCAGCATCACCTTGTGGGCCAGCATGGACTTGCCCATCCCCGCTGCTCCCTGCAGGACCACCGTGCGTGGCGGCTCAGGGCGCTCCTCGTCGGGCTCAAAGAGGGTCTCCATCTGGATGAAGCTGGCCTGGTGTCCCAGGGTTCTCTCCTGTCCCCAGCTTGTGTCCAAGAGCTTCTGCTGGGCCCACATGGGATTCAAGTGCTCCTTCACCAGGAGAAGGCGGGTGTACCTGCGGCTGAGGTTGACGCATTCCCCCAGACGTGCATTGCGGTCTTCCATCAGCCGGAACTTCCTGCGGACATAGTCCCTGTAGGTTTCCTGGGGATCTAACGGAGAGGAAGGAGGGGTCCGAGGGAGACTCATCAGCCACCGTTCATGGATTCATAAGTTAAAGCCAACCACGGTCTGCTGCCTACTTGTTCCACGATATCCATGGGACGGTTTTCTGGATGGAGCCCAGGACCCTTGGTACTTCTCTATAAAGATCTCCCCTTTTCTTGGGAAGCAGAGGCACTAACATGGAACTGTCTTTAGGCACAGTATTCTATCCTTGCTACTCAGACAGTGGTCCCCGCCCAGGAGCTGATGGAAGACCACAAGGGCACCTAAGGAACGTGTCAGTCTCAGCCACTGGTTCCCTCGGGCCTCCCGGTGAAGAGACACTGAAATCCCGCCCCTTGTGGGCTCACAAGGAGCTGGTGGGAAATGCAAACGTGAGTCCCACTCCCCACCTACTGAATCAGAAACTGCAATTCTAACAAGACCGCTGCATGATTTGCATGCATGTTTAAGTTTGAGAAGGCCGTGCTGCCACGTGTCCCCTTTGAGAAAAGGCAGATAGGCACCTGCACCAGAGAACGTATCCGTTCCATAAGTCCTGTGCTTAAAGTCTCTTTGGGAAATCTACTTGGTGTAGAAGTGACTGCATAATCTAGAACAGCGGTGCTCAGCAGGGTGATGGTGTCCCCCCTGAGGGGCTTTCTGGAAAGGTCTGGAGATATTTTTGGCTGCCGCACCTGGGGGGTGGGGGCAGGCTACCACCATCTAGTGGGTGGAGGCCAGGGATGCTGTTCAACATCTTACAGTGTCCAGGACGCCCCACAACGGAGAATGGTCCAGCCCAAACTGCCAGTGCTGCCCAGGTAGGGGGACCCTGGTCCAGACAAAAATGTATCCTTTTATATTTGGATGTCAGCAGAGCCCCCTAATGCTGCCCAAAGGAAGGTAAACAAGAGATCTAAATTTGATCCCAGGACTCTCTCAAAAGGAATGCATGTACTCTTTTATTTGTAATCGTAGTAAAATACACGTAACATAATATTTAGCATTTTAACCACTTTGAAGTGTCTGATGGACTCGGTGACATTACATGCATTCACAAAGTTGTGCAATCATCACCACTAACCATTTCCAGAACTTTTCCATCCTGCTTAACGGAAACCCGTGCCTACGAAACGCTAACTCCTCATTCCTCCCCCTCCCCCAGCCCCTGGCGGCCACCGTCCCTTCCTGTCTCATGAGTGTGATTACTTTAGGGACCTCATGTACGGGAAATCACACAGGGTCTGCCTTTTTGTGTCGGCTCTTTTGACTTAGCATAATGTTTTCAAAGTATATCCCGGCTGTAGCAAGTATCAATTTCATTCCTTTTTAAGTCTGAATAATATCCCATTATATGTATATATACCATATTTTGTTTATCCATTCATCTGTTGATAAAGCAGTTTTATTAGCTCCCTTAATGCATATTAATAAATATTAATACTTCTAGGTTCATAAATACACCAACCGTCCTTCTCTTTTGTCAACAGAGATTGTATTTCATGTAGAAAACATTTTTCAATTGAACAAAGATAATTGTGACAGTAATGTCTGGATTCTGTAAAAGTCTTAGTCTTTAGAGAAAGTGTTCTTATTTTGAGACACAGAGAACATTAGGAAAATAGAAAAGCTTAAAATAAGGACAAGAACAGTGTTACAATATATTGGCCATGTGCTATGCCCGGTGCATTAAGGTGCCTTGAAAGGGTGTCCAAATCATGGGGGTTATTGCTGACGGTGGTGCTGTCTGTCCAGCAGCCTATACTCATTTCTTCCTTGCCAACAATCCTGATTCTATTAAGGTAATGGGTGCTGGTCCCTCAATCCCAGTGAATGCTGTCCCTTCACAAGCCCCAGGGGATGAATGTTGGCTAAACCAGTCATGAGCAATCTCATTCCCTGTTGCCAGTGGCTGGTCTGGGAATGTGCACCAGTCCCGACCAGTGAGTGGGGGGATGACCACTGGGAAGGGGGAAGCTTATTGATTTTATTCCTGAATGAATCAGTACTCTCGAGGAAGAAATCCTTCTGTCTCTCTTTTCTCCCCTGCTTGGAATTCACTTGCATGGTTTGGCTGCCATCTTGCAACTGTGAGGTGACAAGTCTCAGGATAAATGAACCAGCAAGAAGTTGGGGCTTTGACGGTGTTGTTGACCTACATCAACTCTGCAACCACCCAGCCCAGGGGTTCCTGTTATAAGCAAACATGAAATAAACATCTTTTTTTTTTTGCTTGATCTACTCTGTTGGAGAGTCTGATGCGTGTAGCCTTGTGCGTTCTACAAGCTACAAGGCTCATAGCTCACCTCTTCTTGGAGCTCCAGGAAAGACTTCCAGAGAACATGCTGACAGGCTCCCCAGGGAGGACGGGCCACCAGGTGGAGTATCTGGAAGAGACATTGTAGGAGATCAGCGAGCATTTTTCTGGCTAGCTCACAATAATATTAGCTACTGTGCACACCTGAAACGGATATAACTTGTATGTCAATTTAAAAGATATTAGTTACTGTTATGTCAAACTGTCTACACGATGACTCTCTGCCCACCCATGGTCACCTCACACGCACTGCTGTTGAAAACACTGTCCTTCATAACCCACTCTCCTTCCTGGGCACACATCATGGTAATTGGCACCTCCCTCCATCCAACAAATCCCCTCAGGCAGGAAGTTGTGTCAGCTTGGATTCCCTCCCTCTTCTTCAGTCCTCGGCTGTGTCTCATCCATCCATGCACCCACCCATCTACCCATCCATCCATCCATCCATCCATCCATCCATCCATTCACCCATCCATCCACCCACCCATCCATCCATCCATCCATTCACCCATCCATCCATGCACCCACCCATCTACCCATCCATCCATCCATCTATCCATCCATCCATCCATCCATCCATCCATCCATCCATCCATCCATTCACCCATCCATCCATGCACCCACCCATCTATCCATCCATCCATCCATCCATCCATCCATCCATCCATCCATTCACCCATCCATCCATGCACCCACCCATCTACCCATCCACCCATCCATCCATCTATCCATCCATCCATCCATCCATCCATCCATCCATCCATCCATCCAACAAATATACTCGGCACCGGTGTTATCCAGGCAAATTTTGCTAGCATTGGATACACAGCAGTAAACAAGGGCTCTGTTCCACGGACCTTACATTCCAGTGGTGTGGGGAGTTGAACACATAAGAAATAAACACTTCAGAGGCGCCTGGGTGGCTCAGGTGGTTAAGCGTCTGACTTTGGCTCAGGTCATGATCTAGGGCTCCTGGGATCCAGCCCCACGTCCGCTGCTCTGGGGTCAATGCAGAGTCTGCTTCTAGCTCTCCCTCTGCCCACCACCCGCTCATGTAATGTCTTTCTTGCAAATGAATGGATAAAAATCTTTTAAAAATAAATAAATAAACACTTCATATAACTTCAGGTAATGATGAAAGTTGTATCTACAATTAAACAGGGGTACACAACAGAGTGCTTGAAAGTAGTATTTTAGTTTGGGTGGCCAGGAAAGGCTTTTCTGTGGATGTAAGAGCAAAAATTCCAAGTACTTCCTGGGCCTCTTTGAGCCTCACAGGGCCCCAAAGTGTGAGCCTACGTGTGAGTTCGGGTGTTCTGGCCAGGTATGACCCCACCTAGTGGGAGCCTGTCCCACTAGGTGCTAGTTTTCCTAGCAGAAGTAGACCAGCTGCCCCCCACCTCATCCCCATGTCCTAGACCTACTGCACCTCACCTGGTCCTCATTCTCACAAGTTCCAGTTCCCTGCTAGCCCATGAAATCATTCAAACAGTCAATCTCATCCTTTTTCAGGAGTCACAAAGCACTCCATGCTCCTGTGTCTACAAAGCCTGCCTCCCACAGCTCCTGCTGGTTCACTGTATTCCTGAGTGCAGCCCTGCGAGACCTGCGTGGTGCATGGGGTCTCCTCCCCTGGGCTGTGAGTACGTGAAACCGTTGTCAGTCTCATATGTCCTGTGTTTGGTGTCATGTGTTCAGCCATCTAAAATCATTGAGTGGGATAACCCTCCTTCCTCAATGGGTTGAATAGGGGGGGTAATCAGAACAGAGTATAAGACACTTAATCTAAGATTTGAACAGCAAGGGGCCAGATACGTGAGCAAAGGCGTTCTAAGCCAGAAAAAAACACAGCAAGTGTAAAGGTCCTGGGGAAGAACACAATGACACAGAGAGGATTGAAGTCGGGAGTGGAATGAGCTTCAGGGTGAGTGCTGGGTGAGTTTGGAGAGACACGCTCAGCCAGATCTTGTGCGAGCAGGTTGGGGAGTTTGGATTACATTCTATTATCAACAGGAGGCCCTTGGAGGATTCAAAACAACGGAGGGGAATGATTTAATCAATGGTTGTAAAGGTTATTGTGCCTGCTGAGTGGGAAAAGCCTGTAAGGGGGGGTGATGGGAAGCAAAGCAGAGCTGGGGGCAGTTAGCCAAGTGCAAAGTGGGTGCCAGCAGTGGGAGACAATGCTTAGAGGGGGAAGTACTGGGATTTGCCAAAGACCGGGTGTGTGAGGTTTTGGGAAACAAGGACTGAGGGGATGCCCGGGTAAAACTAATGACAAATGACAGCAATCAGACTTCACACTCATTAGGATGGCTGCTTTCAACAAATATAACAGAGGGGGCGCCCGGCTGGCTCAGTCGGTGGAGCGTGGGACTCCTGACCTCAGGGTGATGAGTTCGAGCCCCACGTTGGGCATAGAGATGACTTTTTTTAAAACTGAAAAAAAAAAAGAAAAAAGGACACGAAAACCTAGAGATAGCAGGTGTTGGCGGGGATGTGGGAAAATTGGAACCTTTGTGCACCGTGGTGAGAATGTAAAACTGTGCAGGTACGATAGAAAACAATGTGTTTCTTATATATTAAAATAAAATTACTGTTTGATCCAGCAATTTCATTTCTGAGTATATACTCAGAAGAATTGAAGGCAGAGCCTTGAAGAGAGAGTTGTGCACCCATGTTAACAACAGCATTACTTACAATAACCAAAAGGTGACAGCAACCCCAGGGCTCATCAAGAGATGAATGAATTAAAATGTAATGTGCACGTGTGTTTTCCACACGATGGAATATTATTCAGCCTTAAAAAGGAAGGAAACCCTGACACCTGCTACAACATGGATGAGTCCTGAAAACACTGTGCTCGGGAAATAAGCCAGTCACAGAAAGACACTCTGTGACTCCCCTTCTAGGCACTCAAGAATACGGTGAACCAGGCTCTTCATATCTAGAAGAGTCTGGTTCATTTATAATAATTTCGTTCTGTGAATTTTACCACGATTTTTTTTAAAAGGTGATCAGTGAATAGTACAACTGACAAAGACGTCAGAGATGTCCTACCTTGTGTTTTCTGAAGCGTGCCCTGAACACCACCCACATCCAAAGGCAGATTCCCGGTGCCCCAAACCTGCTGGTCTTGGATTCTACCTTCCCAGCAAGGTGTCTGGATGATTCCCACGCATTCAACATGCGAGAACCACTGAGCTAGTCCAAGCCCTTCTGTCTTGCTGATGAGGCAACAGAGGCCCAGAGACGTCCACTGATCGCCTAGCACCACACAGCTGAGGAAAAGTTGAGTTTCAGACCACGGGGCTGCCCTTTGATGAATTGGAAGGACGCAGTCTGGAGAAGGATGCTTGCCAAAGTCATCAGTTGTGACGCTGGGGAGAGGTTTAGGTGCAATGGGAGAAGTGGGGGGCACTTCATACTTGTGTATTATTTGAATTTCCTATAAGCAGTACGTAGAACTTCTATGAGTAAGACAATTATATGAGATCATAGATGGATACATTTATCCTTTTTTCTCTATTGCTGATAGCGCTTTGATTTCCATAGGTGTCCTTGAGTAAAGATGGGACGCAATCTCACACTGGCGCAGGCCGAGGCCCCCGCAGAGTTCTCCAAGGATGGAGACAAGGAGAGAAGGAGCCACCTGGGCCCGGATCTGGGGAGACCTCTTGTCATCGCGCCTCACCAGTTCAAGAGTCTGCCGCTGAATTTCTACGAATTACTAGCCAGTGGGCATCACGCTGGGAACTTCAGATCAGCCCTTGGGCGTGTTTACGCCCTGAAGGGTAGCAAATGCTACAAACCAGGGTCTCTGTTTTCTCCCCCACCCCGCGTCCAACAGCAGCTGGTACCCCTGCGCGGGGCCTGAACCACTCTGCATGTGTTATCCGGGGAGCTCTGGCCTGGGGGCAAATCGTGTTTTTCTGAGCCTCCGTGTCCTTTACCTCTGTAACAGGGGTGATCCTAATAATATCTCGCACACAGCACTAAAAGCACAGAGCGTGTCCTTGTGCCCCGTGGATACCGTGTTGCCAGCGTCGCGACTATCTCACAGGACAGCAGGTACAGTAAGAGAAATCGGGGCGCTGCAGAAGCCAGCCAGGGTGGCTGAGGGCGAGGGGCAGGCTG
This sequence comes from Ursus americanus, assembly GCF_024610735.1. Taxonomy (NCBI): domain Eukaryota; kingdom Metazoa; phylum Chordata; class Mammalia; order Carnivora; family Ursidae; genus Ursus; species Ursus americanus. The sequence goes on from NC_142147.1 coordinate 55,153,280, forward strand.
GGGGGGTGGGGGAGGAAAGAACTCGCACACAGGGTAGTGCTTCCAGGGTTCTGATGGTGAAGCAGGGATTTTCCAGGTAAAGACGGCAGAGCGGGGGCGCCGCGGGCAGAACGCAGCGCGAGCAAGGCCAAGGGCAGAAGCTAGACCCGGGTCTCGTGCGCGCGGCCACTGTCGCCAGTGGAAGGGCCCCCGCGGCTGCGGCCTCCTTACCCCTCAGCGGCTCCTCTCTCTGTCCTCTCTCCCACAGGTCCCGCCGGTTGATGCGCTGGAAGAGGCCCAGCGCCAGCCGCCACGCGGCGTCTGGCCCGCAGTGCACCACCAGCAGCCGCGCGGTGTCCAGGGGCCCGGCCGGCTCCAGCCGCCCCCAGGGGATCCTGCTCGCCTCCGCCTCCGTGCCCAGGTACAGCTTGAACTTCTTCAGCTCCACGGCCTCCAGCTCTTCCAGGTAGGCCGAGAGGCGACAGAGGCCGTTGCTGGCCGGGGCTCGGGTCATGGGGGCGTCGTGAACCGCGCAGGGCAGCAGCCGGAGCCCCGGGTGTGTCGGCCCGAGGGGAGCGATGCCAGCATGCCCACCGTCCGCTCCTCCACAGGCCGGGCTGCAGGAGCGAGAGAGGCAAGGCCTAGTGTTGAAATAGAGCTTCCTCCCGCGGCAGGTGACGCCTGCCCTGCCCCACGACATGCACCCATGGGTGTTCCCCTCGAGTAAGAGGAAGTTGGTCAGGTTAGGAAATCCCAGGAGCCATTCCACCATGAGAAAGACTTTCACTTCTGCTCCCTCTTCCCGGCTCCCTCGGCCAAGAGCTGCACTCCTTCCTTAATCCTTCCTGCTGTTTCTCTTGGCGCTGGGGTGCCTGTGGTCCTTTGGATGATTATGGAACTAGGTACTGCCCCTTCTCATGGGATCGTCTCTGTTGGTATTGGACTTGGACCGGCAACCTGCAAAGGGAGGTGGACCCTGAGCCAGCGGGATGTGAAATGTGGGCAAATGTGGGCAAATCTCCCTTCTGGTAGAAGTATTAAGAACCTTACTTGCAGGGGCCTGCTCTTTTCTCTTTTCTTGGCCACAAGACTGTTATACCTACCACTTTGTGGTGGACAGGATAACGGTCCCCCAAAGATGCGTGTCCCCATCCCCGAACCTCCGAAAGGCTACCTTCCATAGCAAAAGAGACTTTGCAGATGTGATTAAATGTAAGGCTCTTGAGATGGGGACATCGGCGTGGCCTGTCCAGGTGGGCTTGGTGTCCTCACAAGGAGGACCAGAGTCGGAGGCAAGAGAGATGAGAGCCGAGGAAGGAGTGATGGGATTGATGACTGGCTGGAAACGGCAAGGAAATGGATTCTCACCTGGAGCCTTCCAAGGAACAGCCTGCTGACACCCCGATGTTAGCCCCCTTTCGAGCTTCCGACCTCCAAAACTGTAGGTAGTCAATATGTGCGGTGGGGATTTGTTACAGCAGCATAAGAAACTGGTACAGACTCCCAGGAATGAAAAGACTACAGACGTAGCCAGGGCTGGCAGGCCCACAGTGAACTGCTAGGGAAACAGTGTTGCTGTAAGTCACGAAGGTGAAGGACCCAGGCCTCACTGCAGCACACCTCAGCCGAGACTGACTGGCATGGGGGGTTAAGGATTTCGGGAGGGCAGTCAGAGCAGCATTGCTTCACTTAGGATGCCTTGGGCTGAACCTAGGAACCCTGATTTCAATGCTTTAAACAATAAGGAGAAACACACCATAACTACAAGAAATAATATGGATTAATCCCGTGGGCATAATGTTTTTTTGTTTTGTTTTGTTTTGTTTTGTTTTTTAAAGATTTTATTTGTTTATTTGACAGAGAGAGAGACAGCCAGCGAGAGAGGGAACACAAGCAGGGGGAGTGGGAGAGGAAGAAGCAGGCTCCCAGCAGAGGAGCCTGATGTGGGGCTCGATCCCAGAACGCCGGGATCACGCCCTGAGCCGAAGGCAGATGCTTACCGACTGAGCCACCCAGGCGCCCCTGGTGGGCATAATGTTAAGCAAGAGAAGCCAGATATTAAAAAGTGTGTTCTATATCATTACGGTTGTATGGAATTCCAAAACAGGTAAAACCAATGAACAGTGTTAGGAGTTAAGATATCGGTTGCCCTGGGAAGGGGGTCCAATTTAGCCCCAGCAGTTCTGATTGCCATTTTCTTCCCAGCAACTAGACTGGTACCCATTATATTTGCTGAGCTATATGATGAATGACTCACGTACACATATAACATTTTGTGTGACCCAAGATGGAGACATTACGTAAGGGAGGGCACAGTATTTTTTTTGGAGAAAAAAAATATTTGTATTTTGTTAAACTACTTGGAATGAAAATGAGACCGTAAACCTATGTCCAGCCTATGAACAGGGCAGGCTAGATCATCCTGGGTGAGAAAAGGGGGGGGAGAGGGAGAGAGAAAGTGGGGAGGGGCTTCTGTGAGATGATAATACCGTCCTCACTTGCATATGCAAATTGTGGAATGCTTGATGGGGGCGGGGAACTCTGGTGGAAAGTTGTGAAGGAATTTTTGTATTATTATTATTGGTCTGAATTGATTAGGAAGATAAAATGATTGACCCGAAACAGGAGACAGGGAATTAGAATGTTTTCCCACCAGGACTCATAAAAGTGAGTGGCTCCCATAGGTAGCAGGGAGTCCGTGAGTGTTTCTGTGCGAGCCAACGTGAAGAAGGCGTTTGGGGGAGTTCCTGCTGACTTTCTGGGCACAGCAGTGCAACGTGGAGATCCCCCAGGTGTCTCTCTCCCCCACCCTGTACCCCACCACCTCACTAGCGGTGTGCCCCTGGAAGAGTCACTTTACCTTCACTCCACACCTGTGAAGGCTCAGCAAAGGAATGAAGAAATAGGACGCAGGACAAGTCCTTACATAATGTATGTAAAATGGGAATCTCAGAGGTGAGGTGTTGGGCTCTGACCCTCAAATGTGACCTACTTCTGTTTTCCTATTTTCACTAACTACTGTGGCCTCCACGAGTCTGCGTCCAACTGCATTGCTACTCGAGGCCAGGATGGGACGGGTACGCTCAAAGGGGAGGGGAGGGGTTGTGAGAGCCAGTAATGATTTCTGGACTCAGAATACAGCGGCACTCAGAATACACAAAGAATATAACTCTGAAGGATATTTAAGGGGTGGGATTGGGATTAGTGATCATTCCTGGGTACCATCTCAAAATCAGGAGCCCAGTGCTTCTCAAACTTTAATTGTACATGAATCCCCTGGGGACCTTATTAAAATAAGGATTCTGATTGAGTGGGTCTGAGACTCTGCGTTTCTTTCTTTTCTTTTCTTTTCTTTTCTTTTCTTTTCTTTCTTCTTTTTCTTTTTTAAGATTTTATTTATTTGAGAGAGAGAGGGAGAGCAGGAGAAGGGAGGAGAGGCAGAGGCAGAGGGAGAAGCAGGCTCCCTGCTGAGCAGAGAGCCCAATTCAGGACTCGATCCCAGGACCCTGGAATCATGATCTGAGCTGAAGGTAGATGCTTAACTGACTGAGCCGCCCAGGTGCCCATCTATTTTTTTTTCTTTGTAGAGCTAGAGAGAGAGCATGAGTGTGCATGGTGGAGGGTGGGAGGGGCAGAAGGAGAAGGAGGGAGGGAATCTCAGGCAGACTCCAAGCTACTCGGCACAGAGCCAGATGTGGGGCTCAATCTCACCACCCTGAGATCATGACCTGAGCCAAAATCAAGCTCAGATGCTTAACTGACTGAGCACCCAGGCACCCCTAGATTCTGCGCTTCTAACAAGATCTTAGTTGATGTCAGCACTCCTGGACCCAGTCCACACTGGCAAGGAGCCAGACTTCTGTCAAGATTAAACCTCTGTCAAAATGTCTGCAGAAGGACTTGGTATAGAACAAATGTGAGGAAATAAATAAAAAGAATTTATATAAATGAGAAAAAAGATATGGGTTCACTTTGGATTCTGCAAAACCGTGGAGTTGAGAGTTTTAGATGCCAAAGGTGCCCCCAGATACTTTGTGGGTGACGTTGGTTAAAAAATCATTAAGCACCCAACTGTGTGGGGCTGTTCAAGGTGCCAGAGACAAGCCATGAAAGATGAGCAAATTCTCTGCCTTTATGGGACTTTCTCACGAATAGAGACAACAGACACAAATAAATAGATAAGCATTTGTATTTCAGATCGTGAAAAATGCTGCGAAGGGAAAAGATACAGGGAGGAGAGTTCAGGAAGCCTTGCTCAGGACCCGGTGTATGAGGTGAGTCTCGAAGGATGGGCACGTTCAGCCATGGAGGGGAAGCACACCTTTTCAGGCCTAGGGACTGGACTGTCGCAGGAGGAAGGTGGGAACGGGCTGAGCCATCAGATGGGTCTGGTATGTGGAGGGAGGGCAGGCACATATCAGACGAGGTAAGTGAGATAATACGAAGACAGGTCAGAAATACCTTGAATGAAGCTTGGACTTTATTCCGGGGGCAATGGGGAGCTATGGAGTATTCTTTTTTTTAACTGAGGTAAAATACACACTACATAACATTGGCCATTTGCACTGTTTTAAAATGTACAATTCAGACATTAAATACGTTGGCCGTCTTGGGCAGCCATCACCGCTGTCTGTTGCTAGAACTTTTTTCATCCCAAAAGGAAACCCCAGACCCATTAAGCAAGTCACTTCTCCTGTCCCCCTCCCCCAGACCCCGGTAACCACCCATCTACTTTCCCTGTCTATGAATTCTTCTCTTCTGGATATTTCATATAAATGAAATCATGTAATATGTGACCTTCTTCCACATCGAGCTCTTTGCACTTAGTATAATGTTTCAAAGTTCATCGATGTGGTAACACAAATCGGTACTCGTTCCTTTCTCTGGCTGAATAATGTTCCATTGTGGGGCATGGGGTGGTTTTGAGCAGGGGAGGGATGAAGTGGGATCCACGTTAAGGAAAATCCTTCAGGGCCATTGTGGAGGAGGAATGAAGGAGGCAGTTTGGAGTCTGAGGCTCCTGTCTGGCTCCGTCCATAGAGCACGTTACTCTTGATCTCAGGGTCATGAGTTCGAGCCCCACATTGGTGTAGAGCCTACTTAAAAAAAAAAAAAAAAAGGAGGAGGAGGCTGGAGCCCTGGTTCAGGGGCCTGAGTGGGGGGAGTGGATACGTTTGAGGGATGTGGGGGGAAGCAGCAACATTCTAAGGCGGGGGGAGAGGGAAAAGATGCTGCTAATTTGGATCCTGTATGGGCTAGAGCAGAGCTTCTCTGAATGACTCACCAGCTGACACCTTCCTCCCCACCGCTGTCGCAGGAGGAAAAAGATTTCTAAGAATGCAGAGGGGAAGGCCGAGGAAAGCCGAATCTGTGACTGTTCTGTACATCCCCTTTCAAAAAGGCCCTGCTTTCTCAAGGGAAGGAAGAGGATGGGCAATTTCTGGGCACTTGGGTAGCTCAGCACTATTTCTACACAGGGATGAATTCATCCCAGGCCCCGACTTCAAGGGCCTCAGAGTTTAGAGACAAGGCAAGACAACCGTTTTATGACAGGCAATTCAGGAAACACTGAAAATGCTTCCTGAGACTTCTTTCTCACCGAGAAAACGTGGTTTTTCTGATTACAAAAATGCTAGGTCTTTACTGTAAAACATTCTAGTGTGTTAGTAAGTGGAAAGAAACATGAAGATGTTGAGAAATTTTTACTATTGTAATGACTGCACGGGATTTATGTTAAGGAGAATCTTTTTTTTTTAAGATTTCATTTATTTATTTTTAGAGAAAGAGAGAGCACAAGCAGGGGGAGCGTCAGGCAGAGGGAGAAGCAGGCTCCCCGCTGAGCAGGGAGCCCCACTCAGGGCTCAATCCCAGGACCTGGAGATCATGACCTGAGCTGAAGGCAGGTGCCCAACTGACTGAACCTCCCAGGTGCCCAAAGGAGAAGCTTGATGAGCAGCTTGGAAGAGAAAGATAAGCACTACGAGTTAAAAGGAGTGGGGTGCCTGGCTGGCTCAGCTGGAAGAACGTGTGACTCTTGATCTCGGGGTCATGAGTTTGAGCCCCATGTTGGGTGTGGAGCTTACTTAAAAAAAAACACACATGTCCACACAAAAACTTACACGTGAATGTTCATAGCAACATTATTCGTAGCAGCCAAAACATGGAAACAATTCAAATGTCCCTCAATGGATGAACAGATGAAGAAACTGCGGGATATCCCCGCAATGGAATATTATTCAACCCTAAGAATGAACAAAGTTGTGATGCATGCTACAACACGGACGAACCTTGAAACACATGCTGAGTGGAAGACAGGCACAAAAGGCCATGTGTGGTGTGATTCCACCTACAGGAACGTCCAGAACAGACAGATCTTTGGAGACAAAAAATAGATTCCTGTTTGTGGGGGGAGGGGAGGAAGGAGGAGTGAGCGCTAATGGATTTGGGGTCTCTCTCTGGGAATGGAAATGTTCTGGAATTAGACACTGGTGACGGTGCCACAACTTTGCAAATATACCACCCCCACCCCCAAAATCCACACTGAATTGTACACCTTAAGAGCGTAAATGTATGGCATGTGACTTGTAACTCAGTAAGAGGACTGTGTGAGAAAAAGTCAAGTCCAGGGACGGTCCTTGCTAGGGGCACAGCTGACCTAGGTAAACAACCTAGCCGCGGGGAACCTCTTTGCTCTGCCTTCTTCTGCATTCGTGTCCTCGCCTGCTGATCCCACATCCCAGGTCAGCGCACTGAGGAGCACCCCCCAGGTAAGGTCCCCCCGCTGAGTCCCGGAAGGGGAGCGCTCCTTCCCCACAGCTCTCATTGGCCAGATTCAGTCACATGGCCACCTCTGTGCTTCTGATTGGTCAGCCAAAGCCTGGCGCCAAAGGCTGTGCTCCACGTGGCCTGAAAGTAAGGGGGAGGTGGGTCTGCGGAGTGGGGGGGTGGAGGGGGTGGAGGAGAGAAGGGGGGGACACTTCTGTAACCAGAAGAGTGGGACCCAGATGCTGAGCAGGTGTCCATACGATGGGGAGAAGGGGAATGAAAGACAGAAGGAGAGGCTAGAACAAGTCGAGGTACCCACGAGAGCCCTTGAGAACACTTTATTTTTTATTTGATTGATTGATTATGTTCAGTTATCCAGCATATAGTACATCATTAGCTTCTGATGTAGCGTTCAACGATTCCTTAGTTGCATACAACACCCAGTGCTCATCACCACACATGCCCTCCTTAATGCCCGTCACCTGGTGACCCCATCCCCCACCCCCCTTGCGAACACTTTTAACAGTGATGGGTGTTCTGCAAACTGTCATTTTTTAAAATTAATTTTTAAAATATCTCTGTCATTTCAGTGATATAAATCTCTCCTCTGTCCCTCCACGGAATCTTCAGTAAAGCCTGCCGTTCTCAGGAATGTCTTGTGTGAGTGGATTTCCCTTGAGTCTCATTTTTGGGGACTCAGAGAATGCATGGGCGAAATAATATCCCCAGTAGGCAAAGGAAGCCCTAGAACATTATAATCCTTCCACCGTTTGTAGACACTTTGCTAGAGAGCCATGTAATTGGCAGAGGTTCAAGAGAAGTTTCTTAGATCATAGGGTCAAGGAAGCTAACATTAAGGTTAAGAATATCACCCACTGTCCAGATAGGGCTGCTTCTACATATGACAAAAATAACGTATTTCATGATTGTTTGGGTGCAACATGAATTTTGATGATTTCTACAACTTAGTTTTGGTATTTACCTGTCAGTTCCACTGTGATTTAAGTAAGTAGGTTTTATTTTTCCCATAGGACAAAGCTGAAGGCCAGCTGCTCAGTGGCACACCAGCACTCTCAGGGACCCCGGCTCTCTGCATTGTGTATTCCGCTCCATCCCTGGCATCCACCTTCGTCATCATGCTTGACGCCTCATCCTAAGATGTCTGCCACAGCTTCCGGCATCCCAACCATGATCAGGGCAGACGTCAATGGGGAAAGGGTGCTGTCATTTTATCAGGAAGAGCAAATGCCTGCTCAGAAACTAGCCCACTTTGACTTGCATTTCACTGGCCAGAACCCGGCACCTGGCACCTGGTGTAAGTTCAACAGGTGAAAGAATGCTTGCTATGCCCTGCCACCTGGTCCATTTGCTCCTACCATGTTTCCAGACTAAGACTGACCCAGTCCCCAGTTCCTGAATCTAGCGTCAAGGGGGTCGTGATGACAAACTCTAAAATTCTTGTCACGAAAGTTCAAGCCTGCGGTGGTGTGATGCAGTGGAAAGACCACGGTCCTGGAGTCAGACAGACCCAGTGTGAATTTCGGCTCTCACCTGTGCTAGCCCTGGGACCTGGGGCAAACCACTCCCTTCTGCAAGTTTCGGTTTCCTCCCTGAAAAAATGAGCATAATAACATCACCTCCTTCATAGTATCAGTGTGAAGATCTAATGAACTATGTGACAGGTCGTCTGTAGAAGTCAGGTGTTCGTTTTTGCTGTGACTGACTCGTACGGGAGCCAGCAGGCAGTGGGCGAGGCTGGCCATGGGCTCAGGTGTGACGCAGACTCACCGTCTCCAGCATGAGAGCAGAGTGGTGTCTGCCCACGTTTACCACCGTGTTCCCAGCACCCTGCACACAGGAGATCCTCTCAGTACTTGAATAAATGAGTTCTATAAATACATGAATGCAGGAGTGAGTGGATGAATGAATGAATGTGTGGGGCACAGAGCACATGACTATATTATTGCACAGAATCTGCACTACGGCCCTTAAGTGGGGACTATTGCTAACCCCTTGTATGTGTGAGAAAATAAATCCGTGGAAAAGACTTGATCAGCGTCACATGACCAATAGAGTAAAAGGCAGACCAAGTCTAAACCCGTTCAAAGCTGGTGTTCTCTTCCTCCTCTTGGTTCTCAGCTAGAGGTGAACATCATGACACCCAGGGGAAAGTTTTTTTTTTTAATTTGAGAGAGAGAAAGAGAGAGAGAGACAGCAGGGGGGAGGGGGAGAGGGAGAGAGAGAATCTCAAGCAGACTCCGAGCTCAGTGGGGAGCCCGATGAGGGGCTCAATCCCAGGATCCTGAGATCATGACCTTAACTGAAATCAAGAGTCTGACACTCAGCTGAGCCCCCCAGGTGCCCCCAGGGAAATTTTAAAAAATTATATATATTATATATGTGTATATATATGTGTGTGTGTATACACATAAATAAAGTTTTCAAATATACATATACAGTGTAAATATTTTGTATTTATATATGAAATTATAAGGATTTATAAATTATAATTTATAAATATAGGAACGTAATATGTATATTACATGGGCCCCTTCTTAGCCCTCCTGAGTCAGCATCTTTGTTGGGGGGTCCGGGGGTGGGATGTGAGGCCATCAGATACATGTTTTCAAAAAACTCCCCAAGTATTTCTGCTAGGAAGCACATTCTTATGTTAATACTGTAAAGGCACAGAGAAACCGTATTTTTTCTGGCAACAGAATTCCCTTGTCCCCGTTCTGGAAGAGACCTGTTTCTGTCGAGGGAAGTTCTGAAAAGTCACTTAGGTGCAAGACCTGCACACATGTTGAGGTGTGAGGCGTGTGTGTTCGCAGAGGGCGCTAAACCACCCAGGGTGAAAAGGAGTTTTAGAAGCCAGGCTGGGAAAGCCAGAGGGAAAAGAAACAGGTGTCAGGTGCCTGGAGGGAACTGTCGGTGGGTTTATGGGGGTGACTCACGGGGACTTTGATTGCTTTGCTCTATGGTGAACGTTGAAAGCTCTCTCTGCCTCCACTCCCATCGGCAGCAGGATCCACGTTACGTCCCAACGTAAGCTGGATTTGCTTTTACAAGAGATGGGACAAAACACCAAGTCCGTAGGTGGCACTGGGTGAGACCAGAGACTGCCCTGTGAGAGGCCACGGTGGGGGTCAACCTTCACTGTTGCTGTCACATAGAGAGGACATCGAGTGTCCCCCCTTGGGGCACTCACCACGGCTGTCATCACCACCAGCATCACCAGCTCAGAGGCAGCTGGCCATAGGTGGAAATCATCCTCAGCCTACAGATGGGGAAACCAAGGCCCGGGGGGAGTCCCAAACAGTGTGCCTGTTTGGACACGACTTCCAAACTCCCATCCGTCTGGCTCCAAGGTCCACTGGAAGGACACTTACTGACCTACCAGGTGACTCCTCCAATTTGGGGTCCACTGGGGCCTGAGGAAGTGAAGTCACCTGCAGACCATCATTTAGCACCCCAAGCTGCCGAGTTCACCAGTCCCTGCTCCCACTGCCCAGGCCTCTCCGGCCGGCGGTCACAAACACACCTTCGCTGGGCCTGCGCACAAGGGTTGTGAAACTTCCTGCGTAGCTGTGTCCTCACCGCCTCTGACCACAGACCCTGGAGGAAGTGCCCAGCCCGGCAGGCCCCTTCCCCACGGGGCTCGGGGGCAGTGTTCCGGAGCCCAGCCCTCCAGGATCCCACTGTTTCTGCCCTGACCGTCCAGGCAGAGCAGGCCACTTGCTGATGATCTTAAAACTCAGTAGTGGGAGGCACTCAAAGACAGTCTCTCCTGTCCCTAACACCTCCAACCAGGTCATGCGTCTCCATTACAAGCTCTCTCCCCGAATGCAGGAGGAGGGCACTTGGCAGAAGTTAGCATGGTGTGGAATTCTCTACTGTCCTCACCCAGTTAGTCAACAACCACCAGGAGCCCACGCATCGGCCAGCTAAGTCAGGTTTGTTCCAGGTGAACTGGAGGGAGGTCTGAGCTGGGACCACGCTCAGGGAGGGGAGAATGGATCCCTCCCACCAGCTCTAGGATTCCCAAACAGCTGTGGTCTTGGGAACACCCTCTCCATTCTGTCCCTTTATCCGGACTTCCCCACTCACGGCTCTGCTCTGGGAATCTACTTTTGGAGCCGGATGAGTAGGGAAAAGCTTGCCAAGCTGATGTCACGCAGAATCCCAGAATCCACGCAGTGAGCTAGGACAGGCCTTTCTCCCACAAGAGAAGTGCGTGCTGGTTCAAGGCCAGCAGGTGGCTCTGTTCCAGGCTCACCGCGGACCAGGCTGCTGGATGCCTCCACACCCCCGCCTAAGGCAGCCGGCGGCTCTCCCCAGACCCCATGCAGCAGGAGGATGGAAGGAAAAAAATGGAGAGCAGGCAATTTTCTTAGGAAACCACAGTCCACACATACATTACACAGATCATCCCCCTTCTACTCCAATCTTCCAAAACCGTCACATGACCAAGGCAGCTGCAAGGCAGGGTGGCAAATGTCTTTAAGAGGCCATCAGGCGCTCAGATAAAATCAAAAGTGTTCTTTTGCTAAAGTAGGACCTGGAGAGGCAGGGTGACCAACAGCCTCCAGCATTATGCCAGAAGGTTATGGTTTCCAGAGCAAAAAAGCCATTTTTTTTTCCATCTTCCATTCTCCTGGAATGAACAACTGTAACCACAGTCAGCTCTTAAACTAACAATTTTTTTCCTCCCTGTTTAAGTGGGGGAAAAAATTGCCTTCGTTGGAAAAAAAAAAAAAAAGCAAGTAGCAAGCAGTCATCTGCAAAGCTTATGCCCTGAAGTTTTTAGAGGAAAACCTTCTCCCCCTGATCGGCAAATCCCTGCACCAGCTCGTTGCTAAGGCAGCAGACAGAGGGGCTCACGGGGCGGGGGCGGGGCGGCGTGTGGTATTGGAGAAAGCAGCCCCACTGTGGAGGTCTGCGTGGGGTTCGGAGACGTGGTGGGGCAGCTCCTGTAGCCCCGGGAGGCCACCGGGATGCGGGAGGAGAAAGCCCACGAGGAGCCCCGATGAGGGCAGGTGGAGGCCGGTGCTGCGGACGCCGCCGTAGGACAGCTGGCTGCGGCCGCGTGGAAGGGCTCCAGCGGGGGAGCGCAGCCGCGGGAGTGGCGTCTGGTGGGTGGGTTTGCAGCGGGGGACACAGCCCCCTGCACTTGAGCCCCAATCTCTGGCTTGGCCCGCGTCTTCACCCGTTAGATATTCGTCGTATCTTACATTCACCACATGCAGGCTCATGATGGACTTCGTTCATTACAGACTATCTCCACGCCTGCCTGGGGCGGGGGGCTGGGCGGGGCGCTGGGGTGGCATCTGGGAGGGCAGCTCCTTCTGCTCATGGGTCGTGTCCCCGTGTTTTAATAAAACCACTTTTTTCGCACCAAAAAATAGTAATAAAATAAATAAGAAATCCAGGATATGTGTTCACACACACACACACACACACACATGCATATGTATGTAATTTAAGAAAACACTCAGCACTGATGACATCTTACTAGTTCCCTCACTAATTAAATAATATCTTTGACACATTTCCTTTTTAAATACATATGGACACTATGATTTCACATTTCAGAAAAGATCATGCTCTAAGCCTTAAAAATATGAATTAGCCTTGGGACGCCTGGCTGGCTCAGTTGGTTAAGTGTCTGCCTTCTGCTCAGGTCATGATCCCGGGGTCCTGGGACTAAGCCCCCTCAGCAGGGAGTCTGTTTCTCCCTCTCCCTTTGCCCCTCCCCAGGCTCCTGCACACGTGAGCGCTCTCTCTCTCTCTCAAATAAATACATAAAATCTTTTCTAAAACTTGGAATTAGGCTTGTTTAAAATGAACAGATACCCCACATCACACGGGGATGTGATGAGAAGCCTTGGAAGGAAGGTGTGTTTGTTGCTGGGGTTCTCGGAGGACAGGATTGCGGATACGGCCCTTCCTAGCTGGGTGAGCAGGTAAGCGCGTGCTTGTGGCCCAGTGTCGGGGAAGCCGTGACCGGGGATCTGTGATACTGTGATTTGTAATAAGAGGGGGCCCACACTCTAACTCCCTCAAAGTGGTTTAGCAAGAAAAAAACAAAAGGTCCGTATCAGTGGAGCCCAACAGACAGGAAAAAAACTAGTTGATTCTATGAATGCATATTCCAGACCTTTTCAAAAGCATCAAGCCGCCTTATCCGACAGGTAGCGTGCTCTCGATTCAGGCCTCCAATAAAAAGTGCCCTGGTTTTGTTGCCCAGCGGAGATATGGTCTCCGCAGGAGTAACTCTTCCGTCCAGCTCATTTTAGGAGCAATTCTGGCCAAAGTTAGTGTGAAAACCTGCTCGGACCAGTGCTGGCCCCACACACTTGCGCACACTCAAGAGAGTTAATGGGCACCACGCAGGGCAGGTGGGAGTCAGCCTCCACAGCCGAGCGCAGTGAGGGGCGAGTCACATAGTTACCGGTCGCTGAAAATCCAACAACGTTATACATATTTTTAAGTTTATTTATTTAAGTCATCTCTACACCCAACAGGGGGCTGCAGCTCACAACCGTGAGAAGAGAGGCATGCTCTTCCGACTGAGCCGGCCAGGCTCCCCGTGCAGGATGTTATCTTCAGTGGAATTGCCCAGCAGTCAATCAGGGGGGAAAAAATCATAAAATAAAATAAAGATTAAAATAAAAATATATAAATATAAAATATTTTTTTAAATTTTAAATTAAAAAATAAATTTAAAAAATAAAAGATAAAAATCTAAAAAATAATAAAATAAAATAAAATCGAAAACAAAAGCCTCTGAGCTCCGGAGGATAGTGGCCACCAAATTCGGGATTGTGTCCCTAGAGGCCAAGGAGGTGAGGCCCCCGGCTGGGTTTTGCAGGCTGACCTCTGACCTCCGCCGCGGGGCTGGCCACGGCTGCCGAGGGCCCGCGCCGCCGGCAGAGGGCGCTCCGACACAGCAGGTGCCAACCCGGGCGGCCCGGCGGGGGGAGCGGAAGCCAGGTGAGCCGGCCCCGTCAACTTGAAAATGACTCACCGCTGAGTAACCGAGCCTCAGCTCCTGGAAATCATCTGCGAGCCACGCACTGGCTGCCGAGGAGCCAGGTAAGCAAAGTTCCTGTAACACGATAAAGCACTTAGGCATGCAAATGAGAGCCTGCCTTTGTTCTCTTACACAAAACTGACGGTGATCACATGTCTCAGGATGCTGGGCGGCGTGAGACACCTTTATTCGGCAAACCATTCGTGGAGGTGATTCTCCTCAAGGGTTCAGCTCTGAGTGAGGTAGCAGGTATTTCCAATGCCACCGGATAACAGGGTTATTTAAAGGCAGGGCAAACAATTAACTTCCTTAAAGAGTAAGGGAGGGAGGTTGGAAGGAGACAGACCCAAGGAGGGAAGGGGAAAGGAGAGAGGGGAAGCGAGCACCAGCTGGGCAAGGGTCCCACATCTCCACCAGTCCGTGGCATGCCCCAAGTGGCACGCCATGCCCTCTGGAGGAGACAGTGGGGGCAAAGGGATGAGGTTGCGTCCCCCTGGGTGGTTTTCCCCAGACACAATCTCATCTGGAGTCGGGAAGAAAGGAGCAGCGGTGTGTGCTGTGTGAGCCCCTCAAGGAAGCGAGATGAGATGTGTGCCCACTGTCCCCGTGCCCCACCCCCACCCCCAGTCCGTCTGGGCTTGCCCTAGTGGAGTTCTTGACACACTGCAGGTGGGCACAGAATTCCTGGCAAATGGTCGTGCTGGCTCATTTGCAACTGGATTCCTTTCACCTGTGGGGAAACCTGGGGGCAGACCCGAAAAATCAATATTTTCCCAAATGCTGACAGGTGGGTGGGAAGTCGTCCTCCTCGCCAGCACACAGCGGAAACCATGCTGTCCCCAGACAGTGGGGCTCTCGTCTTGGGCCTGACTTAGGTTTAGCTTCTGGTGTATTCTTTACGCGAATATTTATTCACTGAGATCCTGAATTCCGGGCGAAGCTATCTAATATTTTCAAGAACCATCACATTCTATCTCATTGTGTGCCAACAAGAGGAGATATTGCATTTTGTCAAACGCCCCTTTAGCATGTCTGGGGATGATCATAGGATTTTTTTCTACTTATCTCTGTTAAGATGATAAATTACTGATTTCCTAATCTGGGTCATCCTTGCATCCCCCACTCACCAAGATGTATTTTTGTTCGTTTGTTTAAATATGCTGCTGGGTATCGTACAGGGACCAAACCACTCTCTCCTGGAACACAGCGCTGCGGTCAGAACCTCTGATGCTGATCGAATTTTCTTTCCCTTCTAAGTCAACTTGATCTATTGCTCAGATGTCTACGTAATTGTTTTCCTCTTAAAAAAAAAAAAGAAAAAAAGGCCAACCAGTACTTTCTCTAGAATGCGTCATGCTGAGGACTGGTTTTGGTCGACTTTTCTAGTTACAACCTAGGCCCTTTGGTTTGAAAGCCCAAATCTTGAATTTGGGAAAAGTTTTTTTTAGATTCTTGCTTTTATTCTTTGTTTCCCTGCCTTGCTTTGGTTTTTCTTCTTTAGCTCTTTCCTCGTCCCTCCTCTGTCCTCTCACTTTCTGGGGAATGGTTTGTATCCTCCTCATTTATATCTGGTTGGGTTTTTTTTTTTTTTTCCTTCTTCTTTCCATCTTCCTTTTCACCTACCATGTGTTCTGTGGGTCTGTTCGTTCCTATTACAATTCAGCTGTCATTTTTAAAATATCTCCTTTTTTTTTTACTTTTTAAAAAATTTACATTTAAAATAACTTCTTAAAAATGTTTAGTCCTCCCCGACCCGCATCAGCGCCTCTTCGTGTGCCTTCATAGATTCCCTGCATGACGCCGGGACTGCGACTAAGACGTCTGTATTTGGCTGAGCCCCTCTGCTAGCGTTTCGGGGTTCACCCAGACACTTGCCCACCTTGTTTTCCCGCAGAGGTGGTCCGTAGGTATTTTCTTTCGCCGTGTTATGTTGTTAAGGAAGGCATGAGGGAGATTCAAAAACAAATCGTTCTTGCCTCTCTCTCTGCATGTATTCACTATGCCTTGAAGACGTACTTGGGATTCACGGGCATGCATTCCTTCGCTCACTCATTCATTCACGGAGGACTCGTGCACCATGGAAGGGAGAGCCGGTCACTGGTGCGGGTGGGCCTGCCTCCCCGAGGACGCAAGGCCAGCAGGAGGTGCAGGGGGGGTAGGCCTTCCGCAGCAGATGCTCCCCTGCTCAGCCCAACAAAACAATTACTCATGTTTCTCACCAAATCCAAGACTCAGGAACAGGCATATAAGCGGTTGGCACAGGGAGCCCTTTGCTTCATTCCACTCTTTCCAGGGCTGTTGTCCAGGGCCTCCTGGACCTCGGGGTCTGCAGCCAGCCAGCGCCAGCAGGCCCCGGGTCGTTCTGCCACCTGCTCCAGCGCGAGGCCCAGAACACAGGAGGTCCCGGGGAAAGTCTCCCGAATTCGTGAATCATCTGTGGGAAAAATAAGCTCTTTCGGTCTGTTCTCGAGCAAGGTTTCTCAACCTCAGCAGGACTGGGATCAGGAGCGGAGTCGTTCTGTGGCGGGTTGTGGGGGGAGCCGTTCTGCGCTGCACAGGTCTGGCCTCTACCCCTGCGTGCCCGTAGCTGCCTCCCCCTCCCCTAACAGAGACAGCCCAAACTGTCTCAAGACATTGAAGTCGTTGGGGACAGCGGGTGTGTTAATCATCTTTTACTCTGTGGTTTTGGTGCATTGACATGTTGGGGTCTGGCTGACTCTGGAGGGACGGCCCTTTTCAGGTCTAGCTCATTCCTAGAAACAGCAAACTGGCCTTTGAGTGTGCCTTTCCTCTGCAGACCCCCGCCCCTGCATGGCCCCCTCTTCTCTGCCCTAATCACCAGGGCCCAGACAACCAGGCACATCCCCTAATGGCCAAGAGCCCATCCTAAATCCGTTCACCCTGCCTCCCCCGTTCCTTCCCATAGTAACCCACCTCCCCCTGGGATCTGGGCATGTCCCTGTGCTGTTTCTACTACGGGCGGTTCTCCACAAACGTCGGGGGATTCCCACACCCACAGCCAGTTCTCCAACTTTCCAGACACCGAGTGTCCAGGGATTCAGGTCCCTTCTGACCCCGTGTACCTGGAGACTGCGTCAGACCCTGTGAGTTAAGGCTCACTCCCACCAGACTGCCCCCCACTTCAGACGCCAGCTCCAAGTCCCAATTCACCACCGTACTTCTGACCAAATGGCTGTGAACCGGGGGTTCCCACAACCCCCTCCTCGGGTTTGACAATTTGCTGGGATGGCCCGCAGGACTCAGGAGAGTGCTTTGATGGTAACTAGTTTATTATCAAAGATGCAGCTCAGGAATAGCCAAGTAGAAGACGTGCACAGGGGCGCCTGGCTGGCTCAGCCCGTAGAGCGCGCAACTCTTGATCTCAGGGTGGTGAGTTCAAGCCCCACACTGGGCATAGGGTTTGCTTAAATAAATAAATAAAATACAGTCTCCTAGAAGGAGCCATGTGCCCAGACTCTAACAGCTCTATAAAAAAAGAGAGATGCATAGAGCGAGGGGTTGGGGGGTGGGGCAAACACAGAGCTTCATGCCCTCTGGGGGTACATCACCCTCCCCGCCTTGATGGGTTCGCCAACCGAGAAGCTCACCAAACTCCATCATTCAGGGGTTTTCTGGAGGTTTCATTATACAGGCACAATTGATTAAATTCTGGCTCTCGGTGATGGACTCAACCTCCAGCCCCCTCCCCTCCCTGGGGCTGGGGCTGAAGGCTCCAGTCCTCCAACCGGCCCGGGGGGGGGGGGGCTTGGTGGCAGCCAGCCCCCGTGCTGAAGCCGTGTGGGGGCCACCAGTCAGCTCCTTAGCACGCAGAAGACACCACTCTGGGGAGTCCAGGGCTGTCGGGAGCTCAGTGCCAGGAACTGCCCACAAAGGCCAAAAATTAAAACAAAAGATGCTCCTATCCCCCCCTACCGCTCAGGAAATTACAACAGTTTTAGAAGCTGAGTCAGGAACTGAGACAAAGACCAGTTATAAACCATGTTTTCTTTTTTTTTTTTTATTAATTTTATTTCCTTGAGAGAGCGAGAGCAGGAGAGAGATCATGAGCAGAGGGGAGGAGTAGAGGGAGAAGCAGGCTTCCGGCTGATCAGGGAGCCTGATGCGGGACTCGATCCGAGGACCCTGAGATCATGACCTCCGCCAAAGCAGACACTCAACCCACTGAGCCACCCAGGCACCCCTTAAACTACGTTTTCAATGGCAAACACTCGTCCGGATCTGTTGGCCTCACCATACCTGAAGATTAATAACACCTCTACTTTTTAAAAAGTTTTTCTTTAAACCCCAGTTAGTCAACAGTGTCATATTGGTTTCAGGTGCACAATATAGTGATTCAACCCTCGCATACAGCACCCGGGGCGCATCTCACGCGTGCCCTCCTCAGTCCCCATCACCTGGTCCCCTCCTGCCTCCCCCGCCTCCCCTCTGACGACCATCGGTGAGCATGCTCCCGGAACAGTCTGTTTCTTGGTTTGTCTCTCTCTTTTTTCCCTTTGCTCATTTGTTTTATGAGTGAAATCCTATGTAAAACCTCCATTTTATTTACTTGTTTATTTATTATTGTTTTTAAAGATTTTATTTATTTATTTGACAGAGGGAGAGGGAGAGAGAGAGAGCACAAGCAGGGGGAGCGGCAGGCAGAGGGAGAAGCAGGCTCCCCACTCAGCAGACAGCTGATGTGGGGCTCCATCCCAGCACCCCCGGGTCATGACCTGAGCCGAAGGCAGATGCTTAACCATCTGAGCCCCCGGGTGCCCCTATTTATTTATTTATTTATTTATTTATTTATTTATTTATTTATTTATTTGCGATGTTTCTTTTCCCTTTTTTTTTATGATTTATTTATTTATTTTGAAAAAGAGAGAGAGTGCAGCGGGAGGGGCAGAGGGAGACAGTCTCAAGCAGACCCTCCGCTGAGCACAGAGCCCACTGTCACCACCCTGAGATCACGACCTGGGCCGAAATCAAGCGTCAGATGCTTACCTGAGCCACCCAGGCACCCCCAAACCTTTAAAACGGGGCAAACCTGCCTCCCGTTGAGTCCCATTGTTCTAAACTGCATCTGTTAAGATCATTTATTTATTTTATGCACACTATAACTTTGCAAGTAGGAATAACATTGTTCCGAGTTCTAAAAATAATCTCTGCAATCTTTTTTTTTTTTAAGTTTTATTTATTCAAGTAATCTCTACGCCCAATGTGGAGCTTGAACTCACGACCCAGAGAGATCGAGTCGTGTGATGCCCTTCAGACCAAGCCAGCCAGGAGCCCCGAGGCTAGTTTAAGTTTGTTAGCTTTTTAAAAAAGCAATCTCCATGCTGAACGTGGGGCTCAAAGTCATGACCCTGAGATCTCCCGCGAGCCAGCCGGAAACCCCTGTCTGTACCTTCCTGAGGGGCTTCAGAACAGTCTCCCCAAAATGTGCCACTTTGGCATGTGGGTTATTCTGAGCTGAAGGCAATCGAGAGACCCTGCAGGCTAACAAGAAACTTCTGCCCCTCCATTCACTACCTAGAAGACTCTAAATTGGGGGTCTTTCCAGAATTAGAGCTATTCCCAGAGAGAAGTTTTATCTGAGTGGCCATCTGTAAGGCAGGGCAAACATCTACTCACCAAACCTGTGTTCTTACTGTCCTGCTCCCCTTTGGAGCCCCAGCCCCAGCCCACTCCTTAGCTCAGGACGCACGGATTCCTCATCCTGCCTCCCTGTCTTGGACCCTCACACCTACAAAAGCAAATGTGATTTTCTCCTGCTAATCTGTCTCACGTGGGTTTAATTCTCAGACCAGCCTTGGAAGGATAGAGAAGTTTTCCTCCCCAATATTATCTATGGGTTAAGATATTTAAAAACTGTATCAGCAAGGTCATAGCCAGTGGTTAATTATCACAAGTTTCTGTGGGTTTGTTTGTTTTTTCATTTTTTAAAAATTGAAGTATACTTTTTATTTGGGCTTTTTTTTTTAGGAGAGAGAGGGTGGGGATGGGGCTGGGGGAGGGGCAGAAGGAGAGAGAATCCTCAAGCAGAGGATTCCCAGAGCCCAGAGCTTATGCGGGGCTCGATCTCATGACCCTGAGATCATGACCTCATGACCTGAGCGGAAATGAAGAGTCAGGTGCTTAACGGACTGCCATGGGGGGGGGGCCCTAAACAGAAGTGTAGTTACACAACGTTACTGTAGTTTCAGGAGTTCAACAGTGAGTCCACAAGCGTATCCAGTACGCTGCGCCCACCGCAAATGTAGCCGCCATCTGTAATCATCACAAGTTCGTCAAGCAAACTCCCTTTCCTTTTATAAACTTGGTTCACAGGGGCACCTGGGTGGCACAGCGGTTGAGTGTCTGCCTTCGGCTCAGGGCGTGATCCCGGCGTTCCGGGATCGAGTCCCGCGTCGGGCTCCTCTGCTAGGAGCCTGCTTCTTCCTCTCCCACTCCCCCTGCTTGTGTTCCCTCTCTCGCTGGCTGTCTCTATCTCTGTCAAATAAATAAATAAAATCTTTTAAAAAAATAAATAAATAAATAAATAAACTTGGTTCACAGCTTCAGATCGGCAGAATATTTCACAACAAACGTTTCAACAAATGTAACTGTCCATCACCAACAGTCACAGTTTCGAGGTTTCAAGGTGATGACCTTCAGGACTATTTTTAAAAACCTATGAATGTTATTCAAGTACTGTCTTTTATGATGGCGAGCTATGGAATAAATATAATTTGGACTCTAATTTTAAGACATTTGGTATGTCAATGTTTGCTCACTTTTTTCTGAGCCATTTACACAAAGGTTAATGACTAACCCAGTTATGTGGGCTCGCTCACTTCTGTCAACCACTTCTTTTTTCTTTTCTTTTCTTTTTTTTTTAAGATTTTATTTATTTGACAGAGAGAGAGGCAGCGAGAGAGGGAACACAAGAGGGGGGAGTGGGAGAGGGGGAAGCAGACGCCCCGCTGAGGAGGGAGCCCAATGCGGGGCTCAATTCCAGGACCACGACCCGAGCTGAAGGTAGACCCTTAACAACTGAGCCACCCAGGAGCCCCTGTCAACCGCTTCTTAAAGATTGTCTGAGGGAGCCTGGCTGACTTAGTCCGAGGAGCACGTGACTCTTGATCTCAGGGTTGTGAGTGTGAGCCTCACGTTGGGAGTAGAGATTACATAAAGAAGTAAA
The DNA here is from genome assembly GCF_024610735.1 of Ursus americanus. NCBI lineage: Eukaryota > Metazoa > Chordata > Mammalia > Carnivora > Ursidae > Ursus > Ursus americanus. The sequence continues at coordinate 55,174,240 of NC_142147.1, forward strand.
ATCTTAAAAAGGGGGGGCGGCTCCTGGGTGGCTCAGTTGGTGAAGCATCTGCCCTTGGCTCGGGTCATGATCCCAGCGTCCTGGGATCAAGCCCCGCATGGGGCTCCTTGCTCATGAGGGAGCCTGCTTCTCCCTCTCCCCCCCACCCCCGTTTATGTGTGCTTTCTCCCTCTTGTTCTCAAATAAATAAATAAAATCTTTAAAAAAAATTTTTTTAATTAAAATTGTCTGATGGTTTTTTTCAGTAACTGCATGTTGAGACTCAGGGCCTCTGGTTTCCATGATAATTTTGATAAAGGATAGGGCTTATCATCCATATTTCTTATTTGCAGAGAATTAATAAGCCCCGAGGGGCCAGCCAGAAACATGCTTCTGATAGAGACTGTCCTTGCCTGGCATGTCTCCTGTTCATCAAGCTTGAGTAACTATAAGGGGTAACATTTATTGAGCACTGACTGTTAGGAGTTGATCCAAATCCTTTCCACGCATTAAATAATTTAATCTGAGGTATGTGTTATCACAGAGAGCTGAAGTAATCTGCTAGTCATCTGTTGCTGTGCAACAGACTTCTCAAAATTGGAATAGCTTAAAACAATAATGATTTCTTACTTCCCACGGTTGCCGGGGTGGGCTGGGCTCTCGGCTGCCTGGTTCTTGGGCTCGGTGTGGTGCCCACTAGAGGCCCTTGTGAAGCTGCGTGCAGTTGGTGGCTAAGCTGAGCTGGAGAACCCAAGATGGCGTCACTCGAATGCCTGGAGCCTTGGTGGGAACGACGGGAGCACCGGGGTCCTTCTCCAGCACGCTCATCCTAGTCTAGCCCAGGGCTTCTTACCTGGTGACTGGCTTCCAACACACCGAAGTCAGAAGTTGCAAAGTCTCGTGCTGTCTAGGCTGAGAAGGCACCCACTGCCACTCCCAGCATGTTCTGTCGGCCCAGGCAAGTCATCGGGCCACATCCCGCCTCCCAATGGACGAGCCACAGGCTCCCACAGATCTGGGAGGAATTGTCTGCAACCATCTTTGTAAGAAGGTATATAACAGGCATTTCACCTTTAAATGGTGGAGCCAGGGTTGGAAGCTTGGCGGTCTCACCAGTGCCCTCGCTCCTAAACATGATGCTCTTCAGCCTCTCCCTGCACACTTCCAAAGACGTGTGTCGCGGACCCCTCAGAAGCAGAACTACCTCCTCTGAGGTTCCCAATAACGTCTTGTAGGTTAACGTTACCTTTATGTGTCAGCCTGACTGGACCACGAGGTTCCCAGGTGTTTGGTCAAGCATGATTCCAGGCATGTCTGCGAGGGTGATCCTGGAGGAGATTAACCTCGGAATCAGTACACTGAGTTAAGCAGATGGCCCTCTGTAATGTGGGTGGGCCGCCTCTAATCAGTCGAAGACTTGACTAGAACAAAAAAATTCTTTCTGCCTGACTGCTTTGGGACTGGGAAATTCATTTTTCTTTCTTGCCTTTGGCTCTTTCTGGGTCTCGAGCCTGTCAACCTTCAGACCAGCACCACCTCAGCGGCTCTCCTGGGCCTCCAGTTTGCTGGATGTAGATATTGGGACTTACCAGCCTCCATAATTTTATATATAAGTTATATATATGTAAATGCATACATAATTTAATATATATATAAAAGCACAAATAACCATGCTTGTCATCATCCTATCAGCTATGACTCCTGGAGGAGCAACTCTTCCAAGCCAGGGAGGCCAACTCCCATGTGCATTCATCTGCTTCCCATAGAACTGTAGCCCAGATCCCCTGGATGGATTCATTTGCTTCCCAGAATATCCCCAGATGAGCCCTGCCTCCTCTTAAACTGTGTGTCTGTAGTGCCTTCATAACAACCGTTTAATAATTCCAAGAATAGCTCCTTTCTCTTAACCTTTTTACTATGTTCCAGGCATTCTTCCAAATCCTTTAAGAGACTGAGCGCCTAACTCTGAATGGGAAGCATGACCACAGCCCCATCTGAGCCCACCTCCCCCCTGGGGAGCCTCGGAGACTGGAGGGATTGGCAGTTCGTTCCTCAAGGACGTGTTTGTCAAGGTCTGCGATTTTGTAATCCTTCCACACTCATGCGTTATCTTGTCCCTGTTTCAAGGATGCTGGCAGAACACTTGTGCTCCTGACTCATACACGGTTTCTTCTCACCACACAGCAGGCAGTAGGAGCCCCACATTTGTGCCGGCTCTCCGGGTCCCCCATATCCCGTCTGGGCCGCAGAGGGGCTCTGCACCTGCAGGGATATGCATCGAAGCTGCAGAAAGCTAGCTTGGGGGCCCGCCTCTCGTAGAGCAGTCCTCTGCTCTTTGTCCCCTGAGGAGACGGCCCCCCACCTGCCAAGGCTGCTTGTGGCAAACTCAGCCCCTGAGAAATGGCCGATGAACAGGGGAGGGCCATGCATTTTGGCGTGCACAGCCTCTCCCAGCGACGTGGCCCTGTGTGCCCGGCTGGATGACTGGGCTACCTTGTCGTGAATGGATGCCTCGCGGTCATCAAAACACTGAGTCAGCATTACCTGCAGCTAGGGGGTCCCCCTGATTATCTCCCCCACAATCTCTGGGTGGGTGTGTCCTTATGGAGTGAATCTTTAATCCTAATACTCCCTCTGATAAGACTATCTGTCCTTGAGTGTGTGTGTGTGTCTCTCCCCACAGACAGCCCCCCCAAAACTCCCTGAGGACCTGTCTTTCAGCTGTATCTCCCTCAAACTCTGCTCATTCTCAGACCCCACTCTCCCCTGACCACACCATTCATTTTACTTTCTTAAAGATTTTATTTATTGATTTGAGACAGAGACAGAGACAGCACAAGCAGGGGGAGCAGCAGAGGGAGAGGGAGAAGCAGACTCCCCTGCTGAGCAGGGAGCCAAGGTGGGGCTTGATTCCAGGACCCTGAGATCATGACCTGAACCGAAGGCAGACGCTTCACCTGCTGAGCCAGCCAGGCGCCCCGTTTTGACTCATTTTAGAACAAGCAAACCCCTCCCCCCACACTTGAGCGTGCTCTTCCCACTCCCAGGAATGCTCTGCTCCGAGGCATTCAGGCCCCAGGCACAGAGGCCTTCCCTGATCACCTAACCGGGAGCCGAGCTGCACCTGCTCCCTCCTATCAGGTGCTGTTGTCTGCTTCTCCGTAGTGTCCGACCAGTGAGGACCTCACAGCCTCACCTGCAGGGCCTGCAATGGGGCACAGTGCTCTCTGTTAATACTGTGGGGGCGGGGGGGGGCGTGGCCCCTGCGGCCACGCAGCGACCACGCTGGCACCTTTCCCCGGGCGCCTGCCTGCTCTGGCCTCCTCACTTCACTTCTTGTCTCTACTGCAGCCGCTTTGCTGGCTTTTCTCACCCAGCAAGATGGTTTTAAGCACAGAAATCAGATTATGTCATTTGCAGCTTTAAAAGCCTCTAATTGCTTCCTTTTGCACTTTGAACAAAAGCCAGAGTCCCTATCATGGCCTAAAACACCTTCCACGACCGGCTCCCGCTCACCTCCGTGGCTTCATTTCCTGCCTCCTGGTGGCCATCTCCATCCCGCACTGCAGTAGCCTAAAGGCGATCACACCCCGTTTATGCAGGGTCTTGAAGCTGATGCCTCCCCGTGCCCGAAATGTCCAGGCTCCCTCTCTTCCCCTCCCTACCTGGCTGGCTTCTCCTAATCCCTCAGTTCCAGCTCACAGGTCGCCAGCTCTGAGTGGCCTTTCACACTGGGTCAGGACTCCTGTGCACCCTCACACTGCACCTTTTGTGTTTGAAAGGATCCGATCCACGTCTCTGCCGTCTGTATGGTCTGCCTCTCTCCCCGGTATGTGTGCCCTGGATGGGCCACGTCTGTCTCATCCACGGCCATCTGCCCCGTCCTACGCAGCCAACCGATTCTTGCAGAAGGAAAGAATAAAAGAACCTTTGTCATCTTCGTCAATATCTCAGATAAATGCACTTCCGCATCACGGTTCCTAGAGCAAGATCTCAGCAAGCAGGAGCCCTCACGGGACCCAGATTCACACAGTCGCTTTTCTGAAACGCCCCACCCCAGACTCCTGTCTAAGGATAGAGCGGGAGATCTCAGGAGGCGAGAGAGCCCCAGAGCCAGCCCGGTCTCTCACTCTCCAGGCCTAAGTTTATCTGCGAAATGAGGCATGGTTCTGGAAACCTCCTTGGACCCTCGTGCCAGCCCTGGAAGAGCTCCCAGTCTGCTGGGGCGGCCACAGCCTGACTCACAGAACACAGGGTACCAGCAATAGATTCCCGGGGCGGAGCCCCAGGCTGGAGATCATGGACCCTTGGGGTCAACATCTGGCCTTGCTTCCAGCCGCCTGTCTGGAGACAGATCAGCTGCTACTATTTCTCAGTCTCTTTGCCTTTGCCGTGAGCCAGGTGTCTTCTCCCCAGCTGCAAGCCCACTGTAGCCTCCTTCCAGAAGCACTCCTTCTCCAGCATAAGGCTCCCTGTTGGCCAGATTCTATTCCGTGCCCAGCTTTGACTCAGTAATCCTTTGCATGGTAAACTGCAAAGTACTTTTGTACAAAGGACAAGATGGTCAACATGTGAGAACAGAAGATTGCAACAACATGCATGGACCTGGAGGGCATTACGCAAGGTGAGATAAGCCAGAGAAAAGACAAATACCGTATGATATCACTTACGTGTGGCATCTAAAAAAGCTGTCCTCCTAGAAACTCAGAGTAGAATGGCGGTTACTAGGGGTGGGAAAAGTGGGGAGATGTTGGCCAAAGGGTACAAACTTGCAACTAGTAGATAAGTCCTGGAGATATAACCCACAGCATTGTGATTATAGTTCCTGATCACATATGAACTTCAGAGTTGCTAAGAGACTAGATCTTAATTATTCTCACTATAGTGAAATAGTAAGTGTATGAGATGATGGAGATGCTAGCTAATACTACAGTGACAATATCGCAATATATAAATGTATCAAATCAGGTGATAATATTGCAATATATAAATGTATCGAGTCAGGTGATAATATTGCAATATATAAATGTATCGAGTCAGGTGATAATATTGCAATATATAAATGTATCAAATCAGGTGATAATATTGCAATATATAAATGTATCGAGTCAGGTGATAATATTGCAATATATAAACGTATCGAGTCAGGTGATAATATTGCAATATATAAATGTATCAAATCAGGTGATAATATTGCAATATATAAATGTATCGAGTCAGGTGATAATATTGCAATATATAAATGTATCGAGTCAGGTGATAATATTGCAATATATAAATGTATCAAATCAGGTGATAATATTGCAATATATAAATGTATCGAGTCAGGTGATAATATTGCAATATATAAACGTATCGAGTCAGGTGATAATATTGCAATATATAAACGTATCAAATCAGGTGATAATATTGCAATATATAAATGTATCGAGTCAGGTGATAATATTGCAATATATAAATGTATCGAGTCAGGTGATAATATTGCAATATATAAATGTATCGAGTCAGGTGATAATATTGCAATATATAAATGTATCGAGTCAGGTGATAATATTGCAATATATAAATGTATCAGGGGCGCCTGGGTGACTCAGTGGGTTAAGCATCAGACTCTTGACCTCAGCTTAGGTCTTGATCTCAGGATCATGAGTTCAAGCTCATGTTGTACTTAAAACAAAAACAAAAATTGACCAATCAAATCAACAGGGTGCACACCTTAAACTTACACAATGTTCTACGTCAGTTATATCTCAATAAAAATAAATTTTTAAGTCAAATAAGTTCCCCACCTATCCCCATTTTCCAGTTTCTCAATCCCCCTCCCCTCTTACCACTTCGTTATCCTCTCCAGAAATTCACTGCATATACAAGAATGTATTTAATGCTTAGCAAGTAGCAAGATGTCCCAATGTGGAGGCACCGTTCTAAATGCTCTCCTTGATTTGAGCTTCATAATTAATACTTAAGTGTGAAATGGGAAACACGTTTATGGGTTTAAGAAATCCCGATAATGCAAAAGGTACACATCAAAAGGTCTTACCCGTGCTGTCACAGCGAAACACTTGTCAGGCGTCCTTCCCTTACAGGCCAGCACGTTGATGAGTTTCTTATGCAACCCTCCAGTATTTATGCAAAACTCGGAAGATAGGAAAATATATTCCCATTTTTAAACCTTTCCTCACACAACTGATGACGTAATCCTAGTCTGTCCTTGCTTATCTTACTAGAAAATAGATCCTGGAGATTTTCCTATGCTCTATCCAGTTAAATAACATTCGCTCAACTGAGTAGGGTCAGCTGGCTGGCGCAGTTGGTAGAACATATCTCTTGATCTCAGGGTCATGAGTTCAAACCCCATGGTGGATGTAGAGATTACTTAAAAAAGAATTTAAGAAATAGAAACAAAAGTTCAACTGAGTAAATTTGCTATTTTTTAAAGATTTTCTTTATTTATTTGACAGAGCGAGAGAGCACGAGCAGGGGGAGCAGGAGAGGGAAAGGGAGAAGCAGGCTCCCCGCAGAGCGGGGAACCCAATGCAAGGCTCCATCCCGGGACCCCAGGCCCAAGGAGAAGGCAGATGCTTCACGGGCTGAGCCACCTAGGTGCCCCAGAAAAGGATAGGTTTTTAAAGGCAGAAAAAAGTAAATTATTAGCAAAGAATGCATTGTTTTAAGCAAGGTCACCCTCCTGAGGGAAACTGAGGGACCCATCCCGTCTACACAGGTGCCTACCAGATAATTCCAAGTTGACTGATCAACAGTCACCTTCTCAGGGGCTGGAAGTGCATTTAGGTTTGGTGTTAAGTCTTGGTTCGCTGATGTGGGGTTTTAGCACGAGTGACTCCATTTGGGGCCTGCTGCCTCCACTTCCACACCCCCACACCTTTGCCTGTTGTTAAATTCTCCTCCAGTTACGCGATAGAGTTTTGTGGTTCCTGACTCCAAAGGTGCCCGGTACGGGGACATATCTGAAAACCGCTCAAGTGTGGACGGGCGATGTGGGGGTGCGGGACACTCTGGGGGCCAGACCCTAATCAAAGGGAGCTTTTCTTTCTCTTTTTTAAGGATTTTATTTATTTATTTGAGAGAGAGAGAGATCCTGAGCAAGGGAGCCGGGTAGAGGGAGAAGCAGACTCCCCGCTACTCCCCGATGATCAGAGAGCCCGATGTGGACTCGATCCCGGGATCCTGGGGTCATGACCTGAGCTGAAGACACTTAACCGACTGAGCCACCCAGGCGCCTGTCAAAGGTAGCTTTTGATGAGTGGGTGTCTTAGTCCATTCAGGCCCCTGTAACAAAATACCATGGACCAGGTGGCTTACGAACAGCCTACATTTACTTGTCACACTTTTGGGGGTGAGAAGCCGGAGATCAAGGTGCTGGCCGATTCTGCATCTGGCGAGGCTCGCTTCCTGGCTCGCAGAGGGCTGTCTGTCTTTTCCCTGTGTCCTCACACGGAGGAAGGGGCGAGGGGATCTCTGGGGTTTCTCTTATAAGGGCATCAGTCCCATTCTCGAGGGCTCCAACCTCATGATCTAAACTTCCCCAAACCATCACATGGGGGATTTTGGTATATGGGGGTGGGGGTGGGGAGCCCAGACGTTCAGTCTACAGCAACAAAAGTTCTGTTTTACGATAGTTCAAACGTCCTGTGTGTACACAATGCCCTGTATCCCATTAAGAAATCTCTGTCAGGGGCGCCTGGGTGGCACAGCGGTTAAGCGTCTGCCTTCAGCTCAGGGTGTGATCCTGGCGTTATGGGATCAAGCCCCACATCAGGCTCTTCCGCTATGAGCCTGCTTCTTCCTCTCCCACTCCCCCTGCTTGTGTTCCCTCTCTCGCTGGCTGTCTCTCTCTCTGTTGAATAAATAAAATAAAATCTTAAAAAAAAAAAAAAAAGAAATCTCTGTCAATCCCAATATCCCAAAGATCCTGTCTGATGTCTTAATCTTTTTTTTTTAAGTTTATTTATTTATCTCCACACCCAAGAAGGGGCTCGAACTCACACCCCTGAGATCAGGAGTTGCATGCTCCTCTGACTGAGCCAGCCAGGAGCCCCTCTGATGTCTTATTCTTGAATACTTACTATTTTATAGTTCACAGTTAGCTCAGAACCATCTGGAAATTTATTCGAGGGTATGGTGTGGGTGGGGGTTGTTTGGGAGGGTAAATTCTCCTCTACCCTTCGAAGGTTTCTCTGGCTGGTCTAAGAATTAAACTGACACAAGACAGATTCAAAGGGTAAAATCGAATTTAATTTTGCACATACAGGCTCCCCGCATGCACGAGAGGGTCCAAGACAGGGAGGCAGGATGAGGAATCCGTGCGTCCTGAGCTAAGGAGTGGGCTGGGGCTGGGGCTCCAAAGGGGAGCAGGACAGTAAGAACACAGGTTTGGTGAGTGGATGTTTGCCCTGCCGTACAGATGGCCACTCAGATAAACCTTATCTCTGGGAATAGCTCTAATTCTGGAAAGACCCCCAATTTAGAATCTTCTAGGTAGTGAAGGGAAAGGCAGAATTTCTCTTGAGCTTGCAGGGTCTCTCGATTGCCGTCAGCTCAGAATAACCCACAAGCCAAAGTGGCACATTTTTGGGGAGACTTGGTCTGAACCTGTTCAAGGGCATTGGTTCAGCAAGACTCAAAAAAAAAAAAAAAAAAGAAAGAAAAGAAAAAACCCCTCCTTTTTGCAGCGCACATGTATGTTTGTTCGTAAGTCAAGTGGCTTTCTTTTTTTTCCCTAAGATTTTATTTATTCATTTGTACAAGAAAGAGCACAAGCAGGGGGAGTGGCAGGCAGAGGGAGAAGCAGGCTCCCCGCCGAGCAGGGAGCCCCACGCGGGGCTCGATCCCAGGACCCCAGGATCATGACCTGAGCTGAAGGCTCATGCTTCAACGACTGAGCTGCCCAGGTGCCCCAAGTGACTTTCCATGTGTGTCTCTGTTTCATCCATGCGTGCGTCTGTCTTTGTGAGAATACCACATTAGCGGCCTGCCTCCCACCCGCCCCTCCCGGCTCTGGACTCAGCCACCACACCTTCCCGCTCTTCCCTCCCCCTCAGGGCATCTGCACCTGCTCTGGAATGTGCCTCCTTCCTCCGACTCCTTGGGAGGCAGCTTCTCCCGGTCCTGCAGCCCTGAGCTCCCGTGTCACCCCCTCACGAGGCCCTTCTCTGACCACTCTGTCTAAAACGGAGCCCGATATCCTCCACATACTTTATGTCGTTGATTCGCAGAAGCGACCTGCGTCTGTGTTTCATATGCACGGTCTCTCCCTCAACTGTGCACAGAGCAGTGCGGAGCTCGTGTCTTGTTCACTTACCCTGGGCCTTGTGCTCCACAGGGCGGTGCCTTCATTTGGAAGGAGCAAGAAGGAAAAGGTGACTCTTCCAAACCCAGGATGAACGCATTCCACCCTCACAGTCCCCTAGAGGGCGGCCAGCCACAACGCGCCCGCAGCACCCGGCCCTGCAGGCCATCTGGAGTTGTTTTTGTGAGTTTTCACTGAACTGTGCCTTTTAACTACAGAATTAGAAAGAGAGACCACTAAGGGGGGAAGCCAAGGTTCAGCCCTAGGTGACCAAGATGAGTAATTTTTACTGACTCCGGGCCCCATGCTCCCCTCCCCCGAGGGCATGCAGAGCTTAATGGGGCCAGGTGGCCGTCTTGGTGGGGGTGACCCCAGCCTCTCGGCCACAGCTTGACTCACAGAGCCCTGGGACCCCACAGCAGGTGTGGGGTGTGTCTCATGCCTGCAGATCACAGACACTGGGATAAATCCGCCTTGGCCTCCAAGCCTTCCAACTGCGGTTTGATCCCCACTATTTTAATCGGAGAAAGGGAGCTCAATAAGGAAAAGGCATCTGTATTCATTTATCATCATAAGGCGCCTTGCCTGGCAGATTGAAAATAGCCCGTTAAAATGCATGCATGCGTACTTACACGTTTTTGACTTGGTAATGTATTTACCCCGGCAGGGAATTCAGATAATACAGAAAAGGGGTGGAGAGTGAAAAACAAGTCTCTCACCCGTGCCCGCCTGCCGGTTGCCCTGTTCTCCTGTCCCTCTGGTCCGACCTGATTTCTTTTGTATCTTTCCAGAACTTTCCACAGCGTATTTTATACAATATTAGGATATGTTCTGTATTGCACCATAATTAGCGTCTACCAATGGGAGCCATCCTTCTAAGCATTTCATGTGCATTGAGTCATATAATCTACGCTTCGATATAACCGGAAATAATCGGTTAATATGTTTAAAATTTAAAATGTATCCATACACACAAGGAAGTTCCATTTCCAACTCCGTACCCCACAACTCACTTTCTGCCCGCCCTTGCAGGCCACCACTTTTAGGGGTCTCTTGTGTATCCTCGCAGTGTTTAAACAAACATCAGCAAATAGGGGTGCCTGGGTGGCTCAGTTGGTTAAGCATCTGCCTTCAGCTCAGGTCATGATCCCAGGGTCCTGGGATCAAGCCCCGCATCCGGTTCCCTGCTCAGCAGGAAGCCTGCTTCTCCCTCTGCCACTCCTCCTACTTGTGCGTGCTCACTCTCTCTCTGTCAAATAAATAAATAAAATCTTTAAAAAAAATCAGCAAATAGACCTAGTCTAATTTTAAATATTCTCACACAAAAGGTTAAATCATGTTATATCATTCTGCATCTTGCCTTCTTCATTAAGTCCATACCGCGGAAAATTTTCCATTTAGGTAAACAGAGCTCTTCTAATTCCTTGATTGATTTATTTTTCTAAAGATATGCACGTTGTTGCATTACCTGGAGGTACCACGGTTTGCTTATCCAGTCCCCTAGAGCTGGGGACTTGATTTGTTTCCCATCCGATAAGAACATTTAGCAGGGGAGTTTTACAAATCAACTAGATTTCCTTCCTCACCTCCCCCCACCCCGCCCCAAATGCAGCCTACGTCTTCAAAACAGAAGACTCCAGTCTGTTTTACTTAAGGAGGATGAAAGTCACCATCTGTTAATCCAATCTGCATTATGGAGGAAAAGGAAAATCGTCTCATGGCCATGAAATCTCCTTTCAGATCCCACAAAGGGGAATTCCTGGGGGTCTCCTCCAGGGTAGCAGTGGCATCGAGAGCTCCTACCTACTGAGGTCCTGGTTTGCAAATGACATTTCTCCTGGACCTGAGAAGCAGAGGAGGCATATATGGGAGGGACCCCGAGTAATTCACATTATGCATGGGAAGGCTAGACAACCCAGCTTGGGAATTTGGTGGCAAGCCAAGAACAGACCAGCAGAGTGTCCCTAAAGTCATGTGAAGCCACAGCCAGCTGGGAAGCTGCCACGGCCACAACTGGTTCCACGGGACACTCCCTCCTGTCCACGCTTGACCAATGAACGAAGCCTTCGCCCTTCCCCCTGCACTCTGAATTTCCCCACGTCCTAGCCTCCTTCCTGCCTAATCAGAGTCCCAGGAGGAAGCATTCCATTACCCCTACTTCCCAGGGATAGGAGGAAGGCAGGTCTGGCTCCAGCCCCCACCACAGTACCCACAGTGAGGAACTACCTCCAAAATAAGAAGAAGGGAGTCTAGATACCGGGAAGCCCCCAAAATAGCTGGCGCTGTCTACAGCATTTATACATGCTGACGTCCTGCAAAGAGCACTGTGAGAAGTAGGGGCCGTAGACACCCTCCCTGACACCAGGGACCCTGGAAACCACTTCACAGAGCGGCAGCCTTGGAGGGCCACTGGAGTCCAGCAGCTCTGGCAACAATAATGTCCTATTTATTCAGTGTTGTTGTTGTTTTAAGCACTAACGGATATTCCATTTTGCCAAATGCTCTTTTCGCATATATGGGATCGTCACATGACTTTCTTCCTACCTGGCTCTGCGATCTCATCAACGGTTTCTGAACATGAGCCATTTCCATACGTAGCCATTATCTATTGCATTTTGAGAGTAAACTCAGCTGGGTCACAAAATATTATTTTTTAAAAATACTGCCGCGATCCGTTTGCTGGTTTAGGCTGGCACACTGCGAAATCACGGAGAGTTCCCCTCTGAGCGTAAGGAAGTAACACTTTAAGGACGAGCTATCCAATATGGTAGCCACGCCGAGCGTCTGGACCTGCGGCCGGTGGGGCTAAAGGACAAGATTGAGCATTTTACTGATGTTTAATTTAATCTAAAAGCTGATACTTGATTCAGTTAGATAACTTGTAAGTGTGTTTGGGCAACTGGGGCGTAGGGATTTACTTTTTCAGCTATTATATGAATTCTACCTACAGATGAAGCATTTTCCCTTGAAAATTTAGCGTCCAGATTGAGATGCACTCTAAATGCAAAATAGCGGGGCACCTGGGGGGTTCTGCTCAGTCATGATCCCAGGGTCCTGGGATCGAGCCCCACGTCAGGCTCCCTGCTCGGCGAGAAGTTTGCTTCTCCCTCCTCCCCACTGTTCATGCTCTCTCTCAAATAAATAAATAATCTTTTTAAAAAATGCAAATTAGGCTCTGAATTTTGAAGGGAGTACAGGCCAGCTTCCTTACCATGGCCAACAGCTAGGTCTTATTGAGAAATCTTTTCAAAAAAGTGATGTAGGAGCGCCTGGCTGGCTCAGTCGGTGAAGTGTGAGACTCTTATCTCGGGGTTGTGAGTTCGAGCCCCATATTGGGTATAGAGATTACTTAAGAAAAAAAGAAAGATATGAAACATCTCACCAATAATTTGGGTTATATATAATATGTTATTAAAGTTAACTTGCCTGTCTCTTTTTATTTTTTAAGATGTAAGAGTAAAGATTACGTTCGTGGTTCACGTTATATTTCTATTGGACGGTGCTGTTCTTGAGGAAAGCAGAAATTCCTTTGTAGGCTTTGGTGCTAGATGGTCTAAGGACTAGAGATACTGAGATCTCTGGAGAGGTACTTCTGAGGGTGGTTTTCCTGGTCATCGTGAGGCCTGGAGAACATTAGGGACTGAGTCACTCTTGAGGATTGCTGCAGGCCAGTCCAGTCCAGCAAGTGGGGACCTTGCAAAAATCCATTCTACTGATATTTGGGTAATCCTATTTACCATCCTTCCACTGACACCAACCCTTTTAGGGTTCCTGGAGACCCATTCCAACATGGGAGGGGTTCCCCCTACCCCACAACAAGTATTTCCTGGACACCAGCTAGTGTCCAAGAATTCAAATCAATTCTACATTATGTACCCAGAGATAGCACCAAACCCCCCAGATTAAAGGCTCAGTTCTACCAAGACTGCCCCACCCCCACATCGGATGCCAGCCGCAACCGGCCAACCTGTGGTCTGTGCTTCTGGCCAATGGCTATGGATTGGAGGGTCTAACAACCTTCTCTTCAGGTTCATTTATTTATTTTTTATAGATTTTATTTATTTATTTATTTATTTGACAGACAGCACAAGTGGGCAGAGCGGCAGGCAGAGGGAGAAGCAGGCTCCCCACTGAGCGGGGAGCCCCGTGCGGCACTTGATCCCAGGACCCTGGGATCATGACCAGAGCCGAAAGCAGACGCTTAAGGACTGAGCCACCCAGGTGCCCCCCTTAGGTTCTTTTAAATTGCTAGAGCAGCTCACAGCACTCAGGGGAACACTTAGGTTTAAAGGGTATGAAAAAGGATATTTCTCAATAGCTAGATGGAAGAAATGCATAGGGTGAGGTGTGGGGAAAGGGCGTGGGGCTTCTGTGCCACTGTCCGGATGGCCACTCTCCCAGGCCCCGCCCCACCTTCACCAAGCCAGAAGCTCTCTGAATCCAGCCAGTCCTCTCGGGGCTCACGGAGGCTTCGTTACATAGGCACGATGGACTGACTCATTGGCCCCTGGCTGATTCCACCTGCAGCCTCTCCCCACCCAGAGGTCAGGGGGAGTGAAAGTTCCAACCCTCTAACCACGTGGCTGGTCCTCCCCGCCACCAGCCCCCGCCCTTGGGTAGAGTCCAAAAATCACCTTAACACCACAAAAGATACATTTATCATCCTTATCACAGGGAATCCCAAGGGCTTCAGGAGCGGTGATCAGGAACTGTGGATGATAGGAGAAATATATATTTGGTCATCGGAGAGACTAAATATAGATTTCTTACAAATCTGCAATACTCAAGCATTCCTTTTAAAAAAAAAAAAGGAGGTTCAGAGTGCTTCCTTTTTTTCCATTTTCTTCTGTTCTATTCTGGACGTTCCAGTCTGTTCCATTGTCTTATTCATCTAGCTTTGTGCCAACACCACACTCACTCAAGTATTTGGCTTCATAAGTAAGTCTTTTTTTTTTTAAGTTAATTTAAGTAATTTCTACACCCAGCACGGGGCTCAAACTCACAACCCTGAGATCAAGAGTCAAATGCTCTTCCAGCTGAGCCCGCCCGGCGCCCTGAATTCTCACGGTTGTACAATGCAACCTTCACCACTACACATTTCCAGAACTTTTCAACATCCCAGACTAAAACTCTGGATCCTTAAACACTAATTCCCATGCCTCCCCGCCTCTAGCCCGTGGTAATTACCACTCTGCTTTCTGTACCCATGCGTTTGACTACCGGAGGCCTCTCATATGTAAGTGGAATCACACAGTATCTGTGCTTTTGTGTCTGGCTTAGTTCAAGAAGCATAAGGGCCTCCAGGCTCATGTGTGCTATAGCAGGCATCTGAATTTCCTTCCTTTAAAACACTGAGTTTTGGGGCGCCTGGGTGGCTCAGTCGGTGAAGATCTAACTCTTGACTTTGGCTCAGGTCATGATCTCAGGGTCCTGGGATGGAGCCCCAAGTCGGGCTCCACGCTGGGCTTGGAATCTGTTTAAGATTCTCTCTCTCCTCTCCCTCTGCCCCTCCCCTGCTTTCTCTCTCCAGAAAAAAAAAAAAAAAAAAAAAAAGACTAAAACAAAACACTGGGTTCTGGGGAAATGCATTATCCAGCAATACGTAACAAGTACAGACATGTACAGAACTCGATGAATCTGAGGGGAGATACAGGAAGCAAACACAACAGGACTTGGGGGTGCCCTGGATGTAGGAGAGGAGATGCTCGGCGATGACTCAGGATTCTGGCTTTTGCAACTGCATGAGGGCTGACGATGCTCACGGGTGGTATGTGCTGCACTGGGAGCGACAAGGTTTTGAAGGAAAGGTCTTCTGTTCATTGTAGATGTGTAGAGTTTGGACTTTTGTGTCATCCGAGTGGAGGCACAGCGGGCCCCTGGAGACACATCTCTGGAGCGCAGCGGAGAGATCTGGGTTGCGGTCTACTCCTGGGAGCTGTAGTCTGTTCCTATCCAGTAGTTTCCCCCAGTTGCTTTCCTCTGTACTAGAAGGTTTATCTGGACATACGTGTCTGCAGCTGAAGACGAGATCCCCCAGTCTCCCTTACAGCTCTGCGTGGTCATGCAGCTAAGTTCTGGACAATGGGATGTGTGCAATTTCAGGATTACACCCTCGAAAAGAGAGAAGGATGCCAACCTCTCCCCCTTCCCCTCTTCCTGCTGGAGGCAATGCCAACAGAGTGGTATGATCTGGATCCCAGACCGAAGCCCTTGTTGAGATGACAGAGTAACAAAGGAGAATGGTTCCTTGAGACGGTGGAGGTATCATATCAAACTTGGGTTGCTAACTCTTGGACTGCTACAAGAGAGGAATGTGTCATTGTCTTGCCTAGGGCTGCATTGTCTGATATGGCAGCCATTGGCCACAGGGGGCCATTGAACATTGGAAATGTGGCTAGTGTCATACACTGAAATTTTTGATGTATCGGATTAAATAAAATCTGTTGGTAAAATTAACCCTTCCCTTCTACTTCATTTTAATGTGGCTACTAGAAAATTTACAATTGCACACATGGCTCATGTTATCATTTTTATTGGTCAGCCCTGGTTTCAGCCACTGATATTTTGCCTTTGCAGAACTAGCATCTTCACTAGTACGTGGGTTGTTTACCCAATGGTGCCACCCAAAGTCACGTGAACGCCTAGCAAGAGTGGGTCATGAGAAGAGCAGGGGCTCCGGAAGAGTTTTGAGGAACTCCAGTTTTCAAAGGAGCATGAACTTGCAAAGGAGTCAGAAAAGGAGCCCAAAGAAGCAAAAGGAAAACCAGGAGAATGGTGTGCCACGTAATCCTAGAGGACAGTGTTTCAGGCTGGAAGGAGATACCAACAGCATGAGTTACTTGAGAGATCAGAAAGGTAAAAACTGAAAAACAAACAAACAAAATTGTTCAAAGTGGTAGGAAACTGTATTCGTTTGCTAGGGGGTTCCATAAGAAAGCACCACGGACTGCGTGACACAGAAATTTACAGAATTTACAGAAATAAACAGAAATTTATTTTCTTGCAGTTGTGCAAGTTAGAAACCCCGGATCAATGTGTCGTCAGGGTTGTTTTTTTCTGAGGTTCCTCTCCTTGGCTTGTAGACCACCATCTATTCCTGTGTCGTCACACGGTCACAGCGTGGCTATACCCAGTGCCATTGAACTGTGCGCTTAAAGATGGTCTAAAAGGTGAATTTTATGTTATGTGTCTTTTTACCACAATTAAGAACTGTCATTTCTTGAAAAGTCAGTGAAAGATTCTTTGAGTGGGAGATACTGACTATCCAAAAAGAGGAAGAACAGTTCATAGCAATCGCAAGAGTATGAGAAGGATGTGTTTAGAAACCACAGAGCTAAGAAGGATTGGCATGAGGTAAAAAGAACAACTGTGTACTTGTTAGAGGAAGGCAGTCCTGGAAATAGAATCAGGTCTATGGTTTTAGGAGATTGAGGGACTTCCCAGCCGGTTTTCTATCATCTCTCAAATAATGGAGGCAGGTCATAGGCGGAGAGTGGGGGTGGGGGACTGGAGGCAGAAAGTGTGTGGGAGATTGAAGAGGATAAAAATAGTGCACTTGTCACCATGGAAACGAGAATGAGTTGACCAGGTGATAGCAGTGGGACTGTGGGCAATGTTGAAAGCCCGTGGAGTTCCGCCATCACGTAGTCACGGTGGAACCATTCTGCCCTCCCTGTAAGGTGACTTTCTTCAGTAACGCTCAATTGCTTAGGGACAAGCTCGGAAAAACAAAACAAAATCTGATCGATGGGCTATTTCTTCTCCAAGACTGGGGCCTTGCAAAGCCAGAAGGGCAGGGGCACCTGGGTGGCTCAGTCCGTTAAGCATCCAGCTCAGGTCATGGTCTCAGGGTTGTGGGATCAAGCCTGGTGTGGGGCTCTGAACTCAGTGGGGAGTCTGCTTGAGATTCTCTCTCCCTCTCCGTCTGCCCCTCCCCACCTCTCTAAAATAAATAAATAAATAAACCAACAAAACAAAGACTGAACAGCAAAGGAGTATTAGATGCCTACCATGGCAAGAGTATTATGGAAATGATGGACCCTGGAATCATACCCAAAGGAAAGAGAGGGTGGGTGGATGAGGGTTCCTAGCAAGTTAAGAAAAGGTCATGGTGGGGGCTGCTGAGAAAGCAAGTGGAAGAAGGAGTGGTTGAGGTCAGGGGGGTGTGGAAAACCGAGCAGATGGTTGGAGGGGACAGCACCATCAAGGCCACATCTCCTCTAAGTGCCTCCCAAATGCCTTCCCATCATGGGGCAGATAGAAACACGATGATGTTTTTACAGCTTACTGAGGTAAACAGATAAGCCGGCCACAGACAGAGGCAACCAGCCCACTCTGAGGGCCGAGGAAATCAATGTCCCCCAGCCCACCTGTGACCTGCTCATGGCACATCAGTTGGGAAGCTCTTTAGAGATCATGACCTGAGCCGAAGGCAGATGCTTAACAGACTGACCACCCAGGAGCCCCAGGGGTGTATTTGTTTCATTAAAGGCAAGAGAAGAAGACTTAAAGAAGTTGCTTTGGGGTGCCTGACTGCCTCATGTGACTCTCGATCTCAAGGTTGTGAGTTCAAGAACCACATTGGGCATAGAGCCTACGTTAAAAAAAAAAAGAAGAAGAAGAAGCTGCTTTGATAGAGAAATTGGACTTGCTGATTGTGGAACCCGTCCAAAGGACATAAAGCAAGGGTTTCTGAGGACTTGAGCAAGGAGCTGGAGCAGGGTGGTAGTGACTGGGAGAGCCAGGATCTAGGAGTTTCCCTCCTGTATGGTGCTAGAGTCGTGGGTTTCCATCAGCTCAAGAAACCCAGCCTTCGTGGGGAACACTGAGACCTGGACACACAGGACCCGAAAGCTCCTCGTCCTTCCGCACATCCGCGAGGTTCACTGCCGGACATACGGGACACCAGCAGGTGACTTCAATTGCAGCTAGTATTCCTGCTGCAACCTCCCTGCTGGATGAAATCAACGCAGCCCTTGGCATCTGGGACGGCCAATCCATTTATCTCCATCACAACAGACAGAGGAACTAGGTGCAGTTTGCTTTATTAGGGATGCTGTCATGGCTAAATAGTAGTCCCGGAGATATGCCCACACCCAAATCTCTAGAACTTACAAATGCTGCCTTACTTGGGAGAAGAGTCTGTGCTGACATGATGAACGTAGGGGTCTTGTAGAGAGGAGGTCATCCTGGGTTATCCAGGCGGGCCCTAAATCCAATGGTCAATGTCCTAATATCCTAATAAGATGGGGTTGGAATGTCTGAGACAGACCCAAGAGAAGAGAAGGTGCATAACAACAGGGGGTAGACCCTGGAGTGCTGAGGCCGTAGGACAAGGAGCTCACAGTTACAAGAAGCTGGAAGAAGCACAGAGCCCTTAGAGCCTTCAGAGCAAGTGAGGCCCTGCTGATAACTCGATTTCAGACTTCTGGCCTCCAGGACTTCGAGAGAATACACGTCTGTGTTCTGAGTCACTAGGACCATGAGGATCGTTACCGCAGCCCTAGGAAACTAACACCGCTGAGTCACAAGACCATCACACCTTCGCCTGGGGCTACACTAATTCTCTGACTGTTCTTTAAGATACTTGGACCTCATATATGACATAATGCTGGTAAGACCTGAGAAGCAGGACGGAGCACATAGATACACCGACACACACATGCCAGCGCGTGGGAGATAAACACCATACAAACCAGGGAGTCTGGGGCGCCTGGGTGGCACAGCGGTTAAGCGTCTGCCTTTGGCTCAGGGCATGATCCCGGAGTTCTGGGATCGAGCCCCACGTCAGGCTCTTCCGCTATGAGCCTGCTTCTTCCTCTCCCGCTCCCCCTGCTTGTGTTCCCTCTCTCGCTGGCTGTCTCTCTCTCTGTCGAATAAATAAATAAAATCTTTAAAAAAAAAAAAAAAACAGGGAGTCTGTCGCCTCAAGGAAGTTACTGAGTCAGGGGGTCTGAGGACAGTGAGAATATCCCATCCGGATGAAGTTACCACATCTCGAACCTTTGCCGCTAACCAATGAGATAAAATCTCCACGGCAGGAGGTGTTCCTTTTTTGTGCTCACATAGGAGGCACTCGTAAATATTTGTGGATGAATGAATGCAAGTTCCAGACGGACGTGGAGTAAGTATGGAAAGATCCGTACGATATCGATATAACAGAGCTCCCTAAAACCCTTGTAATGCCTGAGTAGTAGGGCTGAGAGGAGCATCTTTTATTCAATATAAGCCCCTTTCAGCCGTACCTGAGTTGATGCTAATGAGCCGAGTCTTGGTGAGCCCCTAAGTGGCTCAGGATGGGGGCTGACTGCCAGAGCAACCAATCCTGCAATTGGAAGGTTGGAATTTTCCTCCTCCCTGGAGGAGACTGAGCTTGACTGGATAGCCAATGATTTAATCAACCATCCCATGTAACGGAACTTCCATAAAATTCCTAAACAACAGGGCTCAGACACCTTCCAGGTTGGTAAATGCATCAGGGTGCTGGGAGGTGGCATTTCCACACGGAAGCTCGGCAATTCTCCTTCCATATTTGCCCTATGTGTCTCTTCCGTTTGGCTATTCTGGAGTTGTATCCTTTGTAAGAAATCAGTAATACTAAGTAAAGTGCTTTCTTGAGCAGTGCTGAGCCCCCGGCATGGTAGGGTTCCTAGGGAGACCAGCCAAATACCTGGCCACCTGAGAATTATGTTGGGCTCCCTCCATCATGAATTGAGCAATGACTTTTTCCTCCCTGGAATAATTAAATCTGGGTTGTTATTTGCTTTCCTTGCCTTACCCACTCCCGCCAACAGCAGCATCTGTGTACCCGCTGAATGGCCCTATTCACTGTCATGTTGACCCACACAATATTGCTTCTGATCAAGGAATTCCATTTATTAGGAAGTCGGGGGGCAGGCCCATGTACCCCATCACCCCAAAGCAGCAAGCTTCATAAAACAAAAGTATAGCCTGTTTGAGATTTGAGATGACAGTGTCAAGTTGGAGACAACATCCTGGGTGTCGGGTGCTGTCCTACAGGGTGGGCAGACTCCCTGAACCAGGGGCACATGCACCGTGCCAGATTACACACACCCAGGAACCCTAAGGTATCACTTGCCAACACCGCACCCGGTGACTCATTCTTTCAATGTTTGCTTCCTCTTCCTGTTACCCTGAACTCTGCTGTTTGGGGGTTTTCATGCCTAAAGGAAAACACTTCCACCAGAGAGCACAACATAGTAAATTGTGTGAGTGGAGGCCACCCCTGGACTCTTTGGGGTATCTCAGGAGTGCCACTATGGGGTCAGGCTAAGAGGGTGCCTGATTGGGGCAGAAAGCGAGAGAGAGATGCCTCTGCCCTGGGGGCCAAGGAGGTGTGTGAGTGGAACCTGGGGACCACACTGGAGAACCTCCAGCTTGCACCATGTCCTGACTCCTTCAGCAGGGCCGGATGCCCGGCTCATGGAGACCCCTGCCCTACGCAGAGCACAGAATGACAGAAAGGGTCTGTGCCTATCCCCTTTGCGGGGGCACAAAAGTGGGCAGGCACGCTCATCCCTCCCCCCATCCCACCCCCCCCCCCCCCATACTGCCGCGCTCACCGCTCCTAGGCCCCCAGCCCCTCCCACCTCCGTAGGGCACGCAGCCTGCTAGACAGGCTCCCCGACCTCTTCCGACCACCCTACCTCGCCGCGGCTCGCGCGGCTCCCACCCTAGGGCCGGGTCTCAAAGCCTCCTTAGTCATCCTGGAAGGCACCCAGCGGCACGAGCGCCCCGTTAGCTCCGTGTTGTGGAGCGTCCGCAGCCGCCACCAGGCCCCGCCCAGAGGCAGCCGCGAGCAAGGCCGCGCCAGGGACGACTGCAGAGCGCGGTGAGTGAGCAGGGCCAGCAGGGAGGGACCCAGGCGTCCCGGTCCCCGCCCCTACCCCGGGCAGGCATCCCGACCTTCCCCTTGCTTCTTGATTCCGTCACTCGGTTTCGGGGCCCCAGAGCTGCCCTAAGAAAGGACCCCGCAGCCCCTCCCTGTTCTGGGCCTCGGGCAGACCAGCTCTTCGGGCCCCTCCCTTTTTGCAGAAACCAGGAATCTGACGTCCCCTGTCCCCCAGCCCGGTCCTCATGGAGCTCCTGAGCCCTTCCCTCTATCCGGGAGCCAGGAATGCAGGCCAAAAATATCTCTCCGTTCCAGACCTAGGAGTCTCGGCTTGCAACCACATCTGAGCAGATGAAAACCCAGGAGTCTGAGCTTTGATTGCTTTTTGCGCCAAGAATCTGGGCCCCCAGCCTAGGCGTCATTTGGAACCTGGGAGTCCATGCCTCCGACTCCCACCGCCCTAGATCCAGGCGTTTTGCTATCAACAGCCCCTCCCCCGCCCGCATCGACTGTGACATCTGGGACCCAGGAGTCCCGCCCACCAATCCATAACACCGGGAGTCCCAGTATAAATGAGGATTTGGGGACCCAGGAGTCGGGGACCTCAGCCCAGAAACCCCTTAAAGCCTAGGGATCGGCAGCCTCAACTATTTCCCCTTTCGAAGACCCAGGAGACAGAGACCCGAGCCCACAGATCCCATTATACTGAGAGGCCTGGTGTCCGAACCCGCCGCCACCCAGATGGTCAAGATTTCATCCGTTCTGGAAGAGCGGGGCTGGAGCAGGCGGGGAGGGGAGGGGGCCGGAAGGGAGAGAGAGAATTGAGTGAGGTGAGACTGGGGTAGGGACCCCGGCTGGGGGCTCCGTCCTAAACAGACGCTAAACAGACGGGTTGCCATGGCAACGGCCTTCCCGGGCCTCGCCTGGAGACTGCGCTAGGGCCCAGTCGGGGGGGCAGCCCCCAGGAGCCCCCACACCGCCAGCTGTTGTGTCTTCCTGTTTTGTCACCACGGCAACAGTGACCTCAGCCCTCCACCCCCACCACTGGCCTGGCCGGGGAGTCTAGGTCCATTTTCCCCGGGGAGGGGCGTGGTCTCTTGGCCCCGCCTAGGGGGTGCGGCTGGGATACCCCGGCCCGGGGAGTCCCTTTCTCAGCCAGAAACCCGCGCTCCCGCCGGGTCCCCGACCCCGCCCCCGGCCCCGCCCCCGCCCCAGCCGGCCAACCCCACCCAGTAAGCAAACCCTTACAGTCTGCAGCTGCCGCCTCTGCTCAGCAGCAGCCGCCACTGCGGGAGAGGTGAGGCTGCGGGGACCCCCCGGCGCGGAAGCTGCGGTCGGGATTCCTGGGTGCACAGGGAGGAAGGGGCTGGGGTCCCGAATGTCTGAGTCTCTAGAAAGACTGGGGCATGGATCAGGACTTGGGTTCTGGAGAGGACAGGGCTCGAGACCTGCACTCATACAGGTCATCCATTTAAAAGAGGAGGGGCACGGGGGTGACTTCTGGGTCTGAGGGAGGAGGGGCACGGGGGTGACCCCTGGGTCTGAGGGAGGAGGGTCTGGGGGCCTGGGCTCCTGGGTCTGAGGGAGGAGGGGCGGGGAACCTGGGCTCCTGGGTCTGAGGGAGGAGGGGGCTGGGGGCCCGGGCTCCTGGGTCTGAGAGGGATGGGGACCCCTATGTGCCCTGGTTGAAGGGTGCTGATATCTACTACAAGGAGGTCTTCAGGAGGGGAGGAGCTTGGAGTTGGGAGTTTGGGTTTGGTAAGGAGAGTGGCCTTCCCCGCTCCCCACCCCTCCATTCTGGGGACAGAATTCGAATTTTGGTCCCCAAAGGCCAAAAAGCGAGGACTGGGAAGCTGGTGTTCTGGGCCGAGAGAAGCCAAGGCTGAGGCCAGCGTCCTTGGGTTACTGAGAGTGGAGGCTGGGGTTTAGAGACGCGATTCTCAGTCTGAGTGATGGGGTGTGGTGTTTGGCGTGGAGGTGGCGAGAGGGGATGGGCGTGGCCGGGGGAGTCCTGAAGCTGCGCGGAGAAGCCGAAGGGGTGTTTCCTCTCTCTCCGACCGTCTTCGGCGGTGCATTCCTGAGTTCTGACCTCAGGCGGCGGCTGGAAGCCGGGCGGAAGGGGATGGACCCCTCCCCTCCGTGTGGTCCTGAGCTACCCACCTCCGTCCTTACGGCACTTCTGGAGTTGGTGGCTCGCACTCTTCCTCCTTCCCTGCTTGGGTCCCGGCAGTACCCGCTTTCTAGAACTCCAGAGTGTAGACCGGTCCTGACTTCCTCCTAACGGGTTTTCGAAGGGCGTGTGGGGGGAGCAGGAGGCGGCCGAGTCCCGCGGAGCACCTCCCAAGTGGCCCGGGAGGCCCAGCCCTCGCCCAAAGACCTGCCTTCCGAGGGGCGGTGGGAGGTGTGGCTACTAACACCTCAGTTTCCGGCTTCCAGGGGGTGGAGGGGGTTCCGCTAGGCAAACCCAGGAGTCCGGTTTCCCAGCCACTCGTCTCTCAGAGACCCTCTTGGGGTCGAGGCTCCCAGCCCCTGCTCCAGGGACGCAGAACTCACATTTTGAAGGACCCCGAAATTCAGGCTTCAGGCCTCTCTTCCTGGGTGGACCCTCCTCCCCCCGAAACCCACGAGTGGGGCGGGCCCTCCCGGAGGCCGGCGCAGGGCGGAGGTCCCAGCACCGCCCCCGCGCCCCCCCCTCCCCGGTCCCCGCCACATTCCAGATGGCTGGGATGACTTGAAGCCCTTATAAGGCCCGGAGACGCTGCGCGCGGCCTGGCCGTCCGCCCCCGCAGCCACCGCCCAGGGCCCTCCCGCCCGCGGCCCCGCGGCTTTCTTGGGCTGGGGCAGGGTTAAGATCACTTACACCCACGCCGGCCTGCGGGGCGTGCACTTTCACCGGTGTCCTCCGTTCCTGCCCCCGCAGTTTGGGGACTGGGCAGGAAGAAGGGGCGGGGCTTCCCTGGAGTCACCTCCGGGACCTCTCCCCGCCCGCGGCCAAATCCCCGCCCTGGCTGGGAGGGCGCCGGGACTGCCGGGCCTGGTGGCGCGCTCTGGACGAGCCCCCGCGGCGCGCGCGCGCCGGCTGGTCGCCTGGGTCCCGGCAGGGCGGAGCCGGGGCTGAGGGGGACGCCGACTCTCCCTCCCTCCTGTGTTCTGACTAGCCTTTTCCAGGTGTCGCACTTCATCCACCTCCACACCCGGATCTTTCTCCGTCGGGGTTCTCGGCAAAGACCGCTGGTGAGTGAGCCTGGACTCCCGGGTCTGAGGGAGGAGGGGCTGGGGGGCTGGGGGGCCGGACTCCTGGGTCTGAGGGAGGAGGGGGCTTCTCACCTGGACATTTGTGTCAGAGGGAAGAGCATCTGGGGGCCTGGACTCCTAGATCCTGAGAGAAGGACCTTGGAGCTTGCTCTCCGAGGAAAGAGACCCAGACACCTGTGTACCAGAGAAAGAAGTGTGTCCGGGACCTGGGCCCCTGGGTCCTCTGGGCCTCTTGCAGGGACAGCTGGGCCGGGTTAGAGCCTGTTCTACTGCCCTCTAGGCCCCCCTATGCCTGACCCTGGAAAGAGGAAGTTTTATTTCCCTGCGGCTGAGAGAGGCCTTCTGAGCTTTTTAGGGGTGGCCGCTGAGAGATTAGATGTCCTAGGGCCTGTGGGAGGATTTGGACACCTGGTCCCCGAGAGGCTGGGCTCTCTATCCCTGAGGGTCTTTAGGACAAGGAGGTAGAAATCGTAGGTTCTAGAGGGATGGAAGAAGGAAGCTGATTTCCCAGACTACAGGTGTCTGGTGAACTTAAAGCCGAGGGCCCGGAGTCCTAAGGTCTGAAACTATGTAACTGGACGTGAGAGGCCTGGAGATTTCAGTGGAAGGGGCTGGGGCACTGGACAGCTAAGCATCTGGGGCGCTTGTTTCTTGGAAGTTGGGGAACTGGAGTTTGGACTCCATGTGGGGGAGGGGCATAGGCAGGAGAAAGCTCAGTGTCCTTGGGGACAGTACTCCAGACCCAAATAAATCCCAGGAGGCATTCAGATGGAGGGCCCAGACCCTTGATCTCTGAGGTGAGGGGTGGGCATGAGAGGAAGCATTCTCCAGAGCTCAGACTCTGTTCCAGAGATAGGCTGGGAGGTTGGAAGCTCTGATCACATGTGGGTCCCTGAGAATGTTTCCACGTGGAGGTTGGACTCTTGAATGTCTGGAGGCTGGAATTGCCTGTTCAGTGAAAGAAATCAGGTGGGTGCAGGAGCAGGGGTGCAGAGCCCTGGGTACCCAGAGGGAGGAGGTAGAGCTCACCAAGCAGGGCCTCTTGTTCTGACCCGTGGTCCGGGAGGTTTTAGAGCAGAATCTGGGGTGGCTGGGTGGCTGAGTCCCTGGGGGAATGAGGGCACCTTTGAGTGTCTGGGATGGGAAGAAAGGTAGATGGTTTTACAATAGTTGGGTTGCAGAGAGAGGGAAGGAGAGAGGCAGCCTAGACTCCTGGGTTTTGACACGGGAGGTGGGAAACCCGAGTCCAGAGGGAGGAGGGGGCTGGGACCTGGGTGACCAAGTCATCCCCCTAGGCCCGCAACTGTCCCACTTTGAAAACTGAAAAGCCTGCACCCTGGGTGCCCCCCAGCTAGAGTCCAGGTTACTTTGTCCCCAAGGGAGGAAGGGCTGAGAGCCTGGATTCCCACATTTAGAACCTTCTTAGGACACTTCCTTTCTCTTCTTCCCAGCCATGCCGGTGACAGTGACCCGCACGACCATCACGACCACCACGTCGTCATCCTCAGGCCTGGGCTCCCCAACCATCGTGGGGTCCCCTCGGGCACTGACCCAGCCCCTGGGCCTCCTCCGCCTGCTGCAGCTGCTGTCCACCTGTGTGGCCTTCTCACTGGTGGCCAGTGTGGGTGCTTGGACCGGGGCCATGGGTAACTGGTCCATGTTCACTTGGTGCTTCTGCTTCTCTGTGACCCTCATCATCCTCATAGTTGAGTTATGCGGGCTCCAGGCCCGCTTCCCCCTGTCCTGGAGAAACTTCCCCATCACCTATGCCTGCTACGCTGCCCTCTTCTGCCTGTCGGCCTCGATCATCTACCCCACCACCTACGTCCAGTTCCTGTCTCACGGCCGCTCCCGGGACCACGCCATCGCCGCCACCGCCTTCTCCTGCATCGCCTGCGTGGCGTATGCCACCGAAGTGGCCTGGACCCGCGCCCGCCCCGGGGAGATCACTGGCTACATGGCCACCGTGCCAGGCCTGCTCAAGGTGCTGGAGACCTTTGTGGCCTGCGTCATCTTCGCCTTCATCAGCAACCCCTCCCTGTACCAGCACCAGCCGGCCCTGGAGTGGTGTGTGGCCGTGTACTCCATCTGCTTCATCCTGGCGGCCGTGGCCATCCTGCTGAACCTGGGCGACTGCACCAACATGCTGCCCATCTCCTTCCCCAGTTTCCTGTCGGGCCTGGCCCTGCTGTCCGTCCTTCTGTACGCCACCGCTATTGTTCTCTGGCCGCTCTACCAGTTCAGCGAGAGGCACGGTGGCTGGCCCCACCGGTCACAGGATGTGAGCTGCAGCCGCAGTCACACCTACTACGTGTGCCCCTGGGACCGCCGACTGGCCGTGGCCATCCTGACGGCCATCAACCTGCTGGCTTACTTGGCTGACCTGGTGTACTCGGCCCGCCTGGTGTTCGTGAGGGTCTGAGGCTCCGACGACGACGAAGGGAACTCTCAATTCCCTCTTGTCGGCAGAGGTTTCTTTCCCAAGCCCGAATTTCCTCTTCCTGGCTCCCTCTCGCCTACCTTTCTCATTTCCTTCCTGACTCATCCTGCTCTTTTCCGTTCCTTTAGCTCCTGCCTCCTCTCTCCTGGTGCTCTCGCCTTTCCTTCCTGTTGTTGGGTTGCCCACATCCTGTTTGGCCTGTTTGCCTCTTTCTGTTTTCACCTCTTCTTTCGTACCTATTCTGTTTCTCGGCTCTTTTCTGGTCCTCTTGTTTGGTTTCTCACCTGCCCGTATCCTGGCCACCTCTGTCCCAGTTTCTTTCTTCCGATTTCCTTGGGAGCTCTGAGACTTCTTTCTTCTCTGCCGCCATTCCACTGCCCCCCACCTACAAAGGTGCTGAGCTCCACGTCCCACTCCCCTTTGCAGCTGTTCATACCCTGGGCCTCCCGGAGAGGGGCCTCATTGCCAAAGCATGCCTGCCCGCCCTGGCTGTGCCTTAGTTGGTGTGTACGTGTGCGTTTGTGGGGGTGGGGGGGGTAGCTAAGGGTGGGACTCCCTTTCCCCCAGTGGTGGGGGGATGTACAGTACATGTTCCCTTTAATCTCTGGAGGCCAATGATCTGCAGTGGGCATGAGGCTTAAAGCACGGGCTGCGGGTCCCTGGGCCCTGCCTGGCCCCTGCCTGGCCCCCCGCCTTGCCTGAGATTGGCTCCAGAATTTTTGCCAGGCTTATTAAAATTCCGCTGCCTGGAGGCCATCTTAAAGGAAGTAAAGGGTGGATGCTTTCCATCCCAACTGCTCTCTGGGTTATTGAAAAAGTGGCTGGCAAAGAACCGTACAGTCTTAAAGACAACTGTCCGAGTATTTGTGGGGGGCAGGGATGTTGCCCTCCTGCCTCAGTGTTAGAAACAGCATGTAGTGCCTTTGCTGGGAGGAGAGGTTGGCCACTGTTGGCCTTCAAGGCAATGTGAGCCTGGGTTTTTTTGGTTTTTGTTTTTTCCTTTTCCTGGTCACGAGGGCAAAACATATGGGGTGGCCCTCTTCTAAAAGGAAAGTTTCTTTTCAATGTCTTTTTCTTTGCGGGGGGTGGGGGGGTTGGGTAGGTGGGGATCACTGTTGCCATAGTCAGAGGAATTGCGTTGCTCGAGTGTGGTACGCACACACACACGCACACACACACGTGTGTTTCTGCATGCTAGTTGCTTCCTGTAGCTGCTTCCTGCTTCTCTGGGACTCACACATAATGTCATATATATAAATGTATAAATATATATTTTATTTTTTTTTAAATTCCCTGGAGCTTCTGGTTCCCATCAGTCCCTGCTGTCAACCACAGAGGGAAGACTTGTCCGTTCCCTCACTCCCACATCCATAATGGTTTTTTTGTTTTGTTTTGTTTTGTTTTTTACATCAATACAAAGATAAAAGAAAAGCTGTGCTTGCTTTATTGCTGGGGAGGGCTCCAGGAGAGAGGGCAAGGTCCAGATTCTTGGGTCTGGTGGGATAGGGGGCCTGGGGCCAAGACAGCCTTGGCCTTTGGATCTCCCAATTTACTCTCCCAAACCAGGAGAACTAGTTAGGATTGAAATGAGTAAGATCTGTCCCTCGTTGGAGTCCCGTGAGCATTTCAGAACTAGTGTCCCCATCTGAGTGCAACATTTCTTGCCAAAATCAGCTCTTCGGGTTCCCCATCTCAGTAATAGGCTCCCGAGCCTGCCAACCCGGGTACTGGCTCTTCCCATCTGCTGTCAGTCGCTCACCAGACACTGTTGGTCCTTCCTCAACTGTCCCCTCCTCCAGACTCCTGACCCAGCTCAGGTATCATCTTTTTGTCCTGAGCTAGTACCCCAGCCCACCTCTTGCGCACCCTGGCCCCAGGGGGATGCTTCTAACATCTGACGCTGCTCTCCCCTGCTCAAATCCTTCCGTATCTGCCTACAGGTAATACCAAAGCTCCTCCGACCGGGCCTCCAGGACCTGACCCTGCCTACATTCCCCACCCTCAGCTCCGTCTTACCCTCAGTTCTGAGCTCCCTGACACAACCTGTCCATAGAAGACCTTGATAAAGAGCAAACAAATTACTCCTACAATGAATCTCTGTCCCACAGAAGATCCTGTTGCCCGTTTCTCCAGCCTGAGGAGAATCACAAATACATAAACATAAATCCGCAAAACTCGCAGGATCATGCAGCCCATTTTCTGCACTTAACACCCGCAAAAGCCATTGGCAAGAGATATGTCGAGGGACGGGGTGGGGGAGGAACCCCCGGAAGAGAAGGAAGGGCTAACTGGAATAGATACACTCCTTTTCGGCGAGGAGACGCCTTTCGATCTTTGCAGTGTCCACCCCGGAATTCCGATCCACACCAATGCCTGCCTCCTCCAAGGCCTTCTCGCCCCCACCATGTTTAAACCCCTTCTGGAAGGGACCAAAGAAAACAGTTCTAGAACCCGGGGGTGATGGGCTGGTTGTTGATGCGGGGAAAGCAGCCAAGCAGAGCAAAGGTGGGATTCCCAGGTCAGTTTCCAGGGCCACCCTCACCCTATATCCTTGCTCTTGGGCGGGCCGGACGCCTGGAGGTGGCTGGCAGGCAAGAGCACCCCACTTCTGAAGGGTTTGGAGAAGAGTTGGATTCCCTCACCTCCCCTTCGGCTTCGGGAAGCGGGCCCCGGACCCCCAAAATTCCCAGAGAAGCCGTGGTGAGCGGGGACCCCAGGCGCCTCCGCGGCGCCCCGCCCCGTCTCGCGGGGCACGCCGGGAGAGGAAGTTCTCGGCCGCGTCGCCGCAACAGGTGGTCGGCAGGCTCAGACTCCAAGTCCCAGGATGCATCTCACCCCGCAGCCCGGGGCGGGCCGTGGTTGCCCTTGGCAACAGAGCGGCTCTCTGGGAGCCGGGAACCGTCCGCGCTCGGGAGTTGGGGGAGGGCGGGGCGCGACTCGAGAGGGGCAGGGACGCGGGCGGAGTGACAGAGGGGAGCCCGGAGCCCGGCAGGGCCGACGTTCGGAGGGACGGAGATGCACAGGGTTTTCCAGGGCCAGAGAGGGACGTGGAGGGACGGGGAGACCCCCGGGCACGGAGAGAGAGGTTCCTAGCCGGAGAGGGTGAGAAAGGGATAAAGATGGGGGGCGGGGTAAGGGTGGGGGGGACAGACGAGCTCAAACATTCAGAGATACCCCCAGCGACAGGGGGAGACGCTGGCAGAGCCAGAGAGTGGGTCAGAGAGAGGGACGGGCATAGGGAAGTTCGCAGACACAGAGACACGGGGAAAAGGAGGGCTGAGGAGTGGAAGAGACAGAGACTGGCTCTCAAAGAGAAAGACACAGAGGAACGGAGACACGGAGGCCCAGAGAGACTCACAGCCCGATGGAGTGCGGCTGAGAGACAGCCACAGAGACAAATAGAGGCAGGAAGAGGGAGAGTTTCAGGGAGACAGAAACAGGAATGTAGGAGACATCTGGCAAGAGGCCAAGGGACACGGATTCACAGTGAGACAGACATCACAGAAATAGGGGCATCAAGACCCAGAGAGGGTCACAGGATGGCCACAGGCACAGACAGACACAGAGCAAAGAAAACAGAGAAACAGAGGCAAGGAACAGGGACAGAGTCACAGAGATAGGGAGCCAGGAACACTTGGACAGGGACAGAGATACACAGACAGGGAGCCAGGAACACTGGGACAGGGACAGAGACACACAGACAGGGAGCCAGGAACACTGGGACAGGGATAGAGACTGAGAGCAAGAGACAGTCCCAGAGGGAGACACAGACATACAGATTCACCCAGGCCATGAGAGAAATCAAGACTTGAAGAGCGGCAGAGTGAGACCAGGCCTCCCCGTTCACCACTGTGTCCCCAGCACTGAATACAAAGTTTGTGTAATGAAGCAGGGTGACACACTCAGAAACCCAGGGAACCGAGTGGAGTCTCAGCGGGCTAACGGGACCCACCCAGGCACCTAGTGGGGAGGAAACCCGGACCCGGCGACAGAAGGAGGTGGGGGCAGGGCTCCGCTCAGAGGATGCCCCCTCCCTCCAGCCAGCCCCCGGAGTGGGTGTGCGCACGTGTGTCGGGGGGAGGGCCTTTGTCCCGAGCCTCAGGGAGGGGGGACGCCTTTAAGCTGAAACCCCGCCCCTCGGTCGTCATGGCAACGCCTCCCCCCAGCCGGGGCTCCCACATTTCAGCAGGTGCCTGAGCTGGAGCTCCCGCCGCCGCCGCCGCCCTTGCCTCCGGCTCCTCTGCGCCCTTGCCCTCGGCTCTCCGCCCTGCCCGCCCGCTCCCCCTGGCGGAGCCGGCGCGCCCCGGGGAGCCGCTCCCTGCCCTGCGCTCCGCGCCTGGAGGTGCCTCGCCCCTCTCCTTCCCTCCTCGCAATTTCCCCGTGGCTCAGTGCTCTCCCGAGTCTCCGGCTCCTCGCCCTTCCACCTGTTTCCCCAGAAAGGCAGGATCCTGGTCCCTGCTACGTTCCTGGGGCCATGGCAGGCCTGGGCCCCGGCGGAGGCGATTCAGAGGGGGGACCCCGGCCCCTGTTTTGCAGAAAGGGGGCTCTGAGGCAGAAGGTGGTCCACGAAGTCAAGAGCCACAAGTTCACCGCCCGCTTCTTCAAGCAGCCAACCTTCTGCAGCCACTGCACCGACTTCATCTGGTGAGGGAAGGGGCTGGGGGCCTGAGGGACGAGGGAACGAGGGATGGAGACTCCTGTCACCCCAGACCCCTGACGGTTGGGAAAGGAAAGGGCTGCAGCCCTGGCTCGTGGTCCTAGGGTAGGAAGGGGCTGGGGGCCCGGATTCCTGCGTCTGAGGGAGGAGGGAACTAGGGGTCTGAACTCCTGAGTCTGAGTCGGGGGCTGGGTGCCCAGACCCCTGGGTCTGAGGGAGGAGGGGGCTGGAGGCCTGGACTCCTGGGTCTGAGGGAGGAGGGGCTGAGGGGGTCTGGACTCGGTCTGAGGGAGGAGGGGGCTGGGGGCTGGACTCCTGGGTCTGAGGGAGGAGGGGCCGGGGGCCTGGGCTCCTGGGTCTGAGAAAAGAAGGGCTGAGGGCCAGAATTTCTGGGTTCTAGAACAAGAAGCAGCTGGGGTCCTGCTCAAGGAGGGAGCAAGGCGCAGTAAGGCTGGCAGAGGTGGGAGGCCCGAGTACCGTTTTCTGCGCTGACCTCTGATTCTTGCTTTTGCAGGGGAATTGGAAAACAGGGCCTGCAATGTCAAGGTAAGAGCTGGGGTCTCGGACTCCTGGGACCCTCAGGAGGGTGGAGGCTGGGGCCCCACAGCCCAGGAGGCTTGACACACGTGTTCTTTGGTCCCCAGAGAGGCGCGGGGGAGCCCGGGGCGGGGGGTGTGGCAGAGACACAGCCTGCAGTGGGGGGGGAGCTCTGATGGCGGGGCCACCGCGGAGGTGGTGCTGGGGGCCCCTCCCTCGGCCAGCTCCAGGTGGGGACAGATATTTGGAGAATCTGTTGCCATGGGAACAGGGAGATTTGGAAAAGGGGAGCTGAAAGGGGGGGCTGGAGATGCGAAGTCAGAGCCCCCCCCCCAAGCTGCTGTCGCCATGACAACACCAACAGTCCTAGGCAGGGGCAGGCCGGGTGGGGTCACCAATGGGCGGGTGGGGGCCGGGCGGGGCTGGCAGTTATGGGGGGCGGGAGAGGGGGGCGAGTCCTAAAGCACCAGCTGCTACTGCTGAGAACAGAGTGAGTCAGGGAGGGGGAGGCCAGCAGCGGCCCCCAGACTCACTTCTGCCCAAGTCGCTGCTCTCTCTGTTCTGTCGGAGGACATTTCTCTGTTTTCTCTCCTCCTCAACCTGCCTCTTTTCTTGCTTTCTTGCCTCGGTGGGCTTGTGGCTGTCTATGGGATCCTATTTTCTCTGTGTCCCTGTGTCTCTGTCTTTCTCGGTCTGTCTCTGCGTCTGTGTCTCCCTTGGGCTGTGTGTAGGCACTGGGGTCTCTCTGCTTTGTGATGCTCTGTGTCTCTGTTTCTGTCTGTCTTTGGGTCCATCTCCTGAATTTCTGTCTCCTGGTTTCCCTCCCCTACTCCGTGTTGGGGTCCTCCTTTGATTTTCTATTAAACTCTCTTGATTTTGGGCCCCCCCCTCTCTGGTTTTCTTTCTGTAGGGGTTTCTCTCTGATTTTCTGTCCATTGGGCTCTCTCTCTGTCCCTGTGTCTCTGTGATTCTCATCTTCAGTCTGCAGCTTTGTGGTTCATCGACGATGCCACGAATTTGTGACCTTCGAGTGTCCAGGCGCTGGGAAGGGCCCCCAGACGGATGTGAGTGCCCGGACACCTGAATCTTCCTCCTTGGGCCGCGCCCCCGCCCTCACCCCCTCGGCGTCCGTCCCAATTTCTCCTGCTATTTTTAAGGCTGGGAGGGGAGGGGGGCTGGAGAGATAGGGGGAGCTAGTCTGGCCCAGATTCCCTGCCCTTGGCCTGGAAAGGGGAAATGAGAGGGGGCTGAGATAGGCTGGGGACACAAGTGGGGGACAGAGAAGATGCAGGGGTGAGGGGACATAAGATGAGAGTTGGAAGGGGTGGGCTGTCATCCAGGGGTCAAGAGATTAAAAAAAACGGAGAGTTGAGGGACAGAGAGAGAGACAACTATTAATGCAGGCACTGAGATCAGACAGAGAGAGAATCTCAGAAATGCAGAAAAAGATGGAGACCCAGAGAGAGAGAGAGAGAGAGAGAGAGAGAGGCATGGAACAGAGACAGCAGCCCAGGCGGAAGAGAAGGTGAGCCACAGGAGCTGAGAGAGACAGACGGAGACAAGAAACCCAGGGAAGCAGGGCTGCAGATACCCAGAGAGACAAGCTAGAATAGAAAATGGTAGATAAGGAGAAGGATTTCTGAGACGCCAAGAGGGACGCCCAGGGAGACCCTTCAGTGCACACACATGAGCACACACACACACAGGTGCACGTGTACACACATATCCCCCATGAGCACACACACGTGCATATACAGATCCCTCATGCACGCACACATACACACACAGCCTCTCTCTCCCCCCCTCCGCTTCCCATGACTTACAAGAACAGTCGACCCTGTGGCCCCTTCCTGATCCCTCCTTCACTTTCTGTCTGGCTGTGGGGCTCTTCTCTCGGGGCCTCTATCTACGCTGTTCAGGATGGCAGCCACCGGCCACACCTCAATAGCTAGAGGTGCACTTGGGGGGGCTACCATGACTGGCCAACGGAAATCTAAACCCCATTTAATCTGAACTGATTTAAATTTAAACAGCCACGTGTGATTAGTGACTACTGGGTGGGACAGCATATAAATCCCGACCTCCCCCCGCTTGTTTTGGTAGTTCAATGAAGCCAGGGGGCTTGAGAGTCTAGCCCAGGTTTTGACGTAGGCTTGGAGCCAGTTTTACGATTAGCAGATGAAGAGATGGAATGAGAACCTGAGACAGAGAGAGAGAGAGGGACAGAGAGAGCCCCAGAAGTCCATGGGACATTTTGCCAGCTGCTTAGGGGAAGAAAATTGAAGTTTGCATAGAGGGTGTGATTTCATAGAACATATATTGAGCTCCACTGTCTACTAGCACCCATATATGTCGTTGATGAGCCGCCTTGCCTGCCCACCTGCACCCCCAACACCATTTCTGATTTATCCAGCGCTCACTGCACGCGCTCAGCAGCTATCTTGCAGACAGCACAGGAGAGTGTCTGCGCAACGTACAAGGTGAGGTGTGGTTCCTGTCCCCATCGGAGCAGAGGCTCCGGAGCCGAACACCTGGGCTTGAATCCCAGTTCCCCCACGGAGAGGCTCTGTGACCCCCCAAAAGTTAAAGTACTTCTCTGCACCTCTTGAGCTCCTCATCTGCAAATGGGGGTGACGACCATGCCTACCTTACAGGATCGTTTTGAGCACTAAGTGAGTCAAACGCTTGGGATGGTACCTGGTACGTGGCAAGAGACAACATACCGATTATTGTCCTCGTACGGTTGTTGCTATTACCGATGAAGGGACAGATGGGAAAACCAAGGCAGGGGTCTTCCTCTACCTCACTCTGACTTTCTTTTCTCTTCTTCTTAATGCTTTTGATCTTGTTGTAAAGTCACATGGAGCAAGGGCTAAAGAAGGGGGAAGGGCTTGGCAAGCATGATTTCCATGAGACCCCTTTCAGGGAGGCCTCGTCGCCCCATTTTATAGGAAGGAAGGCTGAGTCTCCACAAAGGGCAGTGTGGGGGGAAGCCGCAGAGCTGGGTAGTGGGCAGAGTCAAAATGTGGACGCTGATCTCTCGAACTGGAGCTGCTGGACTGTCTCCTTTTTAATAGTCATTTCACCTTGAGGATAAGAACAGCTTCTGTCTGTGGTGTGGTGGAGCTTGTGAGGCAGGCATCCTGCAGAGAGCTTCACACAGTGTGTCACTTAAAGCAGCGGGCACCCTTTGAGCTAGGGTCAGCTGAAGATCTTTAGAGGCCCAGAGCATTGAAAGAGATCATCACGCCCTACCCGCCCCCCAAGTGTCATTCAAAATAGAATCCCCGCTCAACTGCAAAAATAAATAAAAGCCCAAGAATATCCTGAATTTTCACCCTAGTAATAGCTCTCGCAATGCATTCCTAGAAAAAGGCAAATACCAAATTATTTAACACTCAGACATTGCCAGGAGTGGGGAAGGAATGCTTTACTGGTGTCCTAAGTTCACGCTTAATTGGAATCTGGACATTCAGCATTGCTTCAAGGTACAGACTATTGATTTCCACTGGGCGGAAGCAGACACTGAGACTCAAAACTGGACACTAACTTGCCCCAAATCACACAGCTGGTAAATGGCCCAGCTCTTATTTAAACCCAGGGCTATGTGGAGACTACAATAAAATCATGAATAGTAACCACGGCAGCACAAATAACAGTACTGAGCACATTTGGCATGCCAGGCCCTGCTATGCAGTCTACACTTAGTCTTTTTTTCTTTCTTTTCTTTTCTTTTCTTTTTTTCTTTCTTTTCTTTCTTCTTTCTTTCTTTCTTTCTTTCTTTCTTTCTTTCTTTCTTTCTTTCTTTCTTTCTCTTTGTCTTTTCTTTCTTTAAGTAATCTCTACACCCAATATGGGACTTGAACTCGTGCCCCCAAGATCAAGAGTCCATGGAGCCAGCCAGGCACCCCTACCCTTGGTCTTTCATTAACTGAGAGGTCATGTTCTCCATCTCACAAGGGGCTCAGAGAAGGCATCATCAGTGGGCAGACATTGACAGAGGCTGACAGTGAATGATCTGGAGTTCATCGTGGCCCACAAGTCCTCAGAGAACAGCTTTTGGGAGGTGGGGGGAGCATAGGGACTATAGAACACTAGGAGCCCCCACCTCCTTCAGGTTCTGCCCAAATGCCACCTTGTTAGCGAAGCCTTCTGTAATCAGTCTCTGCAAATTTCAATCCCCACCCCTGGCGATACCCTTTCCTGCTTCATTTTTCTCCAAAGCACCTGCGACCATCCATCATACTATTTTATTTATTGACAGTGTTTATTTTCTGTCTCCCTCCACTAGAAAGTAAACTGCATGGGGACAAGAGTTTTTATTTGTTTGTTCACGGCTGCTCCTGGCACACAGTAGGCACTCAATAAATACTGTAGAGTGAATGAGTGAGGTGGAGCAGCAGACTGGGAGAGCAAGGTAGAGGAGGCAGAGTTCAAAGGGCTTCTCTCCCAGGGGGCTAGGGCTCCCCGCTCCTGGCCCCCCTGACGTCTCCTCTCTGCCTGCAGGACCCCCGGAACAAGCACAAGTTCCGTCTGCACAGCTACAGCAGCCCCACCTTTTGCGACCACTGCGGCTCCCTCCTCTACGGGCTGGTGCACCAGGGCATGAAATGCTCCTGTGAGTCTCCGCTGGCTGCTCCTGCCAGAGCCTGGCGCTCCGGGGCCCCTTTCAAAGCGCACTGTCTGGGCTCCGGGTAGTGCTGGAGGATGGAGTCTGGAGTGGGGGGCGGCCGGACCCGCTACCTCCGGTTTCGTCCCCGCAGGCTGCGAGATGAACGTGCACCGACGCTGTGTGCGCAGCGTGCCCTCTCTGTGCGGGGTGGACCACACCGAGCGCCGTGGGCGCCTGCAGCTGGAAATCCGGGCACCGACGGCAGATGAGATACACGTCACAGGTGAAGCCCCGCTCCTTTGTCTGGTCCCGCCCTTTTACCCCAGGGCAAGGGCCCGAGGTATTCACCAGCGCGGCGCGCCCCACCCTGCAGGGAAGGCACGCCCCCTGCGGGTCACGCCCACCCGCCTGACCCCGCCTGTAAAGGCTGAGCACCATCCCGCCACGCCCCTTCCAACTTCTAGCGGCGTCTCCAGCCTTGACTCTTGCAACTTTCAGCGCCTTTTTTTTTTTTTTTATTAAAGATTTTGTCTATTGGGGCGCCTGGGTGGCTCAGTCGGCTAAGCGACTAAGCGTCTGCCTTCGGCTCAGGTCATGATTTCAGGGTCCTGGCATCGAGTCCCGCATGGGGCTCCCTGCTCTGCCGGGAGTCGGCTTCTCCCTCTCTCTCAAACAAATAAATAAAATCTTGTTTTTAATTATTTTTTAAAAGATTTTATTTTATTCATTTGAGAGAGAGAGAGAGGGCTCAAGCAGGGGGAGAGACAGAGGGAGAGGGAGAAGCAGACTCCTCACTGAGCTGGGAACCTGATGCGGGGCTCTATCCCAAGACCTGGAGATCAGGACCTGAGCCAAAGGCAGACGCTTAACTATCCGAGCCACCCAGGCGCCCCTCAAATAAATAAATAAAATCTTTAAAAAATTATCTATTTATTTGAGAGGGAGTGAGAAAGAGAGCACACAAGCAGGGAGAAGGGCAAAGAGAGAGGGAGAAGCAGACTCCCTACTGAGCAGGGAGCTGGATGTGGAGCTCGATCCCAGCACCCAGGGATCATGACCTGAGCCAAAGGCAGATGCCCAACAGACTGAACCACTCAGGTGCCCCATTTCAGCCCCTCTTACTGGCCATTCTAAATCAAGTTCCTTGAGAGAGAAGGAGGAGAGAAAACCTAATTGGGAGGGAGGCTAGGGATTACTGTTGGTGATATGGCCTGGGTTCTTACTCCGGGGTCCTCAGTGGGGAGAGGGCTCTGGGTCTGATTTCTGGGTCACTGGCTGGAGAAAGGGCTTTAGGTCCTGTCTTCCAGGTGCTGGAGAGGTAAGAGACCAAAGACACCTGGGTAGTGAGAAAGGCTGAGAGCTTGGGTTTTTGATTGCCCACTGGGGGAGACTTAGGGGCTTCTTCCTGGATCTCTAACCCGGTATACCCTCCTTCACTCCTCTCAGTTGGCGAGGCCCGTAACCTCATCCCGATGGATCCCAATGGTCTGTCTGATCCCTATGTGAAGCTGAAGCTCATCCCAGACCCTCGGAACTTGACGAAACAGAAGACCCGAACAGTGAAAGCCACACTAAACCCTGTGTGGAACGAGACCTTTGTGTTGTGAGCCTCGGTGCAGGGGACGCTGTGATGGCTGTCAGAGAATGATCTGAGGGTCTCTGTGGCCCACAAGACCCCGGAGAGCAGACGGTGGGAGGTGTTAGAATAGAGGGAACCAAAGAAAAGGGCAGAGAAAGGCGGTGGGAGAGGGAATGGAATGACTGAGGGAGAAGGATGGAATTACAGAAGCCAAGGGAAAAATATCTGTGCATTTAATCTCCATCAAAGCCCACTACTTTAAAGTGAGACAGAGATGGAGGGTGTTCAGAAGAGACACAAACCCAAAGAGACACACAGACAGAATGAAGGGAGGTGGGGTGTAAGCAGAGGGGTGGTGGGTGGGTGGCAGGAAGAGAAAGAGAAGCCAATTAACTGAAAGACAGAAGGACAGAGACCCAGAGGAAGGAGCGGGCAAAGAGATTCAGATAAGAGAGAGAGCTGGAGAGAAAGGACAGGACACGGGGATGGGAAGGAGCCAAGAATGTGGGAGGAAGGGAGAGAGACTGCGAGCTGTCTAGATGTACTCAAGGTCCCGATATTGGGGAAGACCCCCTTCGGGAGGATCAGAGATGACAAGACACTTTAGGGAGCAGGAACAGACCCCAGCTCACCTCAGAAGGGCTTGCCTCTTCCTCCAGCACCAAGGATGGGGAAGCCGGGCAAGTGGGGAGCTTGACCCTCACTCCTCCCCACCCTTCCCGCAGCAACCTGAAGCCGGGGGACGTGGAGCGCCGGCTCAGCGTGGAGGTGTGGGACTGGGACCGGACTTCCCGCAATGATTTCATGGGTGCCATGTCCTTCGGTGTCTCGGAGCTGCTCAAGGCGCCAGTGGACGGCTGGTGAGGGCCGGGCAGGGGTGGAGGGTGTGCCTTGGCCTCTCCGTCTCCGTCTGTGTGTGGTCTCGCTCCTCCGGACCACCAGCATCCTGCCTCCCTGCGCTTCTCTCGCCCCCGTCCCCCGGCCCTCTCTCCCTGTGTTCCCCCAACCCTTCCCTCTCTCCTTATCTCACTCCTTCTCTCTCCATCTCTGTGTCTTTCTTTCTGTGTCTCTTTCCCGCCTCTGATCCCTCTGCCTCTCCCTCGGGGGCACCCCCCACCCTCCACCCACCCCCACCCCGCCTCCTGCTCCGCCCTGGTCTCCGTCTGCATGTCAGGTACAAGTTACTGAACCAGGAGGAGGGCGAGTATTACAATGTGCCGGTGGCTGACGCTGACAACTGCAGCCTCCTCCAGAAGTTTGAGGTACTCAGGCCCCGCTTCCCCGGTGGGGGGGGGGGGGGGGAGTCCAACCCTGCGGCTCACCGTTCAGAGCGGCTGGTTGCCCACGGGTCCTGGGACTACAATTCCCAGAAGACCCTGGGGCTCCTTCCCCTGCTTTTCTAGGGGACTCCTGCCCCAGGGTGTGATGGGAATTAGAGTTCCTATCCATTCTCATGGCTTGGGGATTTGAAGTCCTCACCCTCTGCTCTAGGGCAACGTCCTCCCTCCCTGGGGGCTCTGACTCTGGCTTTCTTCTCCCCTAGGCCTGTAACTACCCCCTGGAACTGTATGAGGTGAGTAGAGCTTAGGCCTGGAATGGAGACAGTTTCAGTCCTGTGGTCTTCATGTCTCTCCCCACGTCTCCCTCCCCTGATACCTGTTTTCATTTCCACACACATGGGCTGCGCACAGACTTGGCAGCCGGGCTCGTGCTTGCTGATTAAACCTAGCACCCCAGAGGTGAATCTGACCCTTAAGTCCCCCAGGTCAGGACACAGTGACGGATACTTAAATTCCACGATGACGTACTACATCAGAGGTAGCCCAGGGCACCGAGAAGCCTAGAGGAGGCACTAAGCCAGCCCTGGGGGAGGGGGCAGGGCGGAGGGGGCCAGAGAGAGACTCCCCGAAGGAGGTGACACCTGAACGGATCCTTGAGTTTTTCTATTTATCACTGTGGCCTTCTCTCCTCCATTCGTTTTCTCGCTCACTCAACACCTATTTCCTGAGGTGTCACATACACCAGCCCCTGTTCTGGGAGTAGAATCAGTCCATTCCCTGGGGAGCTTCAATTTCAAAGTAGGAGACAGTTACAGATAGAGACATCCACCCAGAAGGAATGTGTTTGAAAATGGAGGTAGTAGCCTCAGGCACTGGGGGTACTGGAAGCTGGCACAGCCCGGGAGAGCCAGGGAAAGCTCCTGGGGGGCGGGGGGTGAGTCCAGGAGGAAGTGCAGGATTCTCCAGGTGCAGGAGAGGGAGACCAGATTTCCAGGCTGAAGGATAGAAAACCTTCCAGGCAGAGGGGAGAGCAGGTGCAAAGGCCCTGTGGTGGGAGCAGGCCTGGAGTGTCTGTAGCACAGCAAGGAGGACAGTGGGGCTGAAGCGGGGAGAGGGTTGGGAAAAGGTAGGAAATTAAGTCAGCGAGGGAAGAGGTGTGACTTGGCATTCACTGGAAGGATTTTAGCTTTTAAACTGGGTGAGATGGGGCGGGGACGTGGGCACATCAAAGGTGGCCTGAAGTGGTTTAGGTCAGAACGGGACAAGTGCTCTGTGTAGAGAATAAGACGGAGGCAGAGGGGAAGAGGGGAGGAGGCCCTGTGGAGACTCAGGTGGGAGGAGCAGGAAGCAATGGTGGTAAAGGTGTTCAGACTCTGGGTGTGCTCTGAAGGTTGAACAGCAGGAAATGCGCTCAGCACTCACGTCCTGAGAGACCTTCCTCCGTTCAACACCCTCCGTGCTGGGCGACGCTGAAGACACAAAAAAGGAGGGAGACACAGTCTCTGGCTTTAATGGGTTTTGATTTCTGGCTCTGCTTTTTAGTCTGCTGTGTGACTTTGGGCAAGTTATTTAATGTCTCTGTGCCAATTTCCTCTTCTCGAAAATGGGAGTGGGGTGGAGGCACCCAGCTGGCTCAGTCGGTGGAGCATCAGACTCTTGATCTTGGGGTCATGAGTTCGAGCCTCACATTGGGTGTAGAGATTACTTAAGAATAAAAAATAAAATGGAGGGGTGATAACAGGGTTATCTAATGGCATATAGTAATCTGAGTGTTAGTTAAATGATCAGCCCTCGAGGCTGTGGAAAATCAGTGTAAGTTCTTAAGCCAAGAGGTGGGGGGACAGAGGCAACTTTCTTTTTCTCTCTGTCTCTCCCCATCCCTTTCATTCTTGGATGCTGTCTCTCTTGGGGGCATCTCCTTATCCCAGTCTGGGGTCTGACTGCCTCTGGGTCTCTCCCCTTTCTCACAGCGGGTGCGGATGGGTCCCTCTTCCTCTCCCATCCCTTCCCCATCTCCCAGTCCCACCGACTCCAAGCGCTGTTTCTTTGGGACGAGCCCTGGACGTCTGCACATCTCTGACTTCAGCTTCCTCATGGTTCTAGGAAAAGGCAGTTTTGGGAAGGTTGGATTCCTGGGGGTCTGGGGGGGAAAGGGGAGGATGTCTGGGGGGAGATCAGATTCCTGGTCTTTAGGGAAGACATACATGGGGAGGGACATTAGGCAACTGAGTCCCCAAAGAGGTCTCTAGGGGACCCCTGAGTGCCCCTGAGAGGACAGGCATAAAGATTCAGGTGCTTTCCCTGAGGGAGTGCTCAGCAAAATCAGGGCACCTGGTCCCCTGAGAGAGAGAGGGAGGACCTGGGATTCCCATTCTCCGTGTCCCTGAAGGGGAGGGGCAGGGACCTGCATCTCTGGGTTCCTTCCCAAGATGGACTGGGCCTTTTGGGCCTCTGTCCCTAGGTGATGCTGGCTGAGCGCAGGGGCTCCGATGAGCTCTACGCCATCAAGATCCTGAAGAAAGACGTGATTGTTCAGGATGACGACGTGGACTGCACCCTGGTGGAGAAGCGAGTGCTGGCCCTGGGGGGCCGAGGCCCGGGCGGCCGGCCCCACTTTCTCACCCAGCTGCATTCGACCTTCCAGACCCCGGTAAGGAAGGGGGTGCAGAGGCTGACTCAGGTCAGGCATCTGCTCTGGGATGCTGCGATTATGGCGACGGAAAAGAACCTTCCGCGCGGACTGGGAGTGGCCGGCGGGATGGGAGCCTGTTGGGCGTGGCCTGAGCCGGCGGGGTCTTGAGTGCGGTGTGTTCTGAGCGAAGGAGTTTTGAGTAAAGGGAGTGCGGGGAGGAGAACGGCTTCCGAGTGGCCTGCCCACCGCTGGGCTCCAAGCAACGAAGCTGTCACTCTTGGATTCTGAGAGAAGGTCTGGTCAGACACGGGGCGTGTCTCCCAGATCGTGGGACGGGACAAGGCGTGAGGACCGCCAGAGGTCTGAGAGAGCATGACTCCTTCCAAAAGCTCTGGATAAACGTAGCCAGCTTCCTGGACTTAAGGCAAAGTTATTGCCCATTGCCAGTGAGGCCCGAAACACCTCTGGTTCTTAACAGGTGGTCAGGGTTGCGTTTGCGTGAGGAGGTGCGGGAAGAGGTGGCGGTGTCCCTGGGGTTTCCAGGGAATGGTGGGCCTCAGTCATCCATTCGCAGAGGGCGGACCAGTTCGGAGCAGCAGGGGGCAGGGCGGGTGGAGATTCTGTGGCGGCTGGCTTAGAGTCCTCGGGACCTCCTCGCTGCTCTGGGTTTCTGATTGTGGATCGGGAACCTTCCAAGTTTGTCTGGAGTCGCGGGAATGGACGCGTCCTGCCCTCTGGTCAGCGTGTCCCCTCTTCTAAGTCCCCCCCCCCCGTCCCCTCCAGGATCGCCTGTATTTTGTGATGGAGTATGTCACGGGGGGCGACCTGATGTACCACATCCAGCAGCTGGGCAAGTTTAAGGAGCCCCATGCAGCGTGAGTCTCGCCGAGAGAGGAGGGGTCGGGGGAGGGGGCCCCAGCCTTTGACCTCTGACGCCCCGCCCCCTTCTCTAGGTTCTACGCAGCGGAAATCGCCATCGGCCTCTTCTTCCTTCACAATCAGGGCATCATATATCGGTGAGAGGTCTGGGCCTTTCACTGGAGGCCGTCAGGCCCCTGGAGGGAAAGGGATCAAACCCGCGGCTCCAGGGGCACCTGGCTGGCCCAGCGGGTAGAGCGAGCGACTGGTGATCTCGGGGTCGTGAGTTCCAGCCCCACGTGGGGTGTAGAGCTTACTTTAAAAGAAAACAAACAAACAAAAACTAAACCTTGCCTCCCCGCCCACCCCCAGGGACCTGAAACTAGACAACGTGATGCTGGACGCCGAAGGACACATCAAAATCACGGACTTCGGCATGTGTAAGGAGAACGTCTTCCCCGGGACCACGACCCGCACCTTCTGCGGGACCCCAGACTACATAGCCCCTGAGGTAAGCTTCCCTGTGCTGCTCTTGGTGCCCTGCAACTTCGCGGGGGGGGGGGGGGGCTGGGGGCTCTTTGTCTAACATTCAGAGTGTGGGGGGTCCTGACCCTGGGGTCTTTGCGCGAGTCGTGGGCGGTCCAGCAGCAAGCAGCGTGGAGAGGCCTGCGCTCTGCAGTCCGCGTGGATGGGGCGGGGTCTGAGCTGGCGAAGCAGGAGGAGGTGGGGGGAGTTCTAAAGGAGTGACACTGCTCGGCTCCCAAGGATTCTGAGAGCAGGACCTGTTGCAGGACTATTCTAGAAGGCGGAGACAACTTCCAGTGTACTGAGTGGGTGGGGCCCGTGCCCCCGGAACACTGGGCGTGTGGAGGCTGTCTCCTGAATATTTTAGGAAGGGGGCGGATACTCTGAGTTTGTTAAGGAGGTGGAGCTAATGATCTGACTGTATATAAGTAGATGGAGGGTCCTGACCTTTCTCAGTTAAGTCGGAGGTGGTGGTGTTGGTGCGCTTCTTAGTGTTTCAGGGTGATTCAGTGCTAATGCCCAGGAAATCAGTGTCGTGGTTTCAAAACATGGCTGGGATCAGACTCACCCGGGGAGATTTTGAAAAACACACACATGTTGC
Organism: Ursus americanus; assembly: GCF_024610735.1. Lineage (NCBI taxonomy): Eukaryota > Metazoa > Chordata > Mammalia > Carnivora > Ursidae > Ursus > Ursus americanus. The sequence continues at coordinate 55,218,356 of NC_142147.1, forward strand.
TGACTCTGACTCTGACTCTTGAGGCCGGAATTCTAAGTGCTAGAACAGCCCCCTAGATGAATCTTAAATGCATCCAGGTTTAAGACTCTCTGGTCTCTGAAATTTAGCACCTATGCACCCTCTCCTTAAGCAGAGGGTCCGGTTGCCTAAATATTCTAGCTGGGTGGAACTTCTGACTTCGTCCTTAGGTAGTCTTTATTTTGGGGACCAAAGGAATGTTCTACGTAGGTAAATTTTGTTTCTGAATTTTCCAAAAATGTGGAGCTCTGGCCTAGTGGTATGAGTGGTAAGAGTTTGTATTGAAAACACTTAAAGTGGGTTGGGTTCCCAGAGGGTGAGGTCAGAAGGGGACTTAGGCTTCTTAAAGCACAAACCATGATTCTTTGACTTCCGTCCTTTCTCACCAGATCATTGCCTACCAGCCCTATGGGAAGTCTGTGGATTGGTGGTCCTTTGGGGTTCTGCTGTATGAGATGCTGGCAGGACAGGTAAGGGAAGCTGGGGAGAGTCTGGCTTGGCTAAAGGCAACACGGCATGGGATGCCACCTGTTCCATGGCCTTTATCTCAAAGGAGCAGGTTAGGAAGGGATGTCTGCCACCTAAGGAGGGGTGCTAAGCAGGTGGGGACGTCCTGCCTGGATAGTGCTGTCCTTGGTCCTGAAGCACTATTTTCCCATAGGCCAGAGGTTCTTAAAACTTTTTGGTGCCAAGGACCCCATCTCAGAACAATGTGTTTAAATGCATGAAATAAAATAATGGGATTACAAAGGAAACCACTCACATTGAAATGGCTATCAAAAGTTTAAAATTTTAATTTAACTTTGTTCAGCTAACTAAATAAATTTAATTTAAAAGTATACAGTTAAGTAAATATTAACCACTGGGATGTGGACATATATGTGATTTCCTATTAATGAATTAAATAGTAATATCTCACAGTGATGGGAAATAAATAGGAAGATCTACCAGTAATCTTGAAGTTGAGATGACTAACATTTTGAGGTATCTGCAAATCTAATGTGCTGTGATTTCTGTTGGTGATGAAATCACAGCTACTGCTATTGTGGTTTTTGCCTACATTTATAAGGGAATGCTAAATTTCAGTTAGAATTTTCAAAAAATAAAGAGGTACTTTTTCCCCTGTTTAAGCTCATAGACCCCCTCAATTGTTTAAACAGACTTCCTAGACCCCACATTAAGAATCCTTCCCTTGGGAGGCACTGGGTGGTTCAGTCAGTTAAGCATCTGACTCTTGATTTCCGCTCAGGTCATGGTCGCAGGGTGATGAGATCAAGTCCCGTGTTGGGCTCCACACTGGGCATGGAGCCTGCTTGGGATTCTCTCTCTCTCTCTCTCTGCTCCTCACTCCTTCCCTCCCTGGCTCCTGCACGCTCTCCAAAAAATAAAAAAAAGGAAGGAGGGAAGGAAGGAAGGAGGTAAAGAAGTAAAGAGGGAGGGGGAGGGAGGGAGGGAGGGAAGAAGGAAGGAAGGAAGGAAGGAAGGAAGGAAGGAAGGAAGGAAGGAAAAGAAAGAGATGAATCCTTGCCTTGGAATTGCTTTTCCTAACCCCAGAAGAGCTTGGAAGCCACTCATCCAACCAAGAGGATGCTTTTACAGTTTTTCCTGCATTTTTTGTCTCTCTTCTATTTAAGTGACATATTGTCTAATTAACGCCCTGCTGATTTGCCTAGCAGGGAAAGACAGAACAGCAAGGAGGTGCAGAGAGCTGGTGCTTCTGAGAGAGGAAACCAGAGAGCCTGAGAGGGAGAGAGAGAAAGCTTTGGTGGCTCGGTCCAATTTTTCCCTAAGATGTCGGGGGGGGGGGTGTTCGTGTTCATGGTGGGTGATGAGGGTGTGGAAGGTGGGGAGAGGCAGTGTGTCAAGTCTCTGACTCTGTCCCTCTATTTACTCAGCCCCCTTTTGACGGGGAGGATGAGGAAGAGCTCTTTCAGGCCATCATGGAACAAACTGTCACTTACCCCAAGTCACTTTCCCGGGAAGCCGTGGCGATCTGCAAGGGGGTGAGAGCCCCCTGACCCCCAGTCTCCAAACAACACCTGTGCCCCCCCATCCTGAGCTTCCCATGCAGTGGCTCTGTGTGTGTTAGAAAAAGGCTCCCACCCTCTAGTTACTTCCCTCCCATCTGCTGGAAAAGTTTGTGTAATACAGAGATGTCGTTAGAACTCTAATCGACTGCCCTGCTCTCTCCTCTGGTCCAAGGATGGCCTCTAGTCTCCTGCCCTCTGCTGCACCCCCTCCCCAGCTCCCTGCAGGGAGTGCTGGAAGGCCAGGGCGCGCCTCTCCAGAACTGGGGGGGGTCAGGTGAACCTAACTCCTGCCACTTCTCTTCCTGTGGGATCTTGGGCAAGCCACCGAACCCCCAGGAGCCTGCCTCTTCTATGGGGTTGTGGAGTTAGTGCAGGAGAAAGAGCGTAGCCCGTGGCAGCATTTCAACAAGCATTAGCACCCTTCTGCTTCTGGCTCCTGTCTCCATTCTCTCTGACTGTCGCTCTCTGGCTTCTGTCTCCTACCTCTGCCTCCATCTACGTTCAATGGGGCTTCCTGTGTCTCCACCTTTTCTCTGTGTCCCTGGGGATCTCTGTCCACCTCTTGCATCTTTGTCCCCCTCTCTCTGGGTGTCTGTTCCCCTCTTACCCCCAACTCGCATACACACATACTCTGGGTCTCTGTCCTCTTTCTGGAACTCTCCTCCTCTCTTTCTGAGTCTCTGCCTTCATATCATGTCTTTCCTTTACCCGTCTCTCTGGGGGTTTGTCTTCTGAATGTCTAACCTCTCTTTCTGCATCTCTGCTTCCCCCCAACATTTGCTCTATCTCCCACCTTCTCTGGGTCTCTGCCCTTCCCCTGGGTCTCTAACCCCCCCTCTCGGATCTCATTCCCCCTTTGCTCTGGGTCTCCAACCACTCTCTCTCTCTCACCCTTTGCCTCTCTCTCTCTCTTCCTTCATCCCTCCCTTTTCCCCTCCTTCTCTCTCTTTCTCTCTTCCCTCTCCCCCATCCCTTTTGGGGATTCTTCAAATGTCCGCTTCCTCTTTCTGGGTTTCTTGTCCCTCGTACCCTGATGCCCTGATTTTTCTCTCTTTCGCTGTCTGTCCCGGGGTCTCTGGGTTTGGAGTTCATCTATCACATTCTCACTTATTCTCCCCCATTCCTCTTTCTCCCTGCCTCCCCCACCTCTGTTCCCCCCTGCTATTCTTCTCTCTCTGGGTCTCTATGCTCTGTCTCTGTTCCTCTGTTTTTGTCTTTCTCTCTTGCTTGTTCTCTGTGCCTCCCTGTCCGGGACTCTGTCTGTCTGTCTGTCTCTGTGTTTTCCACAGTTCCTAACTAAGCACCCAGCGAAGCGCCTGGGCTCAGGGCCAGACGGGGAGCCCGCCATCCGTGCTCATGGCTTTTTCCGCTGGATGGACTGGGAGCGCCTGGAACGACTGGAGATCGCGCCTCCGTTCAGACCCCGTCCGGTCAGCCACCTTGCAGGAACAAATCTTGGTCCCTCAGGGTGGGGGTACCCAGGAGCTCCAGTTCCTATATGTGGAGGTGGGGTGGGGCTCCCTCTGTGGAGATGCCCTAACGGGAGCTGCAGAGGCCATGAAGAATGTGCAGAGATTCCAAAGGAGACAGGAGATGGACAGAGGGGACACAGAGGGACACCCAAGGAGCAAGGAGAATTTCATCTTTCCCTCCCTGCTCTTCCCACAGTGTGGACGCAGCGGTGAGAACTTCGACAAATTCTTCACGCGGGCGGCGCCAGCGCTGACCCCGCCAGACCGCCTAGTGTTGGCCAGCATCGACCAGGCCGATTTCCAAGGCTTCACCTACGTGAACCCGGATTTCGTGCACCCGGACGCCCGCAGCCCCATCAGCCCACCGCCTGTGCCAGTCATGTAATCTCTCCTGCCGCCACTAGGTGTCCCCATTGCTCCCTCCCCGCTCCAGCCTTAGCCCCCTCTTCACCCCCTTTCCAATTTAGATCTTGCTCCCCAGCATTCTAGCCTCTGCCCTGTGGGTGCTAGGTGCCCTTCCCCAGCGTTCCTGGCATTCTAAACTCCACACAGTCTCTAGAGCCTTACCATGTTCTAGATTCTGCTGTGCTGAGCCCTGGATTCTCCCCCACCTCAGTGTTCTGGACTCTGCTCTACCGGGTTCCAGAACCACCACCATTATCCCAATTCCATGGGGTTCTAGACTCCATTATGGTAGAATCCGTGCCTCTCTCTCTCTCTCTCTCTTTTTTTTTTTTTTTTCTTTCCTTTCTGGGAAATAGTCTCATGGGGTGGGCTGTTCCAGACTTGGATTCCAGAACAAACCCCCACTTCCGACCCCCCCTCCACTCCATTCTGGAGTAAGTGGGAGGCTGTGCCCCCATGCTCCAGCGCTCCTCTTCTACACTCTAGGGATTCCTGGGATGTATGAAGGATTCTTACCCCAGCTGTTCTCAATCAGCTTTTGTTCTAGCCGCCCCCACCCTAAACCCATCAGTGCTCGCCTGCCAGGTGCATGGCTCCAGTCCTGCTCGGAACCCCTCCTCCCTCCTGCTCCCCCCGCCCCACCTCGTGCCTGCCACTCTCCGGGACTCTCTCCTCCTCCCCGCGCCCACTCTTCTCTTTGGCTGTCCCACCCGGCCACAGCTGCTGGAGAATAAATTTGGGATGCTGATGCTGAAGTGTTTGGATGTTTTCTTCTAAGCTTGCAGAATGAAGGGGGTGTGGAGGTGGGACAGTGTACACGGAAACACACACACACAGGCTGGGGGCGGGGCGGCAGAGAGAGAGGGAAAGCACAGAGACCCATAAAGTGGGGAGAAGGTACCCACAGCGCCAGAGGAAAAGAGCAGAGACCGGGTGTGTGGGAAGGCACGAGTGCCGCTGAGAGGACCGAAGTGGGCACGTGCACAAGGAGGTAGCGATGGACACGCAGACCACTGTCAGGTAGAGACCCCCCGGCACAGAGACACAGGCATGCACCTACTCACCCGGAGCCATGCGCAAGCTCACAGACCCACACTGAGACCCAGAGACTGGGGCGGGGGTGGGGGCAGTCCTGAGAGGGGAGATGAAAGGCAAGCCTCCTATTGAGAGACCTGGAGAGACCCCTGGGAGATCCCACGCCAGAGAAACCAAACAAGCGAGCCTGTGAACCTAAGAGTCGGCTAGCGAAGCAGAAGACAGGCTGACGCTCCCTCCGGGCCTCTTTGCCTTGACCCACTTGCGGGGGCGGGGGGGGGGTGCGTGTGTGGAAAGAACAATCCCAATAGACTACAGTTCCCAGCAGACACCGCGGCGGACCCTCCCCCCCAAGTGCGGCCCCTCGCCGCCAGGGCTGATGGAAAACGTAGTCCCGGACCCGGGCAGGCCAGTTGAATGGTGTGCCTATGTCTGTGTGTTCGGAGGGGAATGAGCCCCAAAGCTTCGCAGGCTCCCTCGGGGAGCCCCGGTGTCTCTTCGTCCCTGCAGCTTTCGGGTTTCCGGGACTCGTTCCAGTTGGATGCTGGGGCTCTCCTTGGCTTCCCCAGCACCGTGGCAGTACCCCCATACTCTGCCCGCGGCCCCCAGCCCCCGCTCCGACCCTCGGCGGGCGGCCTGCCCCTTTAAGAGTGGCCCCGCTGACATCACGGCGGGGGGGGGGGGCGCTGGCCCGGCTCCCGGCTCCGCGGCGGCTGCAGGACCCGGCTTCGCTCTGCGCCCGCCTGCTGCTCTGGGGACCCCGGCCCGGGACGCCCCCTCCCGCCTCCTCCAGACGCCCAGACCCCAGGCTCCGCCCCAGGCCTGGCCAGAGCCCCAGTCCTTATCAGGGGAGCCCCAGGATTGCCCCTGCTCTCTCTCCTTCTCAGGGTCTCTCTCTCCCCCTGTCTCTCTCTCTCTCTCTCTGTCTCTTTCCCTAGCTCAAGGTGTCTGGGTCTCATCATCTCTCAGCCTAGGGCCTGTGAGCGTCTCCCTGTCTCTCTGTCTCTCTGACCTGTTCACTTCCAGAGCCCCAGAATCTCTGAGCCCGAAGACAGCGGGGGTCTTAGACCTGATCTCTGCCTCTCTTTTTCTCGCTCTGTCTCTTTTAGGCCACCTCTGTGTTTCCCCCAGTCCCCAGACCTGCGAGTCTCAGAATTTCTCAGCCTCGAGGTTTCGGTGGGACTCCAGATTCTCGGCTCTGTGTCTCTGCCTCTCTGTGTGCCCCTGCCCCTCTCGGGCTCTCTGCCTCTGTTTCTATTCTCCTTCCCTCTCTGCCTCCCCCATTCTCAAGGCCCATCTCCCTCCCTCCCTGCAGCCTCCCCCTTCCTTCCCGCCCCTCCCCTCCTCCGCAGTAGCCAATGAGCGGCCGCCGGTCCCAGCTCCCGGCGCCGTCCGCCAAGTGAGGCCGCGGGCGCGGGGGGTGGGGGGTGGGAGGCCGGGAGGGGGCCGGGACGCCGGGCTCCGGGGCGGGGGCGGGGGGCGCGGGCACCGGCGACCCCGGTGGCTGCGGCGGCGGCCGGGGGAAGCCGCGGGGCCGGTCATGCGGCTGCGGGGCCCGCGGCCCGGAGCGTGCGCCCAGCCCTGAGCGAGGTGAGCGCGAGGGGAGGGTCCTGGAAGGAGTGGGGGCTCCCCTTGAGGTGGCCGGGAGTCGGGGGTTGGGGCTGAAAGGGGCCCGAGTGGCCCCGGGGTGTGGGATTCTGGCGGTTCGGACGCCCGAGTTCGGGAGGCAATGGGGGGTGGGGGACATTGGGCCTAGGGAATCCGGGAGGACGGGGTCCTAGGGTCCTGGAGTGGGGCAACTATACATTTAATGTCCGAGGCTTAGAGACCGTGGGCCCTGAGGAGGGTGCAGGCCAGGTCATGGAGGGAGGCGGTCCTGGAGGAAGGGGGGAGGGCCCGGGCCCGGTAAGAGCAGGACGTGTCTGAGAATGGGGTCCCCAGAAACGGGGAATGCCTTCCTGAAGAGATTGGAGGGAGACGGAGTTTGGACTTGGAGCTTGGAGAATGGGACCCCTGGGATCCGAATGCCTGAATCCAGGAGAGGCGGCGATAGATAAAAGATAAGAAGGTGGCTCCAGGCCTGGGGGAGGGTCCCAAAGGAGGAAGGGCTGGAGGAGAATGAGGAGATCTGGGCGGGCCATTTGGTGTGAGGCGAAATCGGAGCGAAGAAGGAGGGGGCTTCAAAGGGGAACCGAGAAAGGTGTCAATGGGCAAGGTCCCAGCTGGGAGTCCAGGGAGCCTTGGGGGGTGGGGGGAGCTGAGGTCAGCTACCTGGGACTCAGGCAATCAGGGTGACTGGGTTTTTGATGCTTGTTTCCGAGCTGAGCGGGCTGGAACCGGAGCAGGCAGCTGGCGGTCAAGCCTTGGGACGGGGGATGGGAGGTTTGAAAAGCTGGTCCGAGCTCTGCCGGACTCGGATCCGTGACTCCTCCAGGAGGCTGGGTGTGGGGCCTGGTGGGATGGGGGCTCTGGATGATGAGATGGTGGGGGGGCGGTGAAAGTTGTCTGGCTCCCAGATCCTTGCTGGCATGGGGCAGACTTTCAAGGCTCCGGGAATTCCGGTTAGAGAAAGCTGGGTCTCAATTCTTGGCTACATTGTTGGGGAGTGTTTAGGGGGTCTTAAACTTCATAGTTTAAAAAGATGATGGGGATCGCTGCTATTCAGGGATGTAGAGGTCTTCGGCTGAGATAGGATGGGGATCCCAAGTTGAGTACCCCAAATCATAGGATTGTGTAGTTTAGGGAAAAGTTGGGGGGGGCAAGGGTGGTAGATAAGAGATTAGGAGTGCCTTAGTTAGAATCTCTAGATTCCTGACTGAAATCTGGAAGACGACAGCTATGAACTGGGGATCTCTTATTTTGAGGACCCGGTGTTGGAGGGGTCCGAGTTCCAGGCTAGATGTGGAAGAGGGTCTGTAATTGGGAGTCCTAGCATGGAAGCTGGAGCCCAGAATCTCTGGTAGGGAATTTGGGGATCTTGTGGTGGTGCATGAGGGGATGGGGCTCCTGGGCTTCCTGATTTGGGGTTTTAGGGTTCAGAGCACTGATCCCTAGTTTCAAGGATAGTCTAGGGTACTCTGGTTAGGGTGCTGAGTTGGAGGGGAAGGGGATCCCAGATCATGGTTTTGACATTCGGGAGTCTCTAGCCAAAATTCAGGCTCCAGGTCTCAGGGTCCCAGTGTTCTGGGATCCAGCAGTCTGAGATGGAGTCCCAGCATCCCAGGTTCAGGACCCTGACTGGATCTGTGATGGGGGGAATTAGGGTTTTGGAATCTTAAATCTGAGTTGTGAGCTGTGATCACAGATTGGGGTACCAAATTGAGGTCAAGGCACAGGATCCAAGTTAAAAGGTCATGGGTCACGGTCCTGGTGTTAGAATTGGGTATTAAAGGTCAAGATAAGAGTCCAAAGGCTTAAACTTAGGTTTATAGACCTCTCTGCTCAGGTCTTGGTTAGTGGGTCCTTGGTTAGTAGGACCCTTAGTTAGGGTTCTGGTTAGTGACCTACTTGGGAGATTTCTGGTAATTTTTTATCAGAGTCCAAAAGAAAGGCGTCAGGGTGCCAGGAGTCAGGCTTGGGGGATTTTGCCTGGTGCCAGTGTTGAGAGGCCCTGTCAGGGCAATAGTTTCTGAGCCCAGGCTCAAGGTTAGTGATTCTGGTGAGGGCCGGCGGGTAGGGTTAAGGTCTCCGGTCAGGGCATAAGGTTAGGGTTGGACGGCCTGGTTCTGGCATTGAGAATATGGAAGGTGAGTTTCTAGTCAGAGTTACGATATTTGGGCCCCAGGTCCGGACACACGCTTGGAGCTAAGATTCAGTCTCTGGATCTGGGCTGAAGGTTATGGTTGGAAATCTCTCCTGGGGGCAGGGGTCTGCTGTGGCATGTCTCATCAGTATCCAGAGCCAGAACAGAAGTGTCAGGTCTGGGAAGACCAGTCCCGGGGCTGACGGTCAACAGTCGGCGTCGCCGGTTCAAATCCAGAAATGGGGTCACGGGTTAGGGCACAGAGGTCAGATTTGAGACGTTTCGGCGCAAGAAATGGTGCCTCTGGCTTGGGATCCGTGTCCCAGGTGGCTGCGCGGGGCTGGGGACTCTAGTTAGTCCCATCGGGGCTCTCCAAGGCCGCGGCTTCCCGTGTCTCAGGCCCCGCAGGGCGCCCCCCGCCGCTGAGGATGGGTCACTGCAGCAGCCGCGCCCTGACCCTGCTGAGCAGCGTGTTCGGCGCGTGCGGCCTGCTGCTGGTGGGCATCGCGGTCAGCACTGACTACTGGCTGTACATGGAGGAGGGCACGGTGCTGCCGCAGAACCAGACCACGGAGGTCAAGATGGCCCTGCACGCCGGCCTCTGGCGAGTCTGCTTCTTCGCAGGTACAGACCCCACGAGTCCGCCTTGCCTGGGACCCAGGGTCCTTATCCGCCCTTCCATCCCTGGGGTTCCAGAAACCCAGAAACGGATCCTGTTTCTCTCCTGGGGAGGCGCATTTCCACCTGGAGACCCGGTTTCCAGCCCTTAATTTCCTGGATCTAAGAGCCCCCACGCCAAGTCTCTAATCCCTGGGAATTTACTGCCTAGAAGCAATAGTTAAGAAGCAGAGCTTGTCCCCTGCACAGTTCCAGGGCTGAATGGGCAGAATAAAAAAATCCACGCCTCCCAGCGACCACAGAGACCCTCCGCCTCGGAATCCCAGCCCCCATCCTCTTTTTTTTTTTTTTTTAAGATTTTATTTATTTATTTGGCACAGAGAGAGAGACAGCAAGAGAGGGAACACAAGCAGGGGGAGTGGGAGAGGGAGAAGTAGGCTTCCCACCGAGCGGGGAGCCCTATGCGGGGCTCGATCCCAGGAACCTGGGACCATGACCTGAGCCGAAGGCAGACACTCAACACTGAGCCACCCAGGCGCCCCCCCCCCCCCATCTTCTTTAGGGATTCAGGAGTTCTGGCCCACAGCCCCTCCTCATCGGGACCCAGGGTTCCAGCCTTGTCCTCCGTCCCTGGATCTCCAGGGAAGCTCGAAGGAGGAGCTACCAGACCTCCTGTGCACCCCCTTCTGTGACCCCCCCTAAGAACAGTATAGACAGTCACCCCCGGATTAAGCCTCACATACCCATCCCAGAGTCTCCACACTGTGCCACCTGCCCCTCACTGCCCCTCCAGAGCTCAGGAGCCTCTCATCTAGCTTTGCCTTCGTATCTTATCCCCAGGCCGGGAGAAGGGTCGCTGTGTGGCCTCGGAGTATTTCCTCGAACCGGAGATCAACTTGGTGACGGAAAACACGGAGAATATTCTGAGTGAGGAGAAGCAGGGAGCCTAGACAAGGGGTGGGGGCGAGTCCTGGGAAAAAGGGCAGCAGCAGGAAAGGGGTGGGGTGGAGGGGAAGGAGTGGAGGCTTGAAAGAAGGCAGTGGTTGGGTGAAGAGGAGGAGCCAGATCGATGGGGCGGGGCCTGGGTGGGTGGAGCCCACTGGAACGGGGTGCGGTCAAACTGAGGGGGTGTGGCCTGGGTGAAGGGGTGGGATCAGCAATGGAAGTATCAGAAAGGGGAGGAGCCACCTAGAGGGGCGGAGCGGTGGAAGAGGGGCCAGGGGAATGGGGAGGTGTCATCCCCCCACGTCACTCCTCACCCCTGTCTCTCCCTGTCCCCTTCCCTCAGAGACGGTGCGCACGGCCACCCCGTTCCCCATGGTCAGTCTCTTCCTAGTGTTCACGGCCTTCGTCATCAGTAACATCGGCCACATCCGCCCACAGAGGACCATTCTGGCCTTCGTTTCTGGCATCTTCTTCATCCTGTCGGGTGAGCCCAAGGAAGGGACTTAGGGCCTGGGGACTGTTTTCAGTTCCAGGAACCTGTGGTCCCTCCTTCACTCAGAAAGCTGCTTCCTTGCTGTGTGATCCTCGAGGGGTTGCACAAACCTCTCTGAGCCCCACTTTCCTTCTCTGTGAAGTGGAGATCGCAGCACCCATTTCACAGCGTGTGGGGGGGCCCCAGTCATAGCGCGTGTTTCAGGTGCTGATCAGGTACGGGGCTCTGTCCCGATACTCACCACAACCCTGGGAGGGAACCGCTATTAATAGCCGCATTGTGCGGATAGGGAAACAGACGCTCAGAGAGCTGAAGTCATCTGCTCAGGTCCGCGCAGCCAGGGAGACACGGAGCTGGGACCAGACACTTGCCCTTCACCTCCACAGGCTGAGTTTTTTCACCCCTCCTGATATTTTAGCAGTTAACATATTTCAAAGCGCTTTATTTCTTGTGCACCATTTTATTTGAAAATGTTTCAAACAGAAAAGTGGAAAGAATTTTGGAGCGAGCACCCATGTACCCACCACTTAGAGTCAACCCTTACCCTATGACAAGACTGGCTTTGTCCTGGATCTGTCCATCTGTCTGTCCACCGTATTATGATCTCTTTATGCATTTAAGTGGGAGTTGTGGGTGGCCGTACACCTCACCCTGGATATGCCACCTTGCATGTCATCAGCTGCATTTCAGTATTTGTCTTTGTTATTTTTTCTTTCGAGATACGAGGCTCTTGTGCGTGAGGGATCTCACACCCTTCCCATAACATCTCTGCCGTGGAGTTATTATTAGCACTCACTTGATAAAACGGGGGCACCGAGGCCCACAGTTGTGCAGGGAGTTGCCCAAGACACCAGCTTGAGCTGGAGCCGGGGGACCGAGTGTCCTGAGCTCCAGAGCAGGGTTCTTGCTCGGGAGTCACCTACCCCCAATGTCAGCACTGTCTGGTCCAATTCAGTCCCTCTGGGCTCAGGTCAGGCCAGGTCAACCCAGCCCTAATGCATTTAACTCACCCATCCGGGCCAACTCAGCCCAGTCCATTCTGACTCCATTCGAATTGATTCAGCATCATTTCATCAAACTCCGTTCGGGTCCTTTTCATTCAGTTGATATTTCATGAACAAACCACACTTACGGCTCATTTCCGTTCTGTCCCCTGGGGCCTGCACTGGGATCCCTGTTTAGAGTTGGCCAAGAGTTGAAGACGATCGTTGCCTATCCCCAGTCTCATCCCGCTCCTCACCCAGCTAAACCTCCCCCATGCCTCCCACCTAACCTGATGAGACTTTTTCCCGAGAAACCAGGGTGCGACCTCCCTGTAAACTTGAATTGCGGCGTGTGGAGCCAGACACGGAGCTAAAATAAGACATGTACAATATCACCATCCCAGAGCGTCAGAGCAGAAAGGTCTCATCATTTTTCATATGGAAAAACAGTGGCCTAGAGAGAGAGAAAGTGGGACAAGGGTAGGAAGCATGGAGACTCTAATTCAATCCACCCAAAACACTAGAAGGGAGTTCCCATTGTTTGCTGTTCACAGAAGGGGCAACATAGCTCTCCGGCAGAGGGACGGCTGGCACAGAGGGTGTTCTCATCCCCAAACCCACACTCATGCTCCTGCAATGCCCCAGGACCTGACTTCCCAGGGTCAGGCTGACGATCAATGGTGCTGTCAGGGCTGGAGGTCAGGCCTCCGATGTAACGATAGAGTAATTTGGGGGGATTGAACCCCACTTCCTGAAGCCCTTCCTCGAGTTCCTGTCATAGACTACGTCCTGTGCACCCCACTTCAAGGAGTCCGTCATGCGCTTTCAAGGTTGTGGGATGTAGTGGCTGACGGTCCGTGCTGCTGTGACCCTACAAAGACCTGGGTGTGAATTCTCCACCTTAACTGCATGGGCTTTCCGTGGTCCTGAAAGCCTATTGTTCTAAGGCCGGGTTGTTTCTATTCGGCCTGGAATGTAGGTGATTCTTGCCTGCTGTACAATCCTGAAACAGAGGTGGGGTGAGGGGGGAGACAGGGGGTGGGAGTTGGATTACAGAGAAAAGAAGGGGGAAAGGAGCCTTCCTTTGTGGAGTTGTCGAGAGGACAAATCCTGGTCAAGGGTTGGCAAACCTGTGTAGGGCCGAATAGTAAATATTTCAGGCTTTGCGAGCCATAGGATGGTCATGGCAAAGCAAGCAGAGGGGAAGTGGTGGGCCTGGCTGTGTCACAGTAGACCCCAAAATTTGAATTCCGTGTAATTTTCATGAGCCATGAAATATTCTTCTTTCGTTCTGTCCCCCACCCAACCCCTGGCACCTTTTATAAATGTGAAAACCATGCTTAGTTCGAAAACCATGCAAAGACAGGTGCAGGGACATGTGGTCGTTTGCTGAGACCCCTGATCTCCGTCATAGATGTGAAGGGCCGACCCAGTGCCCGGTAAACACGAACATATGCACATTCATAGTAGTAATGACAGCAACGGCACTTGATTGAGTGCCGTGCTTGGGGGAAGCTCTAAGTGCTTTGTGCAAATCAAGTGATCTCTTTTCCTTGACCTTGTAAGGCAGATGGCCTTGTTATTGTCATTCTCCAGCTGAGGAATCGGAGGTGCGCAGAGGTTCAGTTGCTCCGCAGCGGAAGCAGGATTCCCACCCAGGCCTTCACCGTGGCGCTATACCGCCCTCCACAATTAATAACCACCAAAAACGGGGCACTTGGCTGGCTCAGTCGGTAGAGCGTGCCACTCTTGATCTCAGGGTCACGAGTTCGACCCCCATATTGGGCATAGAGATTACTTTAAAAAATAGGGTAATAAAAAAAAATTAAAAGTTTTTAAAAAAATCATAAAAATGGGGGCGCCTGGGTGGCTCAGTCAGTTGGGCATCCGACTCTTGATTTCAGCTCAGATCTTGATCTCAGGGTCGTGAGTTCAAGCCCCGCCATTGGGCTCCACGCTGGGCTTGGGGCCTACTTTAAAAAAAAATCATAAAAATGAAGGAGATTTAAAAGGAGAGGGAAGGATGATAGTACCAGCATCTTAGATCTGGAAACAGAATCATCTAGTCCAACTAGTTCATGTTCCCAGACTTGGAGAGACAGGAGTTGCCTAAGGGCTGGTAGATAGTGGCATTGGCATTTAATTCTGGAGAAAGCGGTGGTAGCATCGGGCAGAGGAGGGACAGGGTCACCCCTGGGTGTTAAGCACGCTTCAGGGATAGACTAGCAGGAAAGAGATGGGAAATGGGCAAACCAAGGAGGAAGCTTATGCAGTGGTCCTGCAAGAGCAGCTGGGGCTTGAGCTGGGGCTGGGGATGGAAAGATAAAGGCAAGTGGGTGGCTTTGACAGAGAAAGATATCGACAGAGGAATCAATGGAACCAGATGACTGGCTGGATCTGGTTGGTGAGAGAAGCAGGGAGGAGGCTGAAATGACATTGACTCTTTTTCCAGGTCATAAGAAGCAGGTTTCCCATGCAAAGCTCATACTGACCCCTGACCTTCAACATGTTCTGTGCACGTGCTCATTCATTTGCTCATCAAGCATTTACACACGCACCCTAGATGGCCAGGCCCTGCACTGAGCACGGAAGGTGTGGCTGAATCCTGGAGAGCTCACATCCAGTCAATTACAAAACAGCCCCAATTACCTGTCCATCAAAACCACACACCTGCTTCAACCCCTTCTGTGCTCAGTGGATTCCCATCGCACGTAGAGCCCATCTAAACTCTCCATGCTGGCTTACAAGGTTTTCGAGGATTTAGCTAATGCCCAGATCTCTGACCTCATTTCCTAACCCACTAACACTCTCTCCATTGCTTACAACCTCAGCCACACTAGCCTCCTTCTATTCCTTGAAAATGTTCATCTCAGCGCCACATGAAGACTTTACACTCATGAGCCCTCCATGCTTGGAAGTCTCTTCCTCCTGATATTCAAAGGGCTTGAACTTTCTCTCTTCAGAGTTTCTTTCTCTGACAACAGTATGTAATGTTGCCTTGCCCCCACTATGCCATCACTTTGCATGCTTTCTGTTTGATTCGTAGCTATTGTCGCCGTACGTGTTTTCCCTCTCCTACTAGAATGTAAACTCCAAAATACATGGACCTTTATAATCATGCTCTCATTTGTGTCTGCAGAGCCTAGATGGGTTGCTGGTACAAAGTACACATTGAAATATTTGCATAAGAGAGGAATGATAAGGACCACTAGGGCATTCTGGGAAAGGGGAGGATGCATTAACTTGGCACAGTAGGGTGGTGGGGAGGGGGGAATGACCTGGGAGGGCTTCCAAGAGGAGGTGACATCTGAGTAGATGAAGCTGAAAGGGTGAGGCAGAATTTTCCAAGTGAAGAAAGAATAGCACCTTGTATGGAGGTGGAAGTCACAGCATGTGTTAATGCCCTAGAAAGCCTGGAAGACAGGTAGACGCGTGTGCAGCCCTCCATGATCCTAAAGCCTATTGTTCTAAGGCCAGGTTGTTTCTATTCAGCCTGCAGTGTAGGTGATTCTTGCCTACTGTGCAATCCTGAAACAGAGGTGGGGTGAGGGGGGAGAGGGAGTGGGAGTTGGATTACAGAGAAAGGAAGGGGAAAAGGAGGGAGAAAAGGGGGAAAGGAGAAAAAGGGGGAAAGAAGATTATTTTTAGAGAACCAGAGCCACTATAAAATGTCCAGGAAGTAGAAAGAATGACAAGAATAACTTACCATTTGCAATTGTTTTCACGTGATTTTCAATTACTAAAAACAAAAACAAAAGCAAAAAAGAACAGCAAAAGATTCTTTCTCTTTGGAAATGTCTGTTTCCTTATCAACCCTTGCTCCTGACTCGCCTTACAGAGAATGTTTGTTACTTAGAACCATGATGTGAAACATGGAACTTAGGGTGAGGTTGGGTGGTTAGCAGGAATCAGATCATAGTCTGGAATGGTCAGGCTGCAGAATGAAAACCTTCTCCTCTGGACAGTAGGGAGCCAAGGAAGAATTTCTTTTCTTTTCTTTTCTTTTCTTTTCTTTTCTTTTCTTTTCTTTTCTTTTCTTTTCTTTTATCTCTTCTCTTCTCTTCTCTTCTCTTCTCTTCTTTTACAGAGAGAGAGCAAGAGAGCACAAGCAGGGGGAGCAGCAGAGAGAGAGTGAGAACCAGACTCCCCACTGAGTGGGGAGCCTGATATGGGGCTCAGTCTCAGGACCCTGGGATCATGACCTGAGCCAAAGGTGGATGCCTAATGGACTGAGCCACCCAGGTGCCCCCCAAGGAAGAGTTTTGATGAGAGAAGGATAGAGTTCGTGTGGGTTTTAGAAAGAACCAGAATCTGGGGCGCCTGGGTGGCTCAGTCGTTAAGTGTCTGCCTTCGGCTCAGGTCATGATCCCAGGGTCCTGGGATCGAGCCCCACACCAGGCTCCCTGCTCAGAGGGGAGCGTGCTTCTCCCTCTCCCGCTCCCCCTGCTGTGTTCCCTCTCTCGCTGTCTCTCTCGCTGTCAAATAAATAAATAAAATCTTAAAAAAAAAAAGAAAGAGAGAAAGAAAGAAAGAAAGAAAAGAAAGAAGGAAAGAAAGAAAGAAAGAAAGAAAGAAAGAAAGAAAGAAAGAAAGAAAGAAAGAAAGAAGAAAGAAAGAACCAGGATCTAAAGCAGGAGATAAGGGATTTAGGGGAAATGGTAAAGCATGGACAATAAGCCTTAACTGGGTCAGAGGACTTGTGGTTGCAAGAAGGGGGTGTGATTTATGAGAGAAGCAGGAAGCAAAATGAACTTGACCTAAGGACTTTGCTGGCTGAGAGAGAGTAAAATCAGGATGACTCCCCTGCATGGGACTAGGGTACCCAAGTGAGTGTGAATTGTGGGTTTCCCCTGCTATCTCTTTTCTTTAAACCTGCTCATCTTCTAGACCTATCTCAGATGCTTTTCCACCACGTAACACGTTATGGGCCCTCTCTTCTTGAATATCAATATTATGGAATACTAGAAATTGAAAGTGCTTTGGAAGGTCAGAGCAAGGAAAGGTTTAATTCTTAGAGGACATGGAGGAATGGTGGGATTTAGCGTGGGTTCAAAGATGGGAAGCAACTCATGAGCTTTTCTAGAAGCTCCAGTTGCTTGGCAAGTACACTTATCCATTCAACTGGTGTTTACTATGTGCTGGATCTTGCGTTAGATGGTAGGGGTACAAGAGGAAACAAGGTAGGCTAGTCCCAAGTATCCTGGTGGGGAGAGTGCTTGGGGGGGGGGCGTTATTTTATCACAATCACTCCAATTTTTTATGAAGATTTTATTTATTCATTTGCAAGAGAGAGAGACAGAGAGAGAGAGAGCACAAGTGGGCGAGAGGCAGAGGGCAGAGGGAGAAGCAGACTCCCCGCTGAGCCAGGAGCCCAACCTGGGGCTCCATCCCGGGACCTGGAGATCACGACCTAAGCTGGAGGCAGACCCTCAACCATCTGAGCCACCCAGGCGCCCCTCAATCACTCCCATTTTCTAATGAAAACTTTGACATTGATAGACGAGTGCAATGAGCACTCTAATACCTCCCTCCACCTACATCCTGCATTTTGCTGATGTTTTTGCCATATTCTCTCTCTCTCTCTCTCTCTCTCTCTCTCTCTCTCTCTCTCTCGACACTTTTTTGGGCCTTAACCATTTCAGAGTACGTCCCAGGTGTCATGATAGTTCAGCTGTAGGCACTGCAGTATGAGTCTCTGAAGAGGAAGGACATTCTCCTCCTGCACCACCATTCTCACACCAAGAAACTTTGCAGTAATTCCATAGTACAGTTTACCCCATTTGCAGACTGCCCCATTGTTTCAAGAATGCCTTTTATAGCTTTTCCCCCAAAACTGGGACTCGGTCTTGGTTCACACACAGCATTTAGTTCATGTCTCTTTTACTCTAGACTAGTTCCCCCACTATTTTTTTTTTACACTACTGACTTCTAAAATGAATCCCATTATAAAAATATAGAAGGAATAGTATAAATAAATGAAATCCCATGTATCCTTCCCTCCGTTTCAGTAGTTATCAACATATGGCGAATCTTTTTTTAGTCGTACTGCCGTATCTCCCTCTGCATTTCAGCACATTATTTTAAGGCGGACTCAGCCATTAAATCATGTTATGCACAAATATTTCAGTGTATCCCTGAGAAATAAGTACTTTGTTATTTAACATAGCCATCGTGCCCAAACAATTAGGAATAGCTACTTAATATCGTTTAATGTCTAGTCAGTGTTCAACCTCCCCGCTTGTCCCATAAATAAACACTTTTTTACAGTTAGTTTGTTGCGAATCAGGATTCAGGTTCCGCTTGTGTATTTAGCTGATAGATCTCAGAAGCCTCTTTTAATTTGTAATAGTCTCTCTCCTATGTTTGCCTTGCCATTTGTCTGTTGAGGAAATCTGGTCATCTGTCTCGTAGAAAGCCCACAGCCCTGAGCTTTCTCCCTGTGCTCTCGTGTTGTGGTTCCAGGCCCTCATTCACCCCAGTGTTTTCCTATTAAACTGTTGTTGATCTGTTGACCTGGTCCAGATTTGTGGGGTTTTGTTTTTTGGTTTTGGTTTTTTGTGTTTTGTTGTTGTTGTTGTTGTTTGGCAAAAAATACTTCATAGATAGGGGGTGCTGTTTCCATCCGACCACACTGCATCCAGAGACGTAACGCCCGGTGGTCTCTCCTCGAGATGTTAAGGATGATCACTGGTTCGAGCGTTACCAGCTCGGCCCACGTCACTGTCCTTTTGGAGACCGCAGACCAGGGTGTCGCGCAGAATGCCCCACAGCCTAGATTGATTTGACTGTCTTCCCATGGCATCATTCGATTTGCTCCTGTTTCCTCGTGTTCTCTGTAACCTGGAAGTTCTGTCTAGACTAGAGGCCTTATTAGATTCGGGTTAAACAGGTTTGGCACGCAGGTGCAGACCTGGTGCCTGTTCCTTATCTGCCAGCCCTTCGGTGGCGAATACTGTCAGGTTGCTCGCGGGGAGGGGGACAAAGTTTGAACCCTTGATAAAGGCGGTGATCATCAGGGCTGTTCACTGAGAAGGTACATTTTCCTCTTTCCAATTAATAAGTGGTTTGCAGGGTGATACTTTGGTACCTTGGGGAGGTAAAATCCTCCCCTATTTTGTTGAAATTTGGTGAGGGGAATTTAAACCTACAGAAAAAGTTGCAAAAATAATATAGTGAGCTCTCATATACCCCTTATCTGGACCAAATTTTAACATTTTGCCACATTTGCTTTCTCTGTGTGTGTGTGTGTGTGTGTGTGTGTGTGTATTTTATCTGAGATCTTTCTTTCTTTATTTTTGTATCTGAGATATTTATAAACACAAATATACGAACCATTTGAACATAAGTTGCAAACACTTCACCTCTAAATACTTCAGCAAGTATCTCCTAAAAACGTGCATTCCCTTTTCTGGCCACAGCACAATAATCAAATTCAGGAAGTTTAGCATTTATACAGTATTCTAGCTAAAGCACTGTCCGTGTTCAAATGTCACCGATTGCCCCAATATTGTCTTGTATAGTCATTTCCCCCCCAATTCAGTATGCAATCTAGGATCATGCTTTGTATGTCCTTGTCCCGTCTCTTTTGTCGTCTTTTATCTTTTGTATAGTTCCTGTGCCTTTTTAAAAAAGAAATATCTTTCATGTTGACTTTTTTTTGAAGAGAGCAGCCGGGCGTCTAGCAGGATGCCCACGGTTTTCTTCGGAGTGGATTCAGGTTACACATTTTCAGCAGGAACCCTACGTAAGTGGAGTAGTGGCAGGCTCGCATCAGGGGGTAACGCTGTCCGCCCGCCCCGCCGTTGGTAGTGTTAGTTTTGGTCACTTGCTTGAGATGGTATGTTAGGTTCGTTTCCGATTAAGGAAGTTTTTAAAAAAAATCTCTTTGTAATTACTAGATATTCCAGGGGGAGGTTGTGTAGGGCAGTGATTTCATGGCCACTGATGATGCTGGCCGGAATCCTGATATTACTCATAGGGCTGCAAAGTGGGGCTTTTAAATCTGCTGTTCCCATCTATGTGTATACCACTGAAAAGAAGAATTTTCTCTTTTCTTTTATTATGTTTATTTTATTTTACTTATTTATTTTTGAAGATTTTATTTATTTATTTATTTGACAGCGGGAGCTGGCATGAGCTGGGGGAGCAGCAGAGCGAGAGGGAGAAGCAGGCTCCCTGCTGAGCAGAGAACCCCCATGCGATGCGATGCAGGGCTTGATCCCAGGACCCTGAGATCATGACCTGAGCCGAAATCAAGACTCAGCCGCCTACCTGACTGAGCCTCCCAGCTGCCCCAATATATGCCATTACTTCTGTTATTCGTTTTGCTGTTCAAATTGTCCCTAGTTGGACCATCAGGAACCCCCTTCAAACCAGTCCCTGCATCCTCTTCTGATGTGTCCTCCTTGTTTTTTGAGTTGTTCCTTCCTTTGTGGCATAAGTACACTTTTCCTGCCTCTCCCCGAGGCTTCAAATGAGCTATTTCTTCCGGAAGTGCTGGCTTCTTATTTAGTGGGGGATGATATTAGAGACCAAACCTCGCTGCTAGGCGGGCTCATTGCTGCTGGGACGTCACACCGTCTCTAGGACGTCTCAGGACACAAACTGCAGAATTACGTGCTTGTAGAACAGGCTGTTTAGTGGCAGCCCAGGTCTTCTTCATCTTACCCCATTCTGATCTGTGCCTTCCCTTTTTCGGAACCAGAATCCAGCTCCTAAATATCACTATATTTGCAAATGTGCTCTGTCCTATACTGCTTAAGGGCTGCTATCTCTAAGCCACTCCCCCGGAAATGTACTAAGTAAGGTTCAGGATTTCTTTGCAGATCTTTTGTCTTTGGCGTGAAATAGATAATCCAAGTACTGTACTCGAAGTTTACTCAGAACACGACTTTCAGCCCCTCCTGTGGTTGTACCATTCATTTGATATAAAGTTAGCTTCGTTTATTTTTGTTTGTATCCAATTTTCGGTTCTTTCCCCATCCTTGTTGATTTTAGCTTTTGAATATATAAAATATTAGCATTCTTCCAAAGGTCCAAATCATGCAAAAATATGTACTGAGAGGAGTGTCGCTTCCTTCCTGTTCTCACTCACCTCCTGCAGGTAATCAGCCTCCTTTGTTTGTTTTCCTTACTGTGTCTCTTTTTGCAAAAATGGGCAGATGTACATATGTATTTTACTTATTTTTTTGCTTGAAAGCTAGCATCCTGTGTACTCTTTTGTGCGTTACTTTTTTTTTTTAAGTGAGTGATAGAGTCTGGAACTCTCATTGAACTCCACTCTAGTTCACAGAGACCTTCCTCATTCTCATTTCACAGTGGCACGGCACTCTGCTCCGTGATGCTTTACGGTTTATCCCACTAATCCTCTGTGTACATTCACGTAGGTCGTTTCCAGTATTTTCAGTTCCGGGTAATGAGGTGAATTAACATGCGTCTGTGTGCTTTTGTATGGATGGCCAGATAGCTTCAGGGTAAATTCTTACGAGTGCGATTGCCGAGTTAAAAGACAGATACACGTGTGGTTTTGTTAGACATGGCCAGATTCCCCTCCGCTGGGGCTGGGCTGTTCTGCAGTCCCACCAGCAACACATAAGAGCTTCTGCTTCCCTGGCCTCACCAAAAGCGTATGTTGTGAAGCTTTTTAACTTTTTTTTTTTTTTAAGATTTTATTTATTTATTTGACAGAGAGAGAGACAGCCAGGGAGAGAGGGAACACAAGCAGGGGGAGTGGGAGAGGAAGAAGCAGGCTCCCAGCGGAGCAGGGAGCCTGATGTGGGGCTCGATCCCAGGACCCTGGGATTATGACATGAGCCGAAGGTAGATGCTCAATGACTGAGCCACCCAGGCGTCCTGCTTTTTAATTTTCGATGACCTGATGGATGATGAATGGCATCTTTTCACAGTTTCCATCAGCATTTTTTAATTCTAAGTAAAGGAGCAGTTTTTGAAAAGATGCATTTATTTATTTGAGAGAGCAAATAGGGGTTGGGGGAAGGGAGCAAGGGGAGGGGCAGAGGGAGAGAGAGAGGGAGAGAGAGAGAGAGAGAATCCTCAAGCGGACTCCCTGCTGAGCATGGAGCCCTACACGGGGCTCGATCCTAAGATCCTGAGATCACGACCTGAGCCAAACTCAAGAGTTGGCCATTTAACTGACTGAGCCACCCAGGTGTCCCCACGTTTTTCTTTTTAAACAAGGAGCTCAAAGAAGTCCTTTCTAAAGAAGTGACAAGGGAGGAGAGATGTAAATGAAGTGAAAGAGAGACGTGGAGAAATCTGGAGGAAGAGTATTTCAGTTGGAGGTAACAGCAAGAGCAAAGGCCCTGAGGCAGAAATAAACTTGATGTGTTCAAGGAAGGGTGAGGAAGTCGTGTGATCTAAGTAGAAGGACCAAGGAGAAACAGACCAGGGATGAGGCTGGTGGGGCTCAGACCACATAACGCATTGCAGTCCAGGGGTCATGGAAGTTTTTCTGTAAAAGGCTGGATAGTGAACATTTTCAGCTTTACTGGCTGTACAGTTTCTCCACAACTGTTTAACCTTGCCACTGCAGGCGTAGGCTACACGGAAGCAAAGGGGTGTGGCTGGGTGCCAGTAACGTTTTATTTATAGACCCTGACATGAGGAATCTGTATACTTTCTAAACCGAGATATTACAATTCACAAAATACAAAGTTCACATAATTCAGTGGTTTTAGTATATTTGCAAGGTTGTGCGACGATCCCCGTTACCTGGTTTCGCAACATTTTCATCACCCCAGCAAGAAACCTCATACCCTTTAAAGACAGCCAGTGGGAATCTCCCCTCCACCCCGCTCCTTGGCAACCACGAATCCACTTTCTCTCTCTATGGATTTGCCTATTTTCGACATGGCATATAAATGGGACCATACAGTACGCATCTGCCTTCTTTCTTTTAGCTTATTTTCCAAGTTCATCCATGTGGCAGTATAAATCAGGGCTTCATTCCTTTTTTTGGCTGAATAATATTCCTTTATAGGGCTAGACCACATTTTGTTTATTCATTTAGTTGATAGACACTTGGGTTGTTTCCACTTTTCGGCTATTATGAAGAATCCTGCTGCAAACATTCATGCGAAGTTTTTGTGCGAACATATGTTTCCCATTCTCTTGGGTAGAGATACCTAGCAGTGGAATCACTGGGTCATGTGGTAATTCTATCTTTACCACTTTGAGGAACTGCCAAATGAAATTCATGTACTTTTTACATGCCACAAAATATCATTCTTCTTTTGATTTTTTTTCAACAATTTAATCGTGTAAAAGCCATTCTTAGCTAGTAGGTCATACAAAAACAGGAGGTGGGCTGGATGGAGCCCATGGGCCGTCATTGGCGGACCTCTGTTGGAGGCAATGGAAGGAATTTAGATTTATTCTGGGTGTGATGGGCACACAAATGTTTATTTGTAGGATTCTGGGGGAAGATGCTGATGCGCTGACTTGGAGTGGCTTAGGGCAGGAGACCTTATGACCTCCTTAAGCCACACGTGGCATGGCTGTTGTTTAAAAGAGGTTCGGCTTGAGGAAGTGATATTTGCCTCTTAAGACTTCTCGACCCAGACACCTCCTCTCCACTTTCTCCATGTGCCTCTGTTCCCTCAACTGTCAGTGTTGATAAAAATGATACTTTTGAGGAAGGACTGTTGGAAGGTTTGAATAAGTTAATACATATACAACACTGAGAACAGTGCCTGGCACAGGGCAAGACCTATATAAGTAGCTGCTATTATTTTATTAATATTATCATTGATGTCGTTGCTATTATTATTATTCACAGTGTCAACTCTGGCCTCATCCTCTTCGCCCCTGGAATGTCACAACTAGTCTCTCCCTCCAGTCTCTTCCCAGAACCAACTATCCCCCAAGGGTTCTTCTAACACTCCAATCTGACCCTGTCCTTCCTCTGCTCCAGACCTTCCATGGCTCCCTAGTGCCCTTAGCATCGATGCCAAGCTCCTCAGCTTGGCATTTGAGGCGCATCATGGCCATGTCTGTGCCCCTTTCTCTGGCCTCATATTTTGTGGCTGTGGTCCATGTTTTGGCTATACGGAGGGATCAGTTTGGTGCTTCCTCTCCAACCCTTTGGCCCTGCTGTTCCCTCTGTCTGCAGTGGTATAACTGTGTACTCTTCTCCCCGGGCCTCATCCTTTAGGATTTGGACAAAGGCCCTTCTTCCAGGAAGCTTTCCTTGACTTCCCCTGCCCCTCCCCTAGGTGGGTTGGTGCCTCTTCTGGACCCACAGAACTCTGTGCTACTTCCCTTACTGCGCATGTCACCGTGTATGTGACTATCGACCAATGTCCATATTTGCCTTCCCCAATTGCGCTGTGAACTCCTGGACTTGGACGGGAGATTAGGGGAGGGGGGAAAGAAGAAATTCATTCATCTCTGGGATCCCTGCAGCCAGCCTAGGCCCAGCACACAAGGGGCTTCAAAAAATGGAATTTAGTTCAGGACGGAGCAGGGAGGAAAGGGGAGGGGATGGCAGTGAGATGGGGGAGGGGGTGGGGCCGGGGAGAGGGATCCACTGCTAAGGGACCAAGGGCACCCTCTGCTCCCCAGGCCTCTCCTTGGTGGTGGGCTTGGTTCTCTACATTTCCAGCATCAATGACGAGGTCATGAACAGGCCCAGCAGCTCTGAGCAGTATTTCCACTATCGCTATGGGTGGTCTTTTGCCTTCGCTGCTTCCTCCTTCCTACTCAAAGAGGTGATGTCTGTGGGGCCCAGATGGAGAGGGGTGGGGGGGGGGCCTCTTTCCTGGGTCCAGGAGGAAGAGGAAACTGGGGGTGTAGACTCTGGATTTAAAAGGGAGGTGGCTGAGGGCCTCACCCCTGGTCCTGAAGGAGAAGCCTGGCAGCTCCCAGCTTGTGGGGTCCTGGTGGGGGGAGGGGCTGGAGGCCTGGGCTCCTGGGTCTGAGCGAGGAGGGGCTGGGAGGTCTGGAGTCTTGGGGTCCTTGGGAGCTCGGGGCCAGCCTCTGGGACCCTGACCATGCGTTGCCACAGGGGGCTGGCGTGATGTCCGTGTACTTGTTCACCAAGCGCTACGCGGAGGAGGAGATGTACCGTCCCCACCCGGCCTTCTACCGTCCGCGACTCAGCGACTGCTCCGACTACTCGGGCCAGTTTCTGCAGCCCGAGGCGTGGCGCCGCGGCCGCAGCCCCTCCGACATCTCCAGCGACGTCTCCATCCAGATGACGCAGAACTACCCTCCCGCCATCAAGTACCCGGACCACCTGCACATCTCCACCTCGCCCTGCTGAGGCCCGCCCCTCGGCGCTCCCTCCTCCTCCTCCTCTTCTTACTCCTCCTCTTCCTCCTCCTCGGAGGTCTCCGGGCCCCACAGCTCCGCTCCCTCCCTCGGGACTTCTCTTTCCCTCTGGAGGAAGCTGCGCACGCTTTAGCCCCGCCCTCTTCCCGGTGGCCCCGCCCCCTCGTCCTAGCCCCTCCTACTTTCCAAGGGCTCCTCCCCCTTCGGGGCCTCACGACCTCCTCGGTCCGATCCACTTGCAGACGGCCCCGCCCCTTCTCCCATGGGGCCCGCCCCTTTCCTCTGGCCCCGCCCCTCCCCTCCCATTTCCGGGCCGCGGATTTTCCTGCTGCGCGCGCTAAGCGCCCGCGGCCCCCGGCGCGCTGGGCAGGCGCCCACCCACCCCGAGCCCACAGCCGGCCGCCTCGCCGCAGGGGCCCTGGGCAGGAGAGCGGGTTCGGCAGCCGCCAGGAATGCCAACCGTCTTCTTCTCGCCCCGGCCCCAACTTCTGTCTTTCCCCGCCCAATCTCATCTCCGGACCTTCCGGGCCCGCGGGTGCAGCGCGCGGTCTTCTTGCTGCGCCCGCAGCTGCGAGGTAGAGTGGGGAGCAGGAGGCCGGGGCGTGCTTAACCTAGTGTCCCCTCTCCCGGTTCTCTGCTCTCCTCGGAGGCCTCGTTCTTCCTCACCGGCTGGGCTCTTCTCGGCCTCCTGAAGGTCACCTGCCTTTTAAGGGGGCGCCGTCGGAAGGATCTCCTTGCTTTCTCAGTTGCCCTTGGCTTCTTTTTCTTCCTCTTCTTCCAGCTCTGTCTCCCTTCCTCCTTTCTACCCGCTCATCCAAAGCCCCTAGGTGCATCTAGCCGCGCACGCCACACGACAGGGATGGAGACCCTAGGGAGGAGGGAATTCCTCCGTGCCATTTCCACACCTGTGCCCGCCTCTTCCCCCTCGAGGCCCCGTCGGGGGAGGGAGAGGCAGTAGCGGGGGTCGAAACCCCCCAAACCTCGAAGTCTTCCATTTTCTGGCACTCCCCCTCATTGAAGTCCCCCTTCCCATCTCAGACCCCCCAACTCTGGCCTCTTTCGAGGGTCCGTCCGCCCCCTTGGACAGATTTGGGGGGAAGGTCACCAGAAACTCGCCCTCCCCCCTTATTAGAGGAGAGGGGGCGAGGTAGCACAGTGTTGTACACGGAACCAGAAAGGCCCCCGGGGTGGGGGGAGGGGGGCAGGGGAGGGACGGGGGCTTTTAGTTTGCATCTTAGGTGGGAGGGGGGAGGGGGGACCGCAGCAGTTAACCTGTCTTTACGCAGCGATTTTTAACGAGGCTGGGGGGAGGGGGGCTTGGGGGTGGGGAAGGGGTGGGTGGGGGGGCCTGGCTCTGTTATTTGCCGTGTATCATATGTAAATACCGACAGAAACTTCAATAAACTTTATTTCAAACACGTCTCCGCCTGCCCGAAGGAGGGGGGAAGGATACAGGGTCTGGGTCCTGGTCTCTGCCCCCAGGGTGGGGGCCTCGAGTCCTGCAGAACAAGGTTAGACTGGTCTTTGTTAAGTTGCTTAATCGTCATAATTATTGACAGCAGCACTTGATAATTCAGCCAGTGTAAAGCATGTAGGACAGCAAATGACACCCGGTCAGGATCAATAAAAATGAACTCTTGGTGTTACCATGACCACTTAGAGTACTGTCGCTATGGCTTGCCTTCCTTCTACATTTACTGCTTCACTGGATTTTCTCCCCAGGCCCACGTGTTGAATTCACTGAAGTCATTTTGCAGATAGGGTCATGGAGGTGAAATGACTCACCCAGGGTCACACAGGCACAAAGTGGCAGAGGCAGAGCTGAAAGTAGGTTCAGCTGTGCCAAAACCTCAGCTTCCTTCCCCTCTCCCTGGGGAGCAGCGGATTCTCCTAAAGCTCTGTTGAGAAATCATTGCTGCGTTTATTGTGCACCTACTATGAGATGCACACTTTCCTCCAGAAAGTGATCTCAGGTGTTCCCCGCGGTCCCGTATCAGAGGCTTCCAAGTGGGCCCTAAGATCTGTGATCTCACCTACTCCACTGAGGGACTGAAAACATCCTGAATGTTAACTAGCTGCTTCTTGAAGTGTGTTGGGAAGGAAGCAGTGCTAGCCCTTTGGCTCTTTGCCTTATTGGGACTTAGGCTCTTGGGGGCAATCAGGACAGCTCCCAAATCATGACCACACTCACCAAACTGTTACTAGGTGTCTGACACCATGCTGAACACTTTCCATGTGTTCGCTCATTGGATTCTCCCGAACCTCCGGGAACTAGGCATTGCAAACAGCCCCTTCCGTAGATGAAGAAACCAGCACTCAGGGAGATAAGATCACCCCGCTGGTAAGATCCAGAGGAGAATTTCCTGTCTGATCCCAGAACCTCCTCTCTCAAGCCACTCTATTTCACTACCATGACTTTGATGCAAACTCATCCTGTGACCTTGAGAAGTCTTTTAATCTCTGGGGCTTCAGTTTCTTTTTCTGTAAGAAGGAGGGGGGATGGGCTACAAGGACTCCAAATCCCTCTGGCACAGGGAAAGTGGTGGGGGCAGGTTAGCAGACTTCCTGAGGGAAATATTCTGAGTCATTTCCAATGGTTTCAGGAATTTCTGGAGGTCATGCTTGAGATCTGGGATGGCAAATATGTTCCAGCTTCTTTGTCAAGACGAATCGATTCCTACTGGCTGCATGGAGCATGGTGTTGGGAAGGATTTTGAATATGTATCTGCTCAGTGGGAAAGGATGTCCCCGTTGATCGGGTTGATTGGTGCTGTCTGTCGTTCTGATCAATTGGTGCTGTCTGTCTTGCCTGCAGAAAGGGCTGTTTGGGTGCAAGTGCTGGACCTTTGCTGGACATTTGCTCATTTTGTCCCGAACTTAACAACCTCATTCCCTAAAGTTTATGTTCTTTTTTAAAAAGAACCAAGTTTTTTTTTTTTTTGGTTGTTGTTTTGTCTTTTTACATTTTGAAAATGGAATGGGATCTTAAAGATTTATCTTTAAAAAAAATGCTGTGAAAAGTCAGTCTTACTTCGGACCTCTTGACATCCAGAAGTCCCCCTAGCCCTGAGGTATTATCATCATACCACATGCAATTTCAAAACCTATTTGCATACTGAAGTGTATACACACGTGTTTCAATCCACACACAGGTGAGTATGTAGCTCATACACGTTTATCGGACACAGCATTTATCATCGTATACACACAACTGCACCTGGCCGTGTTTTATGACAGTGTTTCGTGTCAGTTATATAACTCTACCTTATTGTTTTTCAAGGATGCTTAATAACGACAGTTTGCATAAATTAATTGCATAATTTATCGACTGCTTCCCATGTGCCAGCCACTTTGCATTCAATAACCCAGGGAAGCTGGTGCTTTTCTTTTCATCCCCATTTTATAAAGGAGATCCTGGAGGTGCAGAGAGGTAAATTAACCTTTTCCTGGTCACACAGCTCGTAAGTGGTCAAGCTAAGAGTCGAATCCTGGGGGGTCTCCTGAACTGACCGCACTTAACCACGAAGCTGTATGCCTCCGAGTACACTGAAGCCGCGTAGTTCCTTCTAGTCACCTGTCATTGTTTTGTTTATTTTAAGAAGGCTCCGGCTTGAACTCAAGACCCTGAGATTGAGAGTCGCACGCTCTACGGACTGAGACAACCAGGTACCCCATCTATCATCATTCTTATACTGTGTTACCCAGTCAGTTAATTCACAGAATAATACCACATATGTTAGTGGTCCTCGAAGTGTGGCCCCGGGACCCTGGGGCATCCTTGAGACCTGGTGACAGGGTCCACGAGGTCAAAACCACTTTGACAAGAATCCTAAGCTATGGTTTGCCTTTTTCACTTTCAGTCTGTCATGAATGTGTAGGGTCCAGAGTCTTTCTGTGGCTTCACAACGGGTGGGACCACAATAGAGTGAATGCAGAAGCAGATATGAGAACCCCACTTCCTTCCAGTAGCCCAAACATTGAGTAGATTCTCAAAAATATAAGCCAACACCACTATGTTTGGGAAAATACAATATTTTTCGCTAAAATAAGTTGTCTATGTAAACAGCCAGTGAGTTTATGATTTTACTGAAGTTAATACAGATTGTTATGTCTCTTCTGTTTGAATTTTGAATATGTTACATGTCAATAGACACAGCCCACAGAAACAAATGCTTTTGGGGTCCCCTGCAATTTTTAAGCATATAGAGGGGTCCCGAGACCAAATGTGCTAAGCATTGCTGCTGTTTGTCGTGGAGGCGAAGCACGTCAGATACAGAGACTCACCTCATTTCTTTCCACGGCTGTGTGTGTGTGTGTGTGTGTGTGTCCCTTGAATGGAGGTAACTTATTTTAGCAACAAACTCATTTTTATTATAAGTTTAATACCTAGTCATGAATTTCAAATTTAAGCAGCAGAGAAGGACAGAAAGAAAAAAGTGCCTTTCATCTTCTCACGGATGCCAACCCCAGCCTCATTTCCCGAAGGGAATGATTGCTATCACTTCTGATTATGCCCCTGGGGGGACATTTCTGGGTGTCACCGTTGGAGGGGTGCTGTTGGCCTCTGGTGGGTAGAGGCCAGGGATGCTATGGAATGCCCTGAAGCCCAGGATTATGCCCACTAGAAAGCACGATCGGGTCCAAGATGTGCTCAGCTTGAGGAAATCTGCCCTGGAGGACAGCTATGCATCCTCGTGCTTTCCCTTGCTTTTTTTTTTTTTTTTTTTATTGACCCAAATGAGATTTTGTTAAATCTGTCAATAGGCATGAGTCTTAACTCATATGGGGGTTAGGGGTCCCTTCAAGAACAGGAGAAAAGCTATTGACCTCCAGAAAAGAATACCCACATTCACAAAATTTCACAGACAATTTTCAGAGCTCCACAGACACCCCCAAACCCTGCCAGAATTCCTTGGATGTGTGACTTTGAATCATAGTCCCTGGACATCCCATCTGGCGTGAGATCACTACCCACACCCCCTCCCCATCCCCTCTAGACAAGAGGACAAAGTGCCCAGAGCACGAGAGTTAGGTTCTGGGGTCCCTTGGGAGGCAAGGAAAAGCAAGGACTGGAACCCAGGCCACCTGATTCCTCAGCGCTGGAATATTTCCACTTCACCCTAAATGAGGACATTTTAGAAACGCTGATCTTCTCTTCCTGGTACAGCGGGAAAACACGCCACCACCACTCTGTTCCTCTTGAGAAAACACAAAGGCCCCAGCTGTTGTTGACGAGATACACTCAAGCACCTGGGAGAATGCACACTCAGGATATGAGGCGGGAGAGGGGTTGGGCAGGGATGAGAGGCTGTAATTGGCTGCCAGAGGACCCTAGACTATGTATCCCTTGTCTTCCACTCCTTCCTCCGTCCATCTCTCCGTCCATCCGTTCAGCACCTGCGGACCGAGGCTTCCTATTTACCAAAACGGGGCACTGGGGGATAGCGAAGTGAACCAGCCCTGTGCCTGTCTCGAACAGCCCCCACTCTGCTGGGGGGACAGATGGACAGGCCAGTCACAATGCACGGTAGTCACCCTGCCCTAAGGAGGGCACGACAGGGCATGGGGAAAGGGCAGCTGTATCCTCTGATGCAGCCTTGGGGGGTCAGGGAAGGCTTCCCGGAGGAAGGAGCATTTCCGTGCAGACTTCAGGTGGGAGATGGAAGAAGATTCCAAGAGATGGAAGAGGTGGAAGGGGGTTCCAGGCAAGGGGGCCACACTCAGGAACCTCAGGAGTGTGAAGGAGCTGAGCAGAGTGGGGAAACCACCCCAGTCTGTGGAAGGCCACCATGGGAATGGCATAAGACAAGACTGGCGTTCTTGACGAAGGACACGGGTGAAGAGCTTCTATTTTCTCCTGAGGGCAATAGGGAGCCATAGGAGAATTTTGAGCAGAGGAGGGAAAAGTTCCGCTCTGAGTGTTAGAGAGTCTTTAGGGGCCGAGTGAAAATCGGGCTGGAGGGAGACCAGGGGCATTGGCTGGTGGGGCAGTCCAGACAAGAGCAGGACAGAGAGAAGGGGATGGATAGGAAAGGGATCCAGGAGGGAGAGGGGCCCGCACACAGGGACTGACTGGTTGTGGGAGTGAGGGAGAGGGAGATACGGAGAGGGGGCACTAAGGCACCATTGGCTGAGCTGCCCGTGTGACCTTCACGGTGCAATGTGACTTACAGAGTCTATTAGTTACGGGCTGCCACGTAACAAGTGACCACAAATGGCGTGGCTTCAAGCAACATGTGTTTATTACCTCATACCCTCCTTGGCTCAGGAAGCCAGTACAGTGCACGGCGTCCTCTGCTTGGGGTTTCCCACGGCTGCAATCAGGATGCCGGCTGGCCGCATCCTCTTCTGGAAGTTCGATAAGGGAGAAGCCCATCCCCAACCTCACTCAGGAGATAGAGATCACTTCCCTGGGATTGCAGGGCTGACGTTGTTCCCTTGTTCTTGCTAGCAGATGGCATCCTCAGCTCTTCACCACGTGGCCCTCTCTGTAACGGGACAGCAGGAGAATCGCTTGCTCTGAATCTCTGCCACTTCTGGACCCTTTGCAAAGAGATCACCTGATTAGGTAAGGCCCACCCAGGATCACTTCCCCTTGGATTAACTACAAGTCAGTTGATTAGGGACCTTAATTACATGTGCAAAATCCCTTCATCTTGCCATATAATGTAATCTACTCGTGAGAATGACACCTCACCCTATTACAAGCTTGCCCATACCCAAGGGGAGGCAATTCTACAGTGTATGTATGCCGGGGGGTGGGTGGGAATATTGGGGGTCATTTTAGAGTTCTGCTGACCACGTGGGATCAGGGGAAGTAAGGGTGGAGGACCTTCTCGAACCTAGGGGCTTAGCAAACTTATCTCTGATTCTACAGCCTCTAGACCTCTAGATCAAACCCATGGGAGACCTTGGGTAATGGGACATGAATTCATGAGCAAATATAGGAATGAGATCTGAAAGCGGCCTAACCTGTACCTTCTGTGACACCCCTTCTGAAGGGTCCTTCCATGAACTGAAGGGTTGATCCGTGGGTCTAACATTTCTATCTTACAAAACAAAGTCCAGAGATGTACCTCGTTTCTCAAAAGGATAAGCATAGGATCCAGAAATGCCACTTCTAGGTATATGCCCAAGAGATGTGAAAGCTATGTCTGGGGCGCCTGGCTGGCCCAGTTGGTAGAACACACGACTCTTGATCTCAGGGTTGTGAGTTTGAGCCCCACATTGGGTGTAGAGATTACTTTTAGAAAATAAAATCTTTGGGAGCGACTGAGTGGCTCAGTCAGTTAGGCGTCTGCTTTAGGCTCAGGTCATGGGCCCAGGGTCCTGGGATGGAGCCCCGCCTTGGACTCCCTGCTCAGCGGGAGGGAATCTGCTTCTCCCTCTCCCTCTGCCCCCCACACCCCCGTGCTTTCTCTCTCAAATAAATAAATACAATCTTAAAAAATAGTAATAAAAATAAATCCTTTAAAAAAATAAAATCTTTTAAAAACCCCCAAACATAGGCCCATGCAAAAACTCGAACATAGCTGTTCACAGCAGCATTACGTACAATAGCCAAAATGGGGAAATGACCCGAATACCCAATGGATAAGTAGGAGGTAACATAGCCATACAATGGGATGACATTCGTCCGTACAAGGAAAGGAAGTACTGATACATATTACAACATAGATGACCCTTGAAAACGTTGTGCTCAGTAAAAGGAGCTAGACACAAATAAACATACAGTATGAGTCCATTTCTATGGAATGGCCGGAATAGGCAAATCCACACAGATGGAAAGTCGGTTAGTGATTGCTTGGGGCTAGGACGGGCTGTGGGGGGCGGTGGGGGACGGCGACTGGCTAAGGGGTGTGTGGTCCCTCCTCAGACTAACGAGCATGCTCTGAAATGGACCTAAACTCGATAGTTGCCCTATTCTGTGATTATAGCTAAAAGCCACTGAGTGGTACACTTTCCATGGGTGAGGTACGGTATGCGGATTCTATCTCAACAAAGCTGCTGAAAAGAAACCAGATATATGCCCTCTGAAACAAGCAGTCACAACGTAAAGTCTATCACTTACTGCCACAAAATTAACCAATAGAACTAAGAATATTTGTAGGGGGAGGAAGGGAGGGAAAAGAGTGAGGTCGACAGGAGTTAAATCGTTATCTGTCAGAGGAAAAGAATCTGTAATGTATAAGGCTGACACATCCAGGAGGTAATTATCATTTAGGGATGGAAAGGCAAGTAAGAGAAGAAACAGCTAACAACGTTAAGGGGCTTTTCCAAAAAGGAGCAGGATTTGAGGTGGGACAGACTGAATTCTTTTTTATCATAACCCCTTGCCCCTGGCATGCGGTGGGTGAGGGCAGGGTGCTGGACATCCCACAGCGCGCAGCGTGGTCCCCACCACCGAGAATTACCCCGCAAGCGTCACTAGCTCCGAGGTTTAGAGACCCTGGCTTGCTTTATTGGCCTTGTGGTCGTTTTCACCCTTTGGAAGTTTCTGGTTTTGTTGTTTATTTTTAGCAGAGAAAACAGCACGGGCTCTAGGACCTGAAGCCTCGGCCCTGATTGCAACCACTTCCTACCTTGGGGATGTGCTTCCCTCTCTCAGTCTCAGTCTCCACATCTTTAAAATGGGGGCTAATAACAGAAGCTGGAAGACCGAGTCAATGCCCGCAGATGACTCCGAGTCTGTAATATTCGGCGCTCGACTGATACCGGTTACCATTACTGTTTGCAGCTGCGTCCCTCTCCCTGGCAAAAGAGCAGAGGCGGAACAAATAGTTCTCGAATGAATGAATTCCAGGCCCTGTCCCCTGAGGCTGGCGTTTCTTTGCTTCCAAACAAGGGGTGTCAGAATGCTTCTCTAAACTCCTTTCCCCGTGGGCCACGGTGAGAATTAAATAAACTGACCTTTAGAAACTCCAGTGGAAAGGAGAGATGCCGGGTACAGAAGGGTATGGCTCCTGCAGGGGGCGGGGATTGGATGTGTGGGGAATACAGGTTTTCTCTGTCTCTGCCAGTCCCCCAAGGGAGGAGCTGGCCCCAAAATGGCATGTTAAGTGGCTCTAAAGTTCACCTATTGCTGTCCGCCCGCCCCTGTCAAGCCCCACAAAGAGGCTGCTTCGTCTCCAACTCTGCCTTTTATTCCCTGAGCGATCTGGGTACATGGCGATACATCTCTGAGCCTCAGTTTGCTCATCTGTAATATGGGAACATCAGCGCCCACGTCGTCGCAAGGATTCTGTTAAGAATTCCACAAGACATCGAAGCATGCAAACTACCTAGCCCAAGTCTGTGGTCATGGCTAGCTTTCAGTTTTGGTTAGCATTTGCAGGAGGACGCAGGCTTGAAGTGACTGCCTATCTAGAGCAGCGAGTAAAGACCTTTTCTCCGTTCATTAGAGGCAGCTTTTGTTCCCATTACAACTGAGTCTAAAAAGGAGGGAATGTTTTGCCCAAGGTCACACGCTGGCTACAGGCATCTCTAAGATTTGAATTCAAAACCAAACTTTCTGACTCTCATCTCAGACTTTCTGCCTTGAGTTTTCCCACCCCCTGCCCACTGGCTAGTTCTGGAACTCCACAATCATTGTTCTGAAAACTTGCAGAGCTGTCCCGCCCTGCCTCAGGCAGATTTCTTGAAGACTTATTTCCACCAAGTTTCTCACCTCTTATTTGCCCCCTCGCTCCCATTCCCATCTTGGGGGACTCTAACTCCTGGAGTAAGGGGCGGCGGGTAGGGTGGGGGGGAGGTGAAATGTCAGTGAAACTAAGGGCTTGCTACCCTCTTAACTTGAATAGAAGAGAATTTCATTCTCAGGGGCTCTTTGCCCTTAGCAGTTGTGGGGGGTGGGAAGGCCCAGGGAGGTGGAGCTGTCCCTTGGATTTGGGGAAAGGGGACAGCTCCTGGGGTCCTTTTGGAAAGGCCCTCCCCTCATTTCCGGCGCTGCTGCCAGCCTTGGCTGGGCGCCTGGATCCTGTTGCTATGACGACAGGAAGAGGCGGTGGCGGCGGCAGGCGATGCTGTGGAGAGATGGAGGCTAGTGGGGGTGGGGTGGTGGCTTTGAAATGGGGATGGGGGTAGGGATCGGGGCGAGGGATGTGGTGGGGGAGGGGGCGCGGGTGTCCTCAATCTCTGACCTCCTTCATCCATCGGAGCCTGGCCCCTCTCCTGTTTTCCTTCAGCTTCCTTCTGATGCCTCCTCAGTGTCTCTCTGTGTCTCGTTCCCGGGGTCTCTCCCAGTCAGGCGCTCTCCACCTATCTCTCTGTTTGGGTCTCTCTCCCTCCTTCTGCACCTGCCTTTCCGTGTCCAGCCACCTTCTGCCACTCAGAGCCTTCTCCCCTAAATTTCTCTTATTATTTACTCTCGTGTCCGTTCTCTCTCTCTCTCCATCTTTTTCTCTCTCTAAAGCATCCTTGTCTCTAATAAGACCTTGCCCCCACCCCCCCATTTCTCTCTCCCTTTCTCCCTTTTCTCCCCCCCCCCCCCAGTCTCTGTCTGTCTCTCCCCATCTGTCTCTCCTCCCCCTCTCTGGATGACTCTGTCCCTGTCTCTTCTTTCCTTCTGTTACCCATTCTGACCCCCCCCATCCTCTCCCTTACCCCATCCCCCATCTGTCCCCCAGTCTCTTGGTTTCTTTCTTTGTATCTCTGTCTCTGTCCCCTTCTCTCTCTGGATATTTCTCTGTGTGTGTCTCTCTCTCCAACTTCCTTCTGCTACCAGCCGCTGCCTCCCCCAAATTTCTCCCTCCCCCATTTCTGTTTCACAGTCTCTGGGTTTCTCTCTTTCCGCTTCTCCTTGTCTCTCTCTGTCTCTCTCCCTCCCTCTCTGGGTCTCTCTCTCTCTTTTTCCTCAGCTTCGTTCTGCCACCCAGACCCTGCCCCCCAATCCTTTCCCTCCCCCCACCTCCTCTCCGTGGCTCCCCCATCTTCAGCGGCTCCCCTCCCCCTCCCTCCCTCCTCCCTCCCTCTCTCGTCCTCCAGCTCCGCACTTTACCCAGCGACACGAGAACCAAATTGTCTCCTCACCTTTTTTTTCATCCCGACCCCCACTCCCTTGGGGCCCGGGCTCAGAGCTGCCCCTCAGCCTCCCCTCCCACCTCCACACCCTCGTTCCCCATACGCCTCCTCATCTCCACCCCCCCAACCAGGTCGGACGCCTGGGTCCCTCGCTGCTGGGGGAGGGGGAGCAGTGAGAACTGGGAGCCACAAGGGTTTTTCTGGGGGGGTGCAGACAGGGGGGCTCATCGTCCCCTCCCCAGTGCATCGGAGAGTTGACCTATCGTTAACAGAGGTGAGACAGATCTTTTTATTAATCGGAGGTGGGTGGGTGTAGAAGGAAGGTTCTGTGACCCCCCCCCCCAATTCTGAAGGAAGGAGCCAGCCCCTTCAGAGGGAGAAGGGCTGGTGACCCCTCTCCTATCCGGAAGCTTTAGAATTGGGGGTCCCCTGCTCCCTCCACCTTTGCTGCCGCTGACAGATGGACTAAAGGAAGAGTCCCTAAAACCAAACAGATTGCCCCTCAAATAGACAAAATGAAAAAATCTTCAAATCTTTTTTTGATGGAGAATTTCCCTCACTTACCCCATTTCCATCCCCTGCTTATCTTGGGTTGTGGGGGGCCCAGCAGGGGAGGGGTACAGCTCGGGGTCATGGGCTCACCCCGGGGTGGAAACAGAGATTTGCTAGGACAGTGGAGGTGGTGGTGCTCGTCGTGAGGGGTACAGATGGAGGGGAAGAAGCCAGGAGATGAGGAGAGGAAACTCGGCATTTGTCTGGAGAGGAAAGAGGAAGGGGCCAGAACCGAGGACAGGGGCTGGGGGATGTCAGTGTCCAGTGGGCTGATGAATGGGGACCGGTAGGGGCTGTGTGTGGGCAGGCTAGTGGAGGTGGGGGAGGGAACACATGTGTGGGGCACTAGGCCCAGTTGCCATGGAGACACCCCCCATAGACAACCTTTTCAGCAGCCCCTCCTAGGAGCAGACCCAGGCAGGGCCAGCTGATGGAGGTGGAAAAGGCCAAGGTCACCCTGGTACTAGGACCCGGGGGGGGGGGGTTCTCCTGTTGGCTTCCAGGCTCTGAACTGTCACAGGGGGTTTGGGGAAGAAGCCTAGGAAACAGTGAGTGGTGGAAGCAGGTAAGGGTCGTGTGCCTCGAAGGAGGGTTGGGGTGGAGAAGGCAGGGCTGGGGGTGTGGTGGTGGGCATGCTATGGAAGTGGGAAATGAACAGACACGGGGGTTGCAGAGTGGGAAATTATTCCCAACTAAAAGAGTTTGTAGCCTCGTGGATGAAATTCTTCTGAGGGGCACTGTCTATGGGGGGCTCCCTTTACCTTTGGAAGAAAGTTGGCTGCAGAGCATGTCCGTGCACAGGTGGAAGAGTAAGGGGAGTTGAGGGGGTTCCCAAGAAGGCGAGTTGGTGGGGGCTTCTGAAGGGAATTCTCCTGAGTAGAGGAGATGTTG
Organism: Ursus americanus; assembly: GCF_024610735.1. Taxonomy (NCBI): domain Eukaryota; kingdom Metazoa; phylum Chordata; class Mammalia; order Carnivora; family Ursidae; genus Ursus; species Ursus americanus. The sequence goes on from NC_142147.1 coordinate 55,255,849, forward strand.
GTGGAGGAAGGGGATTCTTGGTGGTGTAAGAGAAGTCAGGTTAGGGGGAAGGAGGGAGGCTCTTGTAAGTTGAAGAGAGTGGGAGGTCCAAGTGAGTTGGGGAGATCTAGAGTTGGGGGGTTCATCGGTGTGATGAAGATAACAGGGAACCAAGGCTACAGTCAGGGGGTCTGGAGGCAGTGGAAGACGGTGGAAGGGCAGAGGAATGGGGCAGGGGGGATGCTGGGCAGAGTGGGGGGCTTTCCCTGGACAGCAGTGGGAGTTTGGGTCAAACATCGGGAGATTTCTGAATGGAGAGGAACTGGGGGTCTGGGGGAAGGGATTCCTGTGAGTAGCTCCTCCGTGGAGCTCATGGAGGAAATTTTTCTTAATGGAGGAGGAGAAAGTGATAGTTATGATGAGTTTGCCTAAGTTGTAGAGACAGTGGGGGCCAGATTCAGAAGACTTCTTTAAGCAAAGCGGAGGATGGGGGATTTTGCTTGAGTCCAAGATGTAGTAGGGGATTGGGGTTGGTCCAAGGGAGACAGTGTGGGCTGTAGAGTGAGTATGAGGGAGCTGGGGGCATTCTTCTAAACCACAAGGTCCTGCGTGTTGCTTGCCCATTAGAACCCCCCAGGGAACTTTGAAACACCTAGATGCTCCGGGGCCACACCCCAGACCAATGAAATCGGCATTTCTCTGATAGGGCCCAGGTGGGGCTCAGGTGGGGCTCAGGTGGGTATCCTAAAGATCAGGTATCCTGATCTTTAAGGTCCTTTGGTGATTTCAAGATGCGCTTGAAGTGGAGAACCTTGGTCCAGAGACATAGGGGTCTGAGAAGGGAAGGGGGTTCCTACCCAGAAGAGACTGTGGGGGGTGGGGGTTGTAGTCGTGGTAACCATGTGGTTCCTCTTAGTTGTGCAAACAGTAAGGATTCCTTGGGAAGATTTTTGTTAGCAGAGGAGAGATTGAGAAATGTATGTTTCTCATACATTTAGACATAGTAGGTGAGGAGGTGAAACTTGCAGGGGACGTGGGGATCCGGCAGAACTGGGAGAGATAAGAATGGTGATGGGGATCTTGTAGGTTTCCTTGGGAGGAGAAAGCCCTGGGGCCGGGGGGGGGGGTGGCCTTCCCGGTGGGGAAGACTTGAGGACCTGGGGGAGGAGCGGGAAGGCAGGGGAGGAGTGTCTACTGTGCCAGGCCACGGTGGGGGGGGGTAGTGGGAAGACTGCCTGCCCCGGGCCGAGGGAGACTTTTTCAGAGAGAGGGAGGCAGTGAGAACCCGAGTGTAAGGAGTTTCTTCAACCCAGGAAATAGTGGGGGTTCTCTGTGGGGCGGGGGCGGCGGTGGGGGAGGCACGGAGCTCCTTGACTAATCCTTTATCTGCTCCCCGCCCCCACCAGCCGGCGACCATGGCCGCCCTCTGACCCCCTCCCGGGCCGCGCGTCCTCCTCGCCGCCCCCGCCCAGCCCGGCCGGCCCCGGGCCCCCACTTCTGCCTGCGCTGTGCCCCCCCCCAGCCGCCGGCACGGCCCCGCCCCCGCTGCCCCGGTGGTGGCCCACGGCCCCCCGGCTGCCCGTGGTCAAACTGGAGTCGCTGAAACGCTGGAACGAAGAGAGGGGCCTTTGGTGCGAGAAGGGGGTGCAGGTGCTGCTGACCACGGTGGGCGCCTTCGCGGCCTTCGGCCTCATGACCATCGCCATCAGCACCGACTACTGGCTGTACGCGCGGGCCTTTATCTGCAACACCACCAACCTGACGGCCAGCGACGACGCGCCGCCCCACCGCGGGGCCGGCGGCTCCTCCGAGAAGAAGGACCCCGGCGGCCTTACCCACTCCGGGCTCTGGAGGATCTGCTGCCTGGAAGGTAGGGTGCGGGGGGGCCCCCGCCTCGCGCCCCTCCTCCCCTCCAGACTCGGGGGCCGCCCTCCTGCCCACCGCTGCCCGCCCGCCCTCCCCCACCCTTTCACCTCTCCGGGGACCCCGGCCCCCTCTCGCATCCCCCGCCCCGCACACTCTCCCCTCCCCTCTGGCCCTCGCGTCCTGTCCTGCCTCCCGGGCGCCTCCTGCCCCTTCCCGTCCCTCCCTCTGCCTCCTCCCTCCAGGGCGCCCTCTGCGTTCTGTCTTCTTTCCTTCTCACTGTTCCGTGGACCCTCCCCTCCTCTCCGGGGCAGTCTCACCTCCTCCAGTCCCCTCTCACCTTCTCTCCACAGACACCCTACCCCAGCCAGTCCCCTCCGTTCCCCTGCCCCCTCTTCCTCCTCTTTGGCTGTTTCTCCCGCAAATGTCATGGTCATGCCCTGTCTGGTCAGAGCTCCTGACCCTCTCCTCTCTTCCCTCTTGGAGTCTCCAGTCACACTTGGCTCTCCCTGTTAGATTTCCTCCAGCCTCCTATCCTGGCCCTAGGCCTCTTCTGCTTCATCTTCTGTCCACTCACACCTCCTTCCACTTCTTCCTCCTCCTTGAACACCTCACTTCTGGACCCTAAGGCCACTGCCTCTTCCAGTCTCCATCTCTGGTCTGCCCTTGGGTCCTCTCCCTCTTGCAGCCCTTCTCCTAGCTCTGGCCCTCCGCCTCAACCTCCACTCACCTGCCCACTGCTGCCCTCTCCCTCCCCAGCTCCTCCTCCCTCCCACTCAGCTCTGCTTCGCCTTTGCACAGCCCTGGGCCGCCTCTGCACAGCTCTGGGCCACGGGGCTGGAGGCAGGAGACCTGGGTCCCAGGCCCACCATGCCTGGGTCTCCTGTGTGATCGATATCTCTCACCTCCCTGAGCCTCACAGCTCCCATCTGTAACTACACAATCCCAAACCTCTCCTCCAGCATCAAAAAGACCAAGATCCCTCCACTTCTTCATCCCTCTCTTTTCCCATCCTTTCCTCCTCTCTTTTGCTGAGCACTCGCCGTGAGTGAGGAGTGCAATTGTCTCGTTTAATCCTATGAGGCAGGTGCACCCTCCTGTCCGGGATGAGGAAACCAAGGCTCAGAGAGGTTAAGCCACTTGCCCAAGGTCACCCAGCTGTGATTGGGGCAGAGCCAAGAGAACTCAGGTCTGAAGGATGGGATGTGCAGATATGCTTTGTCTGGTGTGCCAAGTGTTTAAAACTGAAACCAAAATCTGAATCAGTTGCCAACATTTAAAAATAGGGAGACTTCACATTGAAAATCTGATTTCCGGCTTTTTTTGAACTAGCAGAAGATCTGACAACGCAGGGCCTCATTCTGCAGTGGCCACGACTGGCCAATTCAAGCAGCAGCTGCTCCTTCAGATCAGGCATGCGGTCTGCCGGTCCCCACTGTCGCCTCTGCTCCCTATGGCCTCACACCTGTCCACTCTCTCATTATGGTACTTCCTTCCTCCTGTGGGCATTCGAGTCCACGTCCATTCACTGGTCTGACCAAGCGCCAGGCACCAGCCACGTGTGGGGGCTTGCCTCCCGAAACTCCTAGGACAGCGCACAGCGTATAGTAAGAATGCCATCCATCATCCATCCTTCCATCCATCCATCCACACGACCGATACTTATTGAGTTTATACTATGCACCAGGCACTGTTCTTGATTGCGGGGCTATGGCAGCGAAAAACGAAAGATCCCTGTTTATATGTGTTCTATTCGGAGGGAGAGATGAATAATAAGAAAGATAAGAAAACAGAACGCTTAGGGTGTGAGCTGGCACGAAGTGCTAAGCAGGACAGGGGAAAGGATGCAGTGTGTTAGGACACACTGGGAAGTTGCAGGCGAGGAGACCAGGATGGGCTTCACTGAGCCCGTGACCTCGGAGTGGGAGATCTAAAGCAGGAGCTGGAGCCGGCCGCAGCGAAGGCCCTGAGGTGGGAGCCTGTGTGTCTGGCCCCCGGCAGAGTGAGTGAGGGGACGTGGGGGGAAGTGCAATGGAAGAGAGGACAGGCCTGATTTCACAGGTTCTCGGTGCTGGCATGTGACTTGACTCTCCCGGCCAGAGCTCCTGAGCCGAGGAGTAAGGAGAGCTGACTTGCATTGTGGACAGGAGTGCTCTGGCCGCCCTGGAGAGAGACTAAGGGGCAGGCAAGAGGGAGTTTGGGCGGAGGCTTGTCTGGACTGGGGGCGGGTGGAGTTGGAACAGTGATTTGAATTCAGAGCGTGTCCCAAAGCTAGAGTGGGGTGGGGTTTGCGGCATCGCTGGCAGCGTGGGTGTGGGAGGTGAGAGAGAGAGAGGTCGGGGTGTCTCTAAAACCGCATCTCTCAGCCTCAGCGCTGTTGACACTTTGGCGGGGACGGTTCAGAGCCGTGGGGGCCGGCCTGCGCATTCTAGGGGGCTTGGCAGCACCCTGGCCTCCACCTTCTCTTCTCTGTGCCGGGAGCAGTCCCCATGTCGTGACAACCTAAATTGTCAACTGTCTCTGGTCCGGGAATAAATTCGTCCCCGGTTGAGAGTCACTGCTCCCAAGGCTGCGGCCTGAGCACCTGAGAGTGGTGCAGGGGTGGGGGGGGGGTGAGGGAGGAGGCCTCCGGAGGATGGCAGAACGGGCGTTTTCTTTTATTTATTTTAATTTTCTCTGATCTAATGTATTGTGAGGAGAGCTATCAGGAGCTCAGTTTTGGACGTGCTACATTTAGGATGCCTATCAGAGATCCCACCTAGGACAGGGGTGGGCATAGCAAAGTGCCACACAGTCAGTATTTTAGGCTCTGTGGACCTGTCCCTGTCACAGCCACTCCTGAAAACGACGTGAGTGAATGAGCGTGGCCGCGTTCCAGTTAAACTCGTGTATGGACACCAACCTCTGAATTTCGTATCCTTCTCACATGCCACGAAATACTCTCCTTTGATATTTTTTTTCAATCACTTAGGAAATGTAAAACCCGTTCTTCGCTGGATTTGGCAGGCTGGGTCTGGCCCACGGGTTGTAGTTTGCTGACCCCTGATCTAGGCTGTGAGTGATACGATGTACGAGGCCAGAGTTCAGGGGACAGTCTGGGCCGGAGATATAAATTGTGGGGGGGTCACTGCATATGGATGGATGAGGTCACCTAGAGAATGCGGAGAGAGAAACATACCGAACAATTAGTGGAAGGGCTGCAGCCTGAGCTAGTCCACTATTACAAAAGAGATGAGAGAGGCCAGCAAAAGGAGCTCAGAAAGCAGGAGCCACAGAGTTTTAGGGAAAATGAGGTAAGTGGGTGTCCCGGAAGCCAAAGGAAATGTTGTATACAGGAGGGTGTAAATGAAGGCCGGCTTCATTGTTACTGTCATTGTCATGTATTTGCCACAGAATGCTCACAATAGCCCTGTGTAATCTGTACCCCTATTATCCACCTTCTAGAAATGGAAGCGAAGGCTCTGAGAAAGTGAAGTGACTCCCCCAATGTCACACAACTAAGAGGTGGTAGAGTCTGGATTTGAATCCAGGTCTGTTTTATTTCCTAGGAGAACAAAGCAATGCATCCACCAGCCTCTAGCCCACGGGGGACCCAGGCATGTAGAAACTGAGCCCCGTGAACCATTGCCTCCTGATGGCACTGTATCCCCGGGGATTTTCGGGTTCCGTCTCCATGTCCCTGTGAGTCTCCCTGATAGACGCAGTAGGTGTAATGACTGAGACCCAGCCTTTGGGACAAGACTGGGATCGGGTTTGCCTCCTGTCTGCCGGGCACAGCAGGGTGACCTCGGGCCACACAGTGAACCTCTCCCTGCCTCATTTCCATCCTCCAAGGACTGGGGATAGCAATAGCCCCTAACCCATAGGGATTGTGGAGGATTCCGTGAGCTGCAATTGAAAGGCATTTAAAAGGCTTGAAGGCACAGAGTAAGGGCTAGATCGTGTCGTTACATTTTGTTGTTGTTGTTCTTCTAAGTATTCCGAACTCAGGCGACTGCCCTGAGCAACCCCTTCCTTGATCACCCAGAAATCCCAGCCTCTTACCCAGCACTGCCCAATACAAACATCACGCAAGCTGCATATAGGATTTAAATTTTTCCAGTAGCTACATTCAAACAAGGAAAGAAGAGAAGGGTCAATGAATATAATTTAATAAATAGAATTCATACACTATAATAAATCAATATAAAGGTTAATAGTATCTTTTATTTAACCAAGCATAACCAAAATATTATCATTTTAATATGTAATCAATATAAAAAATTATTGACGGAATATTATGCATTGTTTTCATACTAAGTCTGAAATTCTGTGCGTATGTTATGCTCACACCTCATCTCAATTGCCATGTTTCAAGTGCCCAAGAGCCCCCCAGGGCTAGTGACATCTGCTTGGGTGTAGCCCCCTCCTCAGGAATCAAGACTCTGGACCCACAGCTCCATTTATTCAAGCCAGTCATCTAAAGCCCCTGTGCTCAGCACTTTGCATATCTTATTATCCTGAATCTCCCAGTTGTGCCGAGGGGAGTGGTATGAGGAGGAAGCTGGTGGCCAGCAAGGGAAGTGAGTCAGCCACATGGTCACCCAACATGTGAAAGGCAGAGCCGGCTGGAACCCACTTCCCCATGCACCCTCACTGCAGCACACCCCCCCCACCCCCGCCCCCGCCTACCCTGGTCTGTGCTAGGCAGGCTCTGGGGAGACCCAGGGACACATTACTGCTGTCCCTGCACATAAAAAGCTCCTGGCTCAGCCCAGTCAGGCCAGATAATATGCAGAAGCATGTGGCATAGTCCCCTGTATCCTGCACTCGACTCCGTGTTTCATCGAACTCTTACCAAACCCCGTGAGGTCATGTCCTTGTCCTCATTTCCCCAGTGAGGAAGCTGAGGCTCAGGGGCATTCAAGTCCCAAAAGCCACACAGCTGGGAAGTGGCCGTCCTGGCGTGTGAGTCCAGCAATATGATTCCAGGGACCACGCTCCACGGTCTTAAATACGCTCACCTCTGAAGCCCAGCTGCACTGCGTCTCCTCCCCGCGACTTACCGTCTGCATGGGACTGAGCAACTCCTTGCACTCTCTGCTCAGTGTTCTCATCTGTAAAGCAGGGACATCATTATTGTCCAGTATCCCTAGGGTTAGTCATCATGATCGAGAGCATTAATCCCAGTGAGAGGCTCAGACGGGTGCCTGGTGTGTGGTTAGCCCTTGGTAGCGGGTGCTCGTTGTCACTAATGCTGTCGTCACTAATCTGGGTGCCATGCGCTTTACATGCTCAACTTCATTTAATTATGGTTAATGTTTTGAGAGACGTACTGTGATCCCATTCAAGAAAGGAGACGGCTTGAACCCACGGTCTTACCGACCGCACCGTAACGATGTGCTGATGGAGAAGAGTTTGCATGCATTCATTTTTTAAAAATTGTGGTAAAATAGAACAAACCATAACATTAAATGTATCATCCTAACCGTTTTTAAGGGTGCAGTACGGCAGTGTTAAGTGCACTCGCACTGCTGTGCACCCGTTGTCCAGACGCTTCATTTAGCAAAATGAAACTGTCCCCATTGAACGAAAACTCCCCATGCCCTTCCCCCAGCCCTGGCACCCACCGCTCCACCTTCTGTCTCTATGAACTTGACTCCTCTAGATGCGTCATACAATATTTGTATTCATGTGACTGGCTTCCTCCACTCAGCGTGATGTCCTCAAAGTTCATCCGTGTTGGAGCACATAGTCAGAATTCCCTTACTCTTTAAGGCTGAATAATACTCCATTGTATGTATAGACCACATTCTGTTTATCCGCTCACTCACCAATGGACACTTGGGTTGTTTTTGGCTGTTGTGAATAATGCTGCTACGAACATGAGTGTACATGTGTTTCTTAGAGACCCTGCCTTGAGTTCTCTGAGTACATACCCAGAAGTGGAATTGCGGGGTCATATAGTAACACTGTTTTTAATTTAAAACATTTTTAATTAGTTAATTTTTAAAAGGGTAGGAGCTGGCACCATTTTCTGTCCCCACCAACAGTGCACAAGGGTTCCGGTTTCTCTACTCCTCATCAATGTTTGTTATTTTCTGTTTTGCTTTTTTTAATAGTAGCCATTCCAGTGGTATGCGGTGGTAGCTCATTGCAGTTCTGATTTGCATTTCTCTGATGATTAGTGATGTCGAGCAGCTTTTCGTGTCCTTGGCCCATTCAATCATATGCTCATAAAAATATTTATTAAGCACGAAGTGCTAAGCACTGTTCTAGATTCTTGGAAGACAGTGGTGAACAGGCCATAGCCTTATATGCCAGTAGGGCAGACTGCTGTGTGTTTTAATTCTGCTTTCACCACCCATCGGCTGTGAATTGATGAATCCTTTCTGTGACTCTTCTTCCTCATCTGGACAATGGGTAGATCGACTGATATCAACTGAGCACTTAAGTATGTTCCAGGCAAAGTGCTCAGTTTCTTTACCTGGATTCAATCCTCACAACAATCCCATGATGTAGGTCCTATTATCCCCTTTTATAGGTGAAAGGACTGAAGCAAATTGGCCTAAGTAACACCAATGAGGTCACAGAATCGGGACATGATGGAGCTGGGTTTCATTATCAAGCAGTATGAGTCCAATTCCCAACGTTTGGTCACTGCACAACACCAATAGCATTCTCTATTTCATGGGACTCTTGGGAGCTCCGGAGGAGTTAATCTACCTAGGAAGCACTTAGCAAATGTTAGCTGTTAGTGGAATTACTCACTGCCTTATATTCCTTCTTCCCAATCCTTTCCTTTATCCTTATTACTTTCCCTGTCATCTTCTGCCTCCAATCTCCCCTTCTGCTACCCCTATATTCATTCATAATTTCACTCATTCATTCAACACCCATTTCTTGAGGCCTCCTTTGTGCCAGGCAATGCTAGGGACACACAGAGGAATTAGACTCCGTGCCTTCCCCCTGCAGGAACTCCCAGCTTGCTGAGGAAGAAGAAGCTTATAAAGCAACCCTATGCATGCCAAAAAAAAAGGGGGGGGTACTGCAGGGAGCTGTTCCACCCTGGAGGGGGATACTGACCCAACTTTGGGGGGAGGCGTGTGCGTGCGCGTTCACGCGCACCCGCACACTGGGAAAGCTTCCTCAAGCAGGTACCCTGTGAGCTGCCCATTTGCAGGGTGAGTTTTTCATCAGTGAAGAATGTGAACGGAATCCACAGCATAGGCAAAGGCCTGCAGGTTGGAAGGAGCCTGGAGAATCAAGGAAACTAAGTGTGTTTATATTTATATTTATTTACATATCAATCTCCAGTTATGTGATAGAGGTAGTAGAATAGGAAATGTCCCCAAAGGTGAGAAGATGGGTCCCCAAAGGGTGTGAGGATGAGGATTCTGGGACGGAAGAAGGGGGTGAGACTGCATGACGCCTAGAGGCATACCTCCTCACATGCCTCTACTTGCTCCAGCCACTCCATCTCCTTCCAGAGGATTCCAGGTAAGAGACAGAATCTCTCTCCCTATAGGCAGAACAGAAGAGACTACAACTCCCATGGTCCACTGGGGCTGCGCTCTCACAATTGGACTCAAGACTTCATAGGGCCTCATGGGAAATGTAGTCCTCGCCTTCTGTGCGCTCCTTCGTTTTCCCACGCATTTTCAGACCCGTCGACAAGCTCAGAGTTGCAGAGCGCCTTGACATTGCTGAAACCAGCGCCTTCTTTCTTATAGCGGGGGGGAAAACAGAAGGCCAGAGAGGTTGAGTGTCCTAGCACGGGTTACAGGGCAAAGGTCTTTGTGGCCTTTTAGTGAGTGTTGCATGGGTTTCTTTCTTTCTCTTTTTTTTCCCTTTTTTCTTTTTTCTTTCTTTTTTTAACTGATGGGAAAACTGAGGCCAGAGAAGTTTAGGGTTTGTCCCAGATACTGACAGGCTCAGGTGCCAGGATTTCCTGTCTCCCAATAGGCCCAGAGAGGAGGGGTTTGGGGACGGAAGGGGTCTTCTCTCACTGGGGGTTCTCCCAACTCTTAAGTCCCCCCCCACCATCACCCCCATCCCCCTCCAGGATTGAAAAGAGGCGTCTGCGTGAAGATCAACCATTTCCCGGAGGACACGGACTACGACCATGACAGCGCGGAGTATCTGCTCCGTACGTGGGGATCTGAGTCAGAGTGGGGAGGAGTGCTGGGCCTGGGCGGGGGGCCGGAGCGCGGAGAGGGGACTGGGGAGCAGCCCTTAGATCGACACGCAGGGATGAACTTGCCGGCCAATCCAAATCCAGATGCTGAGATCCTCTGGACCCCAATTCGTTCGGTGATCCCTCGCCCGCCCCCTCCTCTCACCTTGGGGCGGGCCGAGGGGCGATCCTGGGAGGTAATTGGCCTCCGTGCTGTCCCGGGCTCGCGGCAACACTGCTCCGTGACTGGTTGTCGGTTTCTGGGCTGGGATTGGCCACTGCGCCCTGGGCTGTGGGGCAACCTGCGGCGCGGACTGGCCACTCTCGCGAGCTGGCTGGGGAAGCCGGTGGTGCGATTGGTAGCTACCCCGAGAACGCGGCAAATCCTGAATTATGATTGGCTGCGGCCTCCGCGGGGCTCAGAAATCGCAAAATCTCTTTGCTGGGGGTCTGGAGGGTGGGTGGAAAGGACTGCAGAGAGACAGACGGACAGACAGACAGACACACACAAGCGAAGCCCAGAGCAATAGATGGAGCCGGGCAGAAGGACAGGGGGTGGGGCACAGAGGGAGGAAGGGCGGGGAACCCAGAGAGATAGATGAAGCCGGGCAGAAAGGGGGTGGGTAAGATACTACGAAATTTGATAAATTTAGAGAAAGGAAAGAAATACACGGAGGAGAAGGAAAAAGAGAAAAAGAGGGAGGGTCCACAGAGAAGTTCAGAGAAAAACAGAGAGGGAGAGTGATTTTGAGAAATAAAAAGGAAAAAAAAAATGTGCCAGGAGAGAGAAAGGCCGAGGGAGAAAGAAAAGAAGGAAGAAAAAGGCGGGAGAGAAGATCAGACCGAAAAATTGAGAAATTTTAAAGAGGAGAGAGAACGAAAGAAAAAATGAAATGACCAGAACACAGAGAGGGAGAATTGGAGGAGTCTAGCGAGAGAAGCGGAGACGAAAGCGGGCAGGAGGCGCAGCTCCCGAGAGGCGCAAAGGGCAGCATCTGACGCCCTAGCTCCCATCCTTTCTCCCCTCCTCTCCTCTCCTTCGCAGGAGTCGTCCGGGCCTCCAGCATCTTCCCCATCCTCAGCGCCATCCTGCTGCTGCTCGGGGGCGTGTGCGTGGCGGCCTCCCGGGTCTATAAGTCCAAGAGGAACATCATTCTGGGCGCAGGGATCCTGTTCGTGGCAGCAGGTGAGAGGCAGAGGGAGGGGGCGGCCGGATGGGGCGGCCACCTGCGCGGGTGCACGTGTGTGTGTGTGTGTGTGTGTGTGTGTGTGTGTGTGTGTGTGTGTGTGTGTGTGTTCGCGCGCGCGCGCGCCGCGCGTTTGCAAAGACACCCTGCCCCAGGCGCCTGCTGGGGCCTGGAGCCTTCCTAGGCTCTTCCTAAGCTCCATCGCCACCCGCTGGGCAAGGTAGGTGTCGCCTTAGCGCCGTCTTTGGGGGGAACAAGCCCAGCACTGACACGTGTCTAGCGCGGAATCAGGGGTGCGGGGAGCTTAGGTTCCAAAGCCCGCCGTTCTGCAGACGGAAGGGGCGGGGCTTAGGGGAGGGGTGGGGCCTGGAGACAGCTGGGGTCTTGAAGATAGAAGGGCGGGGCTGGCATCCCGGAGACCGAGAGGGAGAGGGAGAAAGATTTGGCGGCAGATGGAGGGGAGGAACCTGTTTTAGGGGGCGGGGCCTCGTGAACTCTGGTAGATCCAAGAAAAGGCTGGTCCTTGGGAACCATCTAGACGAACTTCGAGTGAGGTTTCCCCACTCTCTCCTCCCCACGCACCCCTCTTCCCCGCTTTTCTACATGAAATGAGTAGTGCTGGGAAATTCCAGGGGACAGAATCCAGAGAAGGGGGAGGATTTAGCATAAAGAGCCGGGGGTGCTTTGGGGATGGGTCAAGATCTGCTTTTGAGCCAGAAGACTCAAAGGCGGGGGACATGAGAGGAGCCGCGTCTGGACCTTCAGGGGGCGGGGCTTGATAATTTGGAGGCGGGGCTTAGGGTTGAAGGGGTCCTGATCCAGTAAGGGCGAATTTTAGACCAGCTGGGGCAGGGCCTAGGCTAGATAACCAGTCTGGATTGATCTCCTGAAAGGAAGAGTTTAGATCAGCAAGGGACCGAGCCTAGAGAATCAGAGAGGAATTAAGACATAAACAGTTTAAACGGGTGTAGGACTCAGGAGAAAACCCAGGTTTATAACGTTAAGGCTTGAGTTACACTAGCCAGGGTAGGGCCTGGAAACCCACGGGCAGGGTTTAGACCAGACCAAACAAGGCGTGGACCAGCTGGGGCCTGGTTTACACCAGCCTAGAGGAGGTGGGGCCTGGGCTAGCGGGGAGTGGGGCTTCGACCTTCTAGGGGTGGGGCCTACGTCAGGTGGGAAGGAGTTTAGACCGTTAGTGACAAGGTCTGGGCCAGCGGGGCCTGGACCACTGACTGGGGCTGTGATCCAGAGTAGGCTGTCTTGGGGCAGGGCCTGGATTAGCCAGAGAGCAGTTTAGAGCACGAGGGAGGGGACAAGGACCACCCAGGGAGGGACGCAGAGTATTTGGGGGCGGGGCCTGGATCACCCGTGGGTGGAGCTTAGACCAGAGTGAGGAGGAGGCTGGGCCAGCTCGGGAGGAGTTTAGAGCGCCTGGGACAGGACAGGGCTCGTTTGGGGCGGGGCCTAGACCACCCAGGGGCGGAGCTTAGACCAGCGCGGGGCGGGGCCTGGGCCATCTCGGGAGGAGTTTAGAGCACCTGGGAGGGGGCTCGGACTGTCGGGGCGGGACCGCGGGGCGGGGCGGGGCGGGGGCGGGGCAGGGGGTGGCCTCCAGGCTCCCGTCTGACCGTCCCCCGCCCAGGCCTGAGCAACATCATCGGCGTGATCGTGTACATCTCGGCCAACGCGGGCGAGCCGGGCCCGAAACGGGACGAGGAGAAGAAGAACCACTACTCGTACGGCTGGTCCTTCTACTTCGGCGGGCTGTCGTTCATCTTGGCCGAGGTGATCGGTGTGCTGGCTGTCAACATCTACATCGAGCGCAGCCGCGAGGCGCACTGCCAGTCTCGCTCGGACCTGCTCAAGGCCGGCGGGGGCGCGGGCGGCAGTGGCGGGAGCGGCCCCTCGGCCATCCTCCGTCTGCCCAGTTACCGCTTCCGCTACCGCCGCCGCTCCCGCTCTAGCTCCCGCTCCAGCGAGCCGTCGCCGTCGCGGGACGCGTCTCCCGGCGGCGCCGGGGGCCCGGGCTTCGCCTCCACGGACATCTCCATGTACACGCTCAGCCGCGACCCGTCCAAGGGCAGCGTGGCCGCGGGGCTGGCGGGGGCCGGCGGCGGCGGCGGCGGCGGCGGCGGTGGCGGCGGCGCGTACGGCGGCGCGGGCTCGGGCGCGGGCGGCGGCGGGGCGGGCGCCGAGCGGGACCGCGGGGGGGCGCCCGGCTTCCTCACGCTGCACAACGCCTTCCCCAAGGAGGCGGGCGGCGGCGTCACGGTCACGGTCACCGGGCCGCCCGCCGCGCCCGCGCCTGCCCCGCCCGCGCCCGCTGCGCCCGCCCCCGGGACCCTGGCCAAGGAGGCCGCCGCCTCCAACACCAACACGCTCAACAGGAAAACCACGCCGGTGTAGGGGCGCGCGCCGGGGGGCGCCGAGGGGGCGTGTCCGGGGCGCGTGCGCGGGCGCGCGTGCAACGAGGCTGCCGGGGGGCGGGGGCGCCCCTCCCTCCCCGCGAGCGCGCTGGAGACTGCTTGGCCTTCCCCGGCGCCCCGCGCTCCGATCGGGGACCCCCCGAGGGAGGGGGCCGCTGGGAGGGGGCGTCGTGTTTTATTTTTTTGTGGGATGGGGGGAGGGGGGAGGGCCGTGGAGTTTTTTTGCAGTTTTGAGATGTTTTCTTTTTAATGTTTTGCTGTGTGCATGTGGGGGCGGGGCGGGGGGAGGAGGGAGGGACTCCCAGCCCAGCCCAACTCCTGGAGAGGGGCCCATAACACATGAATATATAGTTATGCCTACAAACTATATATATGCCCTATGTAAAGAGACAGAAAGGTAAAGAGAAGGCTTGCAGAAAGGCAAAGTAACAAGGAATGGACGTGGGCATTCATTCACTTTTTCATTCATTATTCCGCAAGGGTTTATTGTGTTGTGTACCAGGAAGGTACTGGGGAGGGAACATAACCGGCACAGTTACTCGTTCATTCGTTATCCGAAATTTATTTGTATACCTAAGCACTAGGCATTGTGCTGGATGCTGAGCCTACAGAGGGAAGGAAGACAGACAGGGTTCCCCAATGTCCTCATAGAGTTTGCATCTTGTGCAGGAGACAGACGTTAATCAAAGAATTGTATATACGAACAGTAAGTTACAGTTAGAACACAAATGAGCAAAATGCCTTGAAATGCCCTGCCAGGGAGGTGTAACCCAGTTTAAAAGGAAGGAATATTTTAGCTGACATTGAAAGGATGACAAGACACCAGCCTGGTGAAGCTGGGGGATGTGTCTCAGCCAGGGAACACTCACCCAGGGCATATGCAAAGGCCCTGGGGCAGGAAGAGCTTACAGGGAGGGCTAAGGTATAGTGAGTCAGGTGCAGATGGGACAAGACAAAGCTGGGGATGTAGACAGAGCCAGACTGCCCAGGGACTTGTACCTTAGGTCAGGAGTTTGGATTTCACTTGGAGGGTGGCAGGGAACCCTGGAATGGCTTTAAACAGGAGTATAATGTGAATAGAGTACAAAAGGGAGGCAGGAAATCAAAGAGGAGAGTGAGAGGCAGAGGCAGGCTGAAATTCAGCATCAAACACAGGCACTGGCTCTTGAAACTCACATTCCTGGGAGGAAGCAGGTAATCACACAAAGTCCTAAAGCACAGGCAGGTGTCTGGTATACAAGGGAAGCTCAGTGGGACTTAGACATTTGTGTTTCATTCATTCATTCATTCAGCCATTCACTCGTTGACATTTCTGTGTCTCTGCTAACATCCCAGGCCGTGTGTTGGAATCAGGATCCCCCGAGATGAAACAGACCCTACGCCTGCTGTTGAGGAGTCGTTAAAACCCGTAATGCAGGCAGGGTGATTGGTGCCGTGACAGGGACCATCGATGGGTAGAGAACAGAGTGACCGAGCTCCAGCAGTGGGCGGTACTCAGGGACACTTCCTGGAGAGGAATGCCCAGCATAAAAAGGATGCGTAGGAACCTGTCAAGTGATGAAGGGGGTGACTCAGGCAAAAGCCAGGGGGAGTGACATAGTGCGCTGTATTTGGGACAGAGTTCAAAGTTCTAGCATGCTGGAGGACAGGGTGGGGGTGGGAGGTCAGGTCAGAGAAGCAGCCAGAAGCCAGAGTTGAAAGATGCTGGAGTTCCAGGCAGAGGAGTTTGGGCTTTATTCTGAGGGTAGTGAGGAGAGACGGGAGAGCTTGGAGCAGCAGAAGTCCAGGACCGGATGTGGGTGTCAGAAGGAGCCACTTGGGAAAGTGGTGAACAGGAGGCTGACACTGTGGGATAGGGGAGAAGAGGGTGGCAGGCGAGCTGAGCAAGGGCTGTGGGGGTGGAGGGGGATGGATCCGAAGACCACTGAGGATATAGAAGGGACGGTGCTTAGTGGACGTGCCTTCATTTGCTCAGTAAACAACTCCCCAGGTCTCCTGTGTGCCAGGCCCTGTGCCTGGCAGTGCTGGGGGTTGGAGATGCTTCAGACCCTGCCCTGCCCTCTAGGGCTCCCAGTCTGGTGGGAAGACAGCGTCGGACATGAATGGGGAGGAAGGGGTTATTGGTGGTGCCAGGGACTTCAGCAGCCTCTGTCCTGATGACGTGAGGCAGCAGAAGGAGGGATGGGGTCAGACTGGGTGTTGGGAGTTCCCCCCAGAGGCCCTGTGGGTGGACTAGAAGTAGGGAGAACCTGGAGGGCAAGGGACCAGGGAGGAATTCCCTGGGAGCAGTTTCAGGGAGAGTGGATAGAAAATGTGGGGGAAGGAATACAAGCCGGGAGAACAGAGTGCAGGGAAGCTAAATGGAGAGGCGAGGACAGAGAGAGGCAGAGTCAAAAGAGACAAGCTGGGTGGGAGGGGGGGGGTTCTTTGGTGGAGCAAGGGGTAGAACTGGTTGGGAGGAGTGGATTCTAGAGTCCAAAGGCCAAATATATAGCAAGAAAGAGGTGGAGTTGGGCAGAAGGGGGGGAGGGGAGATGGGGAGGAGTGGAGGGATGGGAAGAGGGGGGATGGGGAGGGAAGAGGATAAGGACATAAGAGAAAACGGGGTGAGTCACAAAGACAGGGAGAGTTGAAGACACTGAGGGTGACCCAGAGGGGCAGAGAGAGAGGGGCGGAAGTACACAGGTCAGAGGAGGGATGTCTCAGAGACACACAAAACCACACAGACACGGAGAGGTGGAACCACAGAGAAAGATCCAGAGATCTGTCCAGAAGCAAGTGTGGAGCAGACAGGATAAGAATGACCCACTTCTTTTGTGTTCAGTTCTAGTATGCAAGAAGTATTTATCGAGCGCCAACCTGTTCGGGACCCAGGCTAGGCCTAAGGAATGTATCAAGGTCCTGCTGTCCTGGATTCCCAGGAGAGACAAATGATAAATACCGCGGTTACCGAGAGGTGCTTTAACACTAAGCAGGATGTGGTGACAGTGACAGTGATGGGACACAGGTGACCTCAGACGAGGTGCCCTGAGAAGACCTCACTGCAGTGGCACCATGTGAACAGATACGGGACTTGTGACAAGGGAAGGGGTCAGGACTAGCATCCAGGCCACCCAAGGCAGCACAGAAGCCCCGGGGGTCACAGGTTTGGGAGGAGGCCTGGTGGCAGGAGGATTAACAGGGGTGAGCACATCGGGGCGAAGTCGGAGTGTAGGCTGGGTGCCCATCCTGCAGTCCCGGGAAGAAATTCGCATTTTTCTAGATTTCGTGTGAAGCCTTCGGAGGGTTTTGAGCACAGGCATGACGTCACATTTTTATTTTTAACAACAACAACAACAACATAACAGAACTGCATGGTTGTGCTGAGACTAGGAGTGAAGAGTGGGAACAAAGAGCTAGTAGCTGTTGTCCTTGTCCAGTCGCGGCTGACAGTGGCCTGGACCGAAGTAGAGTCAGTGAGGATGGGGAGAAATGGAGGACAGGGTCTGGGAGTTTGGAGGCAGAGCCTACAGCGGTGGCGAGTGAAGAGTATGCAGCAGGACGCGGAGTGAGAAGCCCAGTGACAGAAAGAGGAACTCTTTTTTTTTTTTTTTTAAGATTTTATTTATTTATTTGACAGAGAGAGACAGCGAGAGAAGGAACACAAGCAGGGGGAGTGGGAGAGGGAGAAGCAGGCTTCCCGCTGTGCGGGGAGCCCTACGCCTGCTCAATCCCAGGACTCTGGGATCATGACCTGAGCCAAAGGCAGAAGCTTAAGGATTGAGCCACCCAGGCGCCCCAAAAAAGAACTCTTAATTGGGCTTGCGCAGCACACGGTGTGTTGCCTGGAAGGGGGCTCCCAGAACAAGGAATCAGGATTTGGGTGGGAGGGACCAAGCGTTCTCCTTTGGATATGTCAACTTGGAGATGCCTGCCAGAAACCCAGGTCAGGGTATCCGGTAACCCGTTGGATATGTGAGCTTCGGGGAGAAGCCATGGCTGGAAATATAAGTTCTGGAAACGTCAGCATATAGGAGACATGGAAAGCCACAGGGGCTGGACGGGGTGACCTAGAGGGAGAGTGTCGACAGAGAAGTGACCCTGGCTAGAGGCTAAGGGGCATCTGTGTCAGGGGAGAAGAGGATGTAGCAAAGGGAGCCACAAGGGGTGACCACAGGGTAGGCAGAGGCCAGGAGGAAGTGGCCAGTGGGGCTGAGAACTGCGGAGAGAGCCCAAGAGGCAGAGGGCGCGAGGTTTGACCTGGTAAGAGGTTACTTCATTGCAATGGTGGAGACCAGAGCCCTGCTTGTGTGGAAGGAAGAGGGGCAAGCCATTTTTTTGGCATGAAAACAAGAGCTTTCATATCAAGGGAAGTTCATACTCTTTCTGGGAAAAGAGAGCAAGGGGAGGGAAGACAGACTGTGCACTCTGAAGTAAGTTAGCGCAGGCGAGGTACGGATGGGTGGGCAGGTGGGCGACTGGGCCAGGAGGGGAAGATGGAGTTGCGATGGCCAGTGTGCTGCAGGGGGTGGTGTCTGCTCAGAGGCTCTGGTTCCCCTCTGGGTCCTGTCAGGGCTGGGGAAGGAGAGAACGGGAGTCACTCATTTAAGAAGGAGTGCCAGGCCTTCCAGGAGCCTGGCCGTGCAAGCTCACAGCTGCTGGTCCGGAGAAGTGTAGCAAGGCCGGTTAGGATGCAGAGGGAGGCGCGACCCGATAGGGGCACCTTCCCCTCGCTTGGGAGGACCTGTCTGTGTGTCACATCTCGCTTCATCCATCTGTCCATCCTTTTGAGTCACCTGATGCACATCTCCCAAGGCCTGTGCTCCCAGTCCTGGGCTAGGCGGTATGGAGGACAGACATGAGCTCCTCCTGTACCCCGGCCCTGCCCCAGGCTGGGGGAGAGCTGGACACATGCACACACACACACACACAAGCCACACAGGGTGCTGTGAGCGTCCACAGCAGGGTGGACAGACAGGGCCACGGTGCACCGGAGCAGCCACGGACGAAGGAGGTGCTGGAAGGTGGGTCCCACCTGGCCCGTCTGCACGAGGGCTGAGGGAGGGGGTGAAGGGGTGAAGTTCAGGCCCTGCTGCCATTCCACATGGCTGTCCCGTCCCTGCCCCCGGGGAGCTGAAACTGCATGGACAGTCCCCTGGGGGTGCCCTGTCTAATAAACTCAACGACGAGGACTGTGGCTCTGGTTCTAGTGCCCCTGACACCCCACCTCTCCCTGAGGCCTGCCCTTTCCACTTCTGGGGAGCTGAAGATGCCAGCACCAGAATGAGCTCTTCCATCCATCAGGACCCAGGGATCTGGGCCCAAGTTTTCTGTCCCAGGGGTTCCGGCTCCCAGTCCCCTCCTCCCTCCCATCCAGGAGTCCAGGCCCCCGGCCCCTCCTCCCTCAGCCCCAGGAGTTCAGACCCCAGCCCCCTCCTCCTTCAGACCCAGGAGTTCAGACCCCAGCCCCCTCCTCCCTCAGACCCAGGAGTCCTGAACCCCAGCCTTTCCTCCATCAGACCCAGGAGGTCAGGCCCCCAGCCCCTCCTCCCTCAGACCCAGGGGTTCAGTCTCCCAGCCCCCTCCTCCCTCAGACCCAGGAGTCCTGAACCCCAGCCCCTCCTCCCTCAGACCCAGGGGGTCAGGCCCCCCCAGCCTCTCCTCCGTCAGACCCAGGAGTTCAGACCCCAGCCCCCTCCTCCCTCAGACCCAGGAGTCCAGACCTCCCAGACCCTCCTCCCTCAGACCCAGGAGTCCAGTCTCCCAGGCAGGCCTTCTCCGGACCCAAAATCCAGGTGCCCTGCCACCTTGGAGATGGGACCCTTGGCTCAGACGCTTGCCCCTTAAGGAAATAAAAGTCCCCTCAGGCTCCAGTCGGGTCAGGACCCGCCCCCAGGCCCTCCTCCCGGGGCAGCCTCCCTTCCTCCCCCCGCGTCCCCTTAAAATACCCGGGGTCCCTATGGCAACAGGCGCGACAGGTGCGGGTGTTATTTACGGGTCGAGCCTGAAATAGCCCGGGAGGGCGAGGGCGTGGGCGGGGAGGGCGAGGCCGGAGCGAGCCCAGCGGCGCGTCCGGGCGGAGCGGGCGGCTGCGTGCAGGACCCGACGGCTCGGAGGCTGCGCGGAGCTGGGGCCTGCGCGGTGCGGAGGCAGGAGAGCGAGAGGGGGCCCTGCCCGGGAGACCGGGGTGGGAGGCCTGCGGGAGGCAGCTGGCCTGGAGCTGAGCCTGGAGCGGTCCCGGCCCGGCAGGCCCTGGGAGCCCGGGGGAGGGGGAGCCGAGTGATCCCAAAGGGACGCAGAGTCCCTTCCGGGTCCCAGTTGTCCTTCGAATCCTGGGGGATTTAGTCCCTGTTTCCTGAGCCTCAGTGGGGACCACAGCCCCTCCCTCTAACCCAGATAGAGACCCCAGGTCCCCCTCCTGAGCCCGGGGGGCGTCCCCTTGCCCCCTTCTCTGGACCCCACTCTGTCTCTGAGCCACTAGTCCCCTCTCTCAGACCCACGGAGACGTTCTCCGATCTCTCTTCTCTAAATGGCCAGGGAGACACCCACCCCCTTTTCCTGAAGCCAAGCCAGGACTCCACTGTCCCCTTCTGTGAATATTGGGGGTCCTATTGCTTTTCTGAGACTCAGAAGGAGTTCTGATATCCTCTTCTGAACCCCAGAGGGAACCCAGCTTCTCCCTCCTCAGACTCTGAGCCCAGAAGGAACCAGGAGGCATCTCCTCTCAAACACTCCGAGGACCTCAGTAACCCTCCCTGGGTACCCCAAGCTCTGAGCCTTAGTGGGGTGCTCAGATCCCTTTCCCCAGGACACCCAGTGTCCCTCTGGTGATTTCTCCCCGTGGGGACCCAGAGCAGCCCCTCAGAGCCTCAGTCGGAGGTTCTCCTTCTTCTGGAGCCCCGAGGCCCCCCTCCTAGAGACACAGCTTCTAGCTCTGGGCCTTGGGGGTACCTTGCTTTTCTTCTGGGTCCCCCCTTCCTTGCGGAGTATCTGTGGCCTCCCCAGGCCCTCCTCTGAATTTAGAGGGTTTCCGGGCCAGAGGCTCCTTTTTTTCCCCTTCTAAGCTCCAGAGGCGACCTCGACTCCCCCACTGGAGGTTTCAGGGAAGATTCAGATCTTCCTTTCTCAGAATCGGGTGGAAACTGAGCCCCTCACCTCCTTCAGGACCCCAGGCGCTCCCCTCCCCCCTCCCGCCCTCAGGACCCCTCCTCAGCTCTGCCTCCTTTGCACCTGTTTTGAGCCCCATCGGCTGCTGCGGCCTCTAGGATGATGATGTGGTCCAACTTTTTCATGCAAGAGGAGGACCGGCGGCGGCGGGAGGCTGCGGGCCGGCGGCGGGCTCAGGGGCAGCACCAGCTGACGCCGGAGCGGGAGGGAAAGATCAAGCTGGGGCTCCTGCTGAGCGCCGTGGGCGCCACGCTGGCCGTGCTGGCGGTAGGCACCGAGTTCTGGGTGGAGCTCAACACCTACAAGACCAATGGCAGTGCCATCTGCGATGCTGCCCACCTGGGGCTGTGGAAGATGTGCACCAAGCGACTGTGGCAGGCCGACGTGCCCGCGGACAGAGACACCTGCGGCCCCGCAGAGCTGCCTGGAGGTGAGAAGCCACGCCCCCAGCCCGGGGATTGCACCCCAAGATAGCGAGAGTGGTCGGGGTCAGGGGAACCCATACCCCAGAGGGAGCCTGAGCCCCAAGAAGAAAACTTGCACCCTCAGAACCAGCCCATACCCACATCAGCTTGTGCTCCCCGGACACTTACTGTGTGTGTGTTGGCGGGGGAGTAGGGGGTAAGGGAGAGAGAGAAGAGAGAGAGTTTGTACTTCCAGACTAGCTTGTAACTGACAATCCTGTACCCACCTGCCCCCCAAGCAGCCTGTCC
This sequence comes from Ursus americanus, assembly GCF_024610735.1. Lineage (NCBI taxonomy): Eukaryota > Metazoa > Chordata > Mammalia > Carnivora > Ursidae > Ursus > Ursus americanus. The sequence continues at coordinate 55,277,321 of NC_142147.1, forward strand.
CAGTTATTTCCTGTGCCCCAACCTGCCTGTACCCCCAGACTTGTCTGTGCCCAAAACTAGCCCATACCCTTAGACCAACCTGCACCCGCAGGCAGCCTCTGCCCCCAAACCAGCCTGTACCCTTAGACCAGCCTGTACTCCTAGACCAGCCTGTACCCCCAGACCAGCCTGTGCCCCTAGACCAGCCTATACTCTCAGACCAGCCTGCACCCTCAGACCAGCCTGTGCCCTTAGACCAGCCTGTGCCCTTAGACCAGCCTGTACTCCTAGACCAGCCTGTATTCTTAGACCAGCCTGCACCCCCAGACCAGCATGTGCCCCTAGACCAGCCTATACTCTCAGACCAGCCTGCACCCTCAGACAAGCCTGTGCCCCCAGACCAGCCTGTGCCCTTAGACCAGCCTGTACTCTCAGACAAGCCTGTGCCCCCAGACCAGCCTGTACCCTCAGACCATCCTGTAACTTTAGCCTGTACTCCTCAGACCAATCTGTACCCTCAGACCAGCCTGTACTCCTCAGACCAGCCTGCACCCTCAGACCAGCCTGTGCCCTTAGACCAGCCTGTACCCTCAGACCATCCTGTAACTTTAGCCTGTACTCCTCAGACCAGCCTGTACCCTCAGACCAGCCTGTTCCTCAGACCAGCCTGTTCCTCAGACCAGCCTGTACCCTCAGACCAGCCTGTTCCTCAGACCAGCCTGTACCCTCAGACCAGCCTGTTTCCCTAGACCAGTCTGTACCCCCAGACCAGCCTTGTCCCTAGACCAGCTGTACCCCTAGACCAGTCTGTACCCCCAGACCAGCCTTGTCCCTAGACCAGCTGTACCCCTAGACCAGCCTGTACTCCTAGACCAGCCTGTACCCCCAGACCAGCATGTGCCCCTAGACCAGCCTATACTCTCAGACCAGCCTGCACCCTCAGACCAGCCTGTGCCCTTAGACCAGCCTGTACTCCTAGACCAGCCTGTATTCTTAGACCAGCCTGCACCCCTAGACCAGCTGTACCCTCAGACCAGCCTGTAACTTTAGCCTGTACTCCTCAGACCAATCTGTACCCTCAGACCAGCCTGTACTCCTCAGACCAGCCTGCACCCTCAGACCAGCCTGTGCCCTTAGACCAGCCTGTACCCTCAGACCATCCTGTAACTTTAGCCTGTACTCCTCAGACCAGCCTGTACCCTCAGACCAGCCTGTTCCTCAGACCAGCCTGTACCCTCAGACCAGCCTGTTTCCCTAGACCAGTCTGTACCCCCAGACCAGCCTTGTCCCTAGACCAGCTGTACCCTCAAACCAGCCTGTACCCCTAGACCAGCCTGTACCCCTAGACCAGCCTGTTCCCTAGGCCAGCCTGTACCCCTAGACCAGCCTGTATCCCTAGGCCAGCCTGTATTCCTAGACCAGCCTGTACCCCTAGGCCAGCCTGTACCCCTAGGCCAGCCTGTACCCCTAGGCCAGCCTGTACCACCAGGCCATCCTGTACCCTAGACCAGCCAGTACCCCTAGACCAGCTTGTATTCCTAGCCCAGCCTGTACCCCTAGCCCAGCCTGTACCCCCAAACCAGCCTGTACCCCCAGACCAGCCTGTACCCCTAGACCAGCCTGTCCCCTAGGCCAGCCTGTATTCCTATACCAGCCTGTACCCCTAGGCCAGCCTGTACTCCTAGACCAGCCTGTACCCCTAGGCCAGCCTGTAACCCCAGACCAGCCTGTACCCCTAAACCAGCCTGTACCCCTAGACCAGCCTGTACCCCTAGACCAGCCTGTTCCCTAGGCCAGCCTGTACCCTAAACCAGCCTATACCCCTAGACCAGCCTGTACCCCTAGGCCAGCCTGTATTCCTAGACCAGCCTGTACCCCCAGGCCAACCTGTGCCCCCAGGCCAGCCTGGACCCCTAAGCCAGCCTGGACCCCCAGGCCAGCCTGTGCCCCCAGGCCAGCCTGGACCCCTAAGTCAGCCTGGACCCCCAGGCCAGCCTGTGCTCCAGATCGTGCTCTGACCTCCAAAGCTCCTGTACGTCCAGCACAGCATGCGATCCCGGACATTTCTGTGTCTCCAGACCAGCCTGTATCCCAGAGAGAGCCCGTGTTCCCTAGCGAGATCTCGTACCCCCTGCATGCAGCCTGTGTCCTGACGCGCAGCCTGAGCTCCACTCACAGCTGGTAACCTCAAACCCGCATTCCCCAGAAGCACCCGCACTTACCAAGACAGCCTGTGCCCCTGGAGAGAGAGTTTGCGCTCCTGGGGTCAGCTTGCTTTTCCCACACTGGAGACAGGCCACACTCCCATCTTGCGGGCCCTGGGGAGACAGACCATTTTGATGCCAGCCCCCAGATGGAATCTGTGCCCATTCCCCACCACCGATTCCGCCAAGCAGAGCCCTCTCCAAACACCCCCCAACATCCTAGCAGAGACCTCGTGCTTCCGGGAAACGTGCTTCTCCATTTCCTGTCCCTCCCACTCTGGAATGTCCAGACTGGACTCTCCGGTCTATCTTATTTTCTCTTACAGACACCCCACAGCCCTCACTGTCCTGCCGAATGGCCTTTCACCCCTGGCGGTGCCAGAGAGCTATCCCACACCTCTCTCTCTCCCTGACAGGACATGCCATGCCCTCCACGTATACCTGCGGGACGTCCTCCACCCCTTGGGGGCAGGAGCGGGCTCTAGCTCCACATCTGACACCCCTCACCGCCCAGCCGGGGTGTCACAGGCTTGATCACCCGCATGAGATCTCCAACGCTCCACTCTCCCGATGATGTCCCGTCACCTCTGTGCCCCTCAAAGAAGATCTTCTGTCCCTCTGGGCTCCAGATGGGATTTCCCTCCTCCCTTATCTAGATATGATATCTTACATCCATGGGTTCCCAAATAGGATGTCCCAAATCCTGATGGCAAGGTGGGATGCCCAGCATCCCTTGTTGTGTGAGTCCCCCACCCACCCAGGGTCCGGATTAAACACTCACTTCTGCAGATGGGCTAGATTTTTTTGCCCCTCAGAGCCTCAGGCAGGAAGTTCCCAAACTTTTGCAAAATGGGATGCCCTGGTAACCACACGCTTGTGTAATATGTTTAGATGCTTCTGTGGTACCCAGGCTCTGTTCGAAGTACTTCATGTGCCTGAACTCATTAGTCCTCACATCCTCATAGCAACCTTCTGAATAGTTATTACTTATCATCCCCATTTTGCAGAAGTGAGAAATGAGGAGTGAGGAAGGTTGAGTGGCTTAACCTACGTACCGAGGCTAGTCATATGGGATTCGAATGCTGGTTGTCTCTGTTCTTAACAACCGCACTATATCGCATCTCCTTAGTCTGCAAAGATGTCCCAAAGGTCCTCGCTGCCCTGGAGGGGATGCCCCCTGCCCCAGCCTCACTGCATAAGGCAGATTCCACATCCCTCGATGTCCCCCTATCGTTCAGCAAGGACTTCAACCTCCTCATTGGACCGTCTCCATCATCCCCCAGTCCTGACCCTCCAGGGGACCCTCCAGAAGCTCACAACTTCCATTATCTCAGAAATATCCCACATATTGCCCTACCCATCGAAGGACATTCCATATTTCCCCAGGTGGCATGGGGAGAGGGTGTGTGACCCATCCCACTCTTTCCCAAATGGGATATGCCATCTGGAGTCAGAGACGAGCTGTCCTCAATCATCAGTAGCCAGAACGGGAGGCCGGACCCCCCATACTCTCTCAGACAGATGTACCCCACCTTCTTACTCTCTAGACGGGACTCCACATTTCCCTCATGGATGAAGACCCTGGGTCCCCCCCGCCGACCGCCACAAATAGCATCCTCACCCTTTGCTCTGCTGCATGAAGCATCCTTTACTTCTTGCTGCCGCAGGATTGCTGCTGCTGCGGAGTAAGGACTCCCGTCCCACTGCTTCTGATGGGACCCCTCCGGCCCCTCTCCTTCCCTTAGGCCACGGCTGCGGCGTCCCCCCACCTCGCCCGACTTACAGTCTATTTCTTGTCCCTCCACATCCTCTTCAATTTGGAAAGTTCCTTTCTCCTTCTCCAGACCAGCCGGCCCCTCTCCTACTTCTTGTACCCCTCTTACTGTCTACCTCTCTTCCCCCTTCCTGTGCCTCAGTTTCCCCATCTGTAGACTGAGAGCACGGGGCCAGGTGAATTTTGTGGGAAGTGCTGGCTTTGAAATGCAGTTCAGAAAGTGCCCCCGCCTTCTTAAAGTTTAGGTTTCTTTGCACCCCAGGAACACAAAGTTGGATGAATCTTGCTCTTCTTTGGTTTACACGGCAGTTGTCACCGGCCTTCCCAAGATCCTTCTCGTGCTTTATTTTACGTGATATTCTTTTCCCCCTTCCTTCCTAACTCAGCTCTTTCATGTGTTTGATATGCATCCACAAATATATATGTTAACTTGGAAACATGTAGCATTATTTATATCTGTCTGTTTTAATTTACATAAATGATATCACGCTGTGGACTTTTTCCTGTGGATGATTTCTTTTTCTCAACACTTGCTCAGATCTCCCCACATTGCTTTGTTATTCTTTTTTTTTTTAATAATGATTTTTTATTATATTATGTTAGTCACCATACAGTACATCCCCGGTTTTCGATGTAAAGTTCGATGATTCATTAGTTGTGTATAACACCCAGTGCACCATGCAATATGTGCCCTCCTTACTACCCATCACCGGTCTATCCCATTCCCCCACCCCCCTCCCCTCTGTAGTCCTCAGTTTGTTTCTCATAGTCCATAGTCTCTCATGTTTCATTCCCCCTTCTGATTACCCCCCCTTTATCCCTTTCTTCCCCTACTGATCATTCTAGTTCTTATGTTCCATAGATGAGAGAAATCATATGATAGTTGTCTTTCTCTGCTTGACTTATTTCACTAAGCATTATCTCCTTCAGTGCCGTCCATGTTGTAGCAAATGTTGAGAACTCGTTCTTTCTGATTGCTGAGTAATATTCCATTGTATATATGGACCACAACTTCTTAATCCAGTCATCTGTTGCAGGGCATCTCGGCTCCTTCCACGATTTAGCTATTGTGGACATTGCTGCTATGAACATTGGGGTGCATATGGCCCTTCTCTTCACTACGTCTGTATCTTTGGGGTAAACACCCAGTAGTGCTCCACATTGCTTTGTTATTCTAGTTCACGGCTGCTATGTGCTGCAAAGATCTGCCCAAGAGGGCATCCCTCCCACTTACGAGATCCCCTAGGGATGGATGCTTGGGTTATTACGAGCCGTGTTGCAGCGAACACCCACATATATGTTCCTGCTCGTAGTTTTTGTCTGGAAACACACCCAGAGATGGAATTGTTGGGTTATTGGGTCTAAACGTACTTCATTTCATAAAGTACGTCAGAGTGCTTTCCAAAAAAGACGAGTGTATACTCCCAGCTGTTTCCTCTTCTCTCCAGTGCTTGCTATTATCCTTTTAATATTTGCCAGTCTAATTGATCGAAAGTGGCGTCCCCTGCTGAGTGAAGCTGCATGTCTGTGATCCCTGGCGAGGTGGGGCATCTCTTCATATGCTTGTGAGTCATTCAGACTTCTTCTGCTATGAATGGACTATTCCTGTCCTTTGCCCATTTTTCAATTGGTTTCCCTCTCTTTTCTTGCTGACCTGCAGGAGTTCTTTGTGCGTTCCAGCTAGGAATTCTCTCTGAGATTGTTCCCTGTATCTTGGTGTCCTTTGTTGAATAAAGCGATCGTGGTTTCTAATCCCACTTGACCCTCAGCAAACCCATACGATGGAGTCAGGAATGAGACTATTATCTCATTTTATAGACAAAGATTCAGAGGCCCCGGAGCGGTCAGTGGCCCTCACAAGGCCACAGATCTGGACCTCAGAGCTCCAGACTGGAATCCCAGCTCCTGTAGAGCTGGGGGACTGCAGGTGGTTTTTGCTTCTCCGAGCATCGTGGGTCGCCTGGGTACGTCAGGGATGCGGATGTCCTATTTTTACGCTGCTGTGAGTGATGGTAAATGTCCAGTCCTGCGCTTACCCCAGCAACTTCCATATCATCACCTGTATCTCTCTCCTGCTCCCACAGAAGCAAACTGCACCTATTTTAAATTCTTTACCACGGGGGAGAATGCACGCATCTTCCAGAGAACTACAAAGAAAGGTGAGAACGGCACCGCGGGTGGGGGCGGCGGGGGGGCGGGGGCAACGTGCCGACCGCGCCAGAGGAGTTCTCCATAGCATTGTCTTCTCTGTTTTGCCCTGGGAGGGTCCCATCTTTGGGGGCAGGCGGTTCTGCCGAGCCCCGTGCCCGATGCTCCTGCCCCAGCTTTGCCTTTGCCGCGTGCTGTGTGACTTTGGGCGAGTCTCGGCCGCTTTCTGGGGACAGTACTTAAGCGTCTTCAAGATGCCACGTGCTAAGGCGTTTCCTTGACAAGATCTCCAGTCCCTTGCACGACCCTGCGGGGCACCTGCTTTATCTGCATCATCCACACGAGAAAACGGAAGCCCAGAATTGGTTACATTTACTTTTCCTGGGAAGTGGCAGAGGCAGAGTTCAAACCCAAATAACCCTGACTATGGTCTCCTATGGAATCTTCCGTGAAATGGAAATGCTGTCTATCTCTGCTGACCAGTGGGGTCGCCACTGGCCCCATGTGGCTGCTGGGCACTTGCAATGTGGCTAGTGTGTTGGAGAAACTAAGTTTTTTTTTTTTTTTTTTAAGATTTTATTTATTTATTTGACAGAGAGAGAGAGAGAGAGCATGAGCAGGGGGGAGAAGCAAGGGGAGAGGGAGAAACAGGCTTCCTGCGGAGCAGGGAGGCTGATGCGGGACTCGATCTGAGGACCCCAGGAACATGACCTGAGTAACTGACAGAGCCACCCAGGCGCCCGAAACTAAGTTTTTAAAATTTGAGGTGTTTCTTTGTTCTTAAGTAGGCTCCGTGCCCAGCATGGGGCCTAATATGGGGCTCGAACTCACGACCCTGAGACCAAGACCTGAGCTGAGATCAAGAGTTGGATGTTCAACCCACTGAGCCACCCATGCAGCCGTAAATTTTGTTTTAATTTCAATCCATTTAAAATTAAAAGACTACACATGGCTAGTGGCAACCAGACTAAACAATGGGACTCTTAGGACTTTACCCTTTCTGCTATACCCGCAGCCTCTCCATCACCCCAGGATCTCAGTATCCCTCCCCACCAGTAAAGGGATTGCGATCATGTCATGACTCTGATCTGGTCTTTGTAAGGATTTGGTGAGATGGTGCCGCTACAACAGACAGTGTGGCTCCTGGTACATAGTAGAGCGGTCTCCCTCTTTCTCTCTCGTTTCTGTGCTCAGCGAGCCCGGGCAAGTCTCCGTGCCTTTCCGGGATCACAGTGAGCGTGTTTGGCACATCTGCTGTGTGCCAGGTGCTGCCCTGGGCACTTTACGTAAGCGATTTCTAATCCTCACAACAGCCCAATCAAATAGGGATTTCGATCCTGATTTTCTAGAGGAGGAAACCGAGGCTCAGAGAGGTTTGGTGACTTTACTACAGCTTTCCAGCGAGGAAGTGGCCGGGGAGAATTCAGACTCACACCGTTCCGCTGTAACACACCGTCTTCTCTGCTCTCACCCACACACCCACTGCCTCAGCGGCTTCACCTGTAAGCAAACAGGGACCGGATCACAAGTAGTGATGGGCAGTTCCCATTCCCTTCTCATCCTGGCTGTGTCTCCTCTTTGCTCTGTGGCCTCAGGCAAATCACTGACCCTCTGTGAGTCTTAGTTCCTTCAACAGTGTAAGCAAAATACTGGACTGGATGATCTACCTGAAAATCCCTGTCTCGTTCTGAATCTGCCATCGTCCCGGCTCCTATAGGGGAGTTCCTCCCACTGCCTACATCCCGTGTTCTCAGCTTCTTCCCCTTCCTCTCCTTGCAGAGGTGAATCTGGCAGCTGCAGTGATAGCGGTGCTAGGCTTGGCAGTCATGGCCTTGGGGTGCCTCTGTATCATCATGGTGTTCAGCAAGGGTGCAGAGTTCCTACTCCGAGTTGGAGCCATCTGCCTTGGCCTCTCAGGTGAGGGTTGGGAGCCTGGAGACTGAGGGAATTGCATGCTGGGAGGTAGGATCTCCAAGCATGTTGCATGCTGGGAGGTTGGATCTCCAAGCACTGTTGCATGCTGGGAGGTTGGATCTCCATGCACTGTTGCATGCTGGGAGGTTGGATCTCCAAGCACTGTTGTGTGCTGGGAGGTAGGGTGTCCGAACACTGTTGCATGCTGGGAGGTTGGATCTCCATGCACTGTTGCATGCTGGGAGGTAGGGTGTCCGAACACTGTTGCATGCTGGGAGGTTGGATCTCCAAGCACTGTTGCATGCTGGGAGGTAGGGTGTCCGAACACTGTAGTATGCTGGGAGGTAGGGTTCCCAAGCACTGTTGCATGCTGAAAGTTGAGGGAAACCCATGGGCTATGTGGGCTCAAAAATGGGACAATTCCAAGCTTTGTTGTTGCCCAGGGATTAAAGGGTCTCCAAACACTATATTAAATTTGGACCACGGGTCTCCAAGGATTGTTGCATGTTGGGTTGTACGCTGGTGATTGGAGGAAGCTCCAGCATAGAGGTCTCAAACATAGGAGAATTCTGAGCCCTGTTGTTGGTTAGGAATGGGGGGGTGCGTCTCCAGTTTGAATCTAGGGTCTTCAAGCGCTCTTGCATGCTGGGAAGTTGGAAGACATCTCCAAGCACTGTTGCATTCTGGGAAGCACAAGGGCTGTAGTAGGTTCAAATGTGGGAATTCTAAGCCCTACTATTACCTGGGAATTGGAAGGTCTCCAAACACTCTTTTAGATTTGGAACTGGGGTCTTCAAGGACTGTTGCATTCTTGGAGTTGATGGTCCAGAAAAAAAAAATAGTGCATCTTGCTAATGCAGTCCTCATTGGATCAAATGTTTTCTAAGGTATATAGAAAGGTCATCAATTATATACACTTCATTTATTTATCCTTTGTGTATTTACTGAGCATCTGCTATGTTCCATGTGTTGTGCTAAGGGCTGGAGATACAAGACTAACAAGATAGTGTCTGCCCCTCGCAGAGCCTAGATTTTGACAGAATTAGACAGTATCCAGGGGCACCTGGGTGGTTCAATTGGTTAAGCATCTGCCTTCAGCTCAGGTCATGATCCCAGGTCCTGGGATTGAGCCCCACATTGGGTTCCCTGCTCCGTGGGGAGCCTGCTTCTCCCTCTCCATCTGCTGCTTCCCCTGCTTGTGCTCTCTTGCTCTGTCAAATAAACAAAATATTTTTAAAAAGAACTAGACAGTAACCAGTAATTACACATATAATAATTCAACCATAATTGTGATGAGAGCTATGATAAGGCATATTAAGGGTACGCTTTGCGGTGAGAGTGTGTCCGGGAAACTCAGAGAAGGTGATATTTAAGCTGGTAATTGAAGGATGAATAGGAATCGTCCAAAGTGCTGTGGTGACAGTGGTGGGGGCAATACCGGTGATGTTTGTTGCGGTGGTGATGGTGACAATGATGGTGGTCATAACGGTGATGTTGTTGGCGATGTTGGTGGTGATGCTGGTGATGCTGGTGATGATGGAATAGCACGTACCGAGGCTGTAAAAGACTTAACAAGTTTGAGGAACAGAAGGAAGATCAGAGCATAAAGCAGGCCAAATCTTGCACAAATGTACATGGTAGCCTTAACCAACAAGGGAGTTAGAACCTGGTGCAAGATAAGAGAGACACGCCGAGTCTTCAAGAGCACGGACACATGAATGGAAAAAATAAGGACCGATTCTTATTATTTCGTTGCCTTAGACATCTTCCTAAATAAGGGGGAGAATTCAGTCTTCCCCTTTCCTTTCTTTCGTTAATTCACGTATTCGTTTTATTCATTGGTACGCACACAGTTATCCGCAACACATTTGTATGTGACCGTAGATGTCATCTCAGAGTGTACCAGACAGAAAGGTGCTTTCCCGTATGGAGATTATCATCTGGTTAAGGACACAGAAGTATCACAGGTCGCCCCACAACTACAGACTTCTAGGTGCTATAGAGGACAAGGAGAAGTAGATTTCTAGGAGAGTACATAATGAGAGCGCTTGACTCGAAGCAGAGAGTTAGAGAGGGCGTCCATGCGTAACCAAGCTAGACAGAGTTTGGTGAATTTAAGGTCTTGAAAGAAAGCCTGTGTGGCTGGAGCATGGAGAGTGAGGAAGATACCGGTATAAAAGATGGAGCAGGAAATCAACCGGGAATCAAAAGATCTGGGTTGGAATCCCAACTTTTGAAGAGTTGTGTGATCTTGGGCAAATCTTTTTTTTTAAATTATTTTTTAATGTTTTCAATCTCTGAGCTTAAGTATTCTTATATCCCTGAACTCACTCATCCAAGTATCCATTTGTTAAATATCCATCCCGCTCATCCATCTGTCCACCCCATCCATTCATCCATTGATCCATTAATTCCCTCCCACTCTCTTCTCTTCGTCCTTTGCCATTCTCCTTCCCTTTCTCCCTCTCTCCCTCCGTCTGTCTGTTTTTCCATCGGTTCATCCATCCAATTATTCGACAAGTATTTTTGATATTTAGTTAAGGGCTAGATGCTGTGCCAGGTACCACTGGGGATGGAATGGTGAATGAGGGTTAAGATGTGGAATTTATAGCGTGGCAGGAATCTAGTGCTGCTGTTATTACTGAACTCATACCCGGGTTATTCCTGGGGGTGCCATGAAGGTGTGGATATAAAAGTGTTTTATGGAAGTCTCAGGCATGACATTTTTCTGCAAATCGTACAACCAAATGAAAGTGAGGGGTGGATTTCATGCTGTGAGGACTTTGGTTATATGGGGTATCAGGAACTGGGCAGATTGTGCTTTTAGGGTCTCCGTAGATAAAGGGACATATTTGGATTATATAGTTTCTCTCCATAAAATACATACATCAGGTGTTGTTCATGTTCTAGACATATGAGACGGACAAGCTTCCTGCCCTCGTGGATTTATGGTTTAGTGAGGGAGATAGTAATCGGCCAGACAGACAGTGCTGATATAAATTAATATATGTTCATAATTCCAGCTGTGATAAATGCTAGAAATGAAAAGAGTACGAGGGACATGTATAACAGGGAGATCTGATATTGACTTAAGTGGCAGAGCTCAGGGAAGGCTTCTCAGAAGCAGTGTAATGTAAGTAGGGGTGCATACAGCTCTCCAGGCTTGAAAGAATTTGGTGCATTTAAAGGTTGGAAGAGGGGCGCCTGGTGGCTCAGTCGGTTAAGTGTCTGCCTTCGGCTCAGGTTACCATCCTGGGGTCCTGGGATTGAGCCCCACATGGCACTCCCTGCTCAGCGGGGAGCCTGTTTCTCCTTCTCCCTCTGCCCCGCCCCCCACTCCTGTTCTGGCATGCTCTGTACTCTCTCTCTCAAATAAATAAATAAATAAATAAATAAATATCTTTAAAAAAAATAAAGGCTGAAGAAATTCCTCGTCCCTACTCTATTTATTTGACAGAGATAGAGACAGCCAGCGAGAGAGGGAACACAAGCAGGGGCAGTGGGAGAGGAAGAAGCAGGCTCCCAGTGGAGGAGCCTGATGTGGGGCTCGATCCCAGGACCCCGGGATCACGCCCTGAGCCAAAGGCAGACGCTTAACGAGTGCGCCACCCAGGCGCCCCACTCCCTACTCTTATAGGGTGGGAAGAGCAGCTGAAAGGAGGCTGAAGAAGTTGGCAGGGGCCAGGTCATGTGGGCCCTTCTGGGTCATACCAGGGATGTCAGGCTTGATCAGGGAGGAGGTACAGAATGGTCTACGGAGTAGGTCTGGCTGGGCTCAAACCCAGGCTCCCCTTCTCCAGGCTTTAATGTTCCCATCTATATAGTGGGGATGATAATAACATGACCTCATACGGTCTAGTGGGAAGAGATGAGATGTGAGAGTGTCTGGTTAGATTCTTGGCACAAAGCTAGTGTGTCAAGGCCAGGGGTCCGCAGACTACAGCCCACGGCCAAATCCTACCTTCCTTTGCTTTGACGTTAGTCATATTTTTAAACCATAAGTCATATTGTGGCTCCTGCCTAGTTCAAAAGCCAAGAGAATGACAATAAATTATGCCACTAGAATAACATGGCTCCAGGGTCTTACATGGCCTGGCTCCTGGCTACATGGGACTTCATCTCTTACCGCGTGCTCCATCCATTCTGGCCACGTTGGCTTCTCCGCAGTTCCTCAGATACTCCAAGCTCATTTCTCCCTCAGAGCATTTTGAACTGCTGTCCCCTCCGCCTGGAATGTTCTTCTCCTAGATATCCCATGTCTCATTTCTTCATATCATTAAGTCTCTGATCAAATATTACCTCCTCGGAGAGACCACTATTGACCACCTTGTCTAAAGTAGGCCCATTACCTGCTGTGTCCCTACCTTGTCCTTTTTCCCTCCATAGAATCGATCACTACCCCAAAATTACACATTTACGTATGTGGTCGTTTGCTCAGGCTGCCATAACAACGTACCATAGCCTGGGGTGAGGAGGGGGCTTAAAGAACAGAAATGTATTTTCTCACAGTTCTGGAGGCTGGAAGTCTGAAATCCAGGTGTGGGCAGGGCTGGTTTCCTCCGAGGCCTTGAGGCCTCTCTCCTTGGCTTGTAGATGGCCGTCTTCTCCCTGTACCCTCACGTGGTCATTACTCTGTGTGTCTGTGTCCCGATCACCTCTTCTTGTAAGGGCACCAGCCATATTGTCCTCCATATGGGATTCGGGCCCTGTTGGCCTCATTTACACTTAATTATTGCGTTAAAGACCCTATCTTCAGGGGCGCCTGGGTGGCTCAGTCGTTAAGCGTCTGCCTTCCGCTCAGGGCGTGATCCCGGCGTTCAGGGATCGAGCCCCACATCAGGCTCCTCCGCTAGGAGTCTGCTTCTTCCTCTCCCACTCCCCCTGCTTCTTGTGTTCCCCCTCTCACTGGCTGTCTCTCTGTCAAATAAATAAAATCTTAAAAAAAAAAAAAATAAAGACCCTATCTTCAAATATAGTCACATTCTGAGAAACCGCAGGGTCAGGATGCCAACACATGAACTTTTGGGGGCACGATTCAGCCCACAACAATACATTTACCTGATTATCGTCCAATTCTCCCTCTGGGTTGGAGCTCCAGGAGGACAGGGCCTTTGCTAGTCTTGTTTATATATTTTACAAGGAGAGCTCAGTTAAGATTTGTTGGATGAATGAAAGGTGCATGAATTAGCAAAGGAAGAAAGGGGACTGGAGAGTGAGCGTCTCCTCCTTGTCTGGATGCTCTTGCCCCTCCAGTGCCCTAAGCTGAGCTGCATGGGAGGCCAAGGAGGCCTCAGAGGGGAGCCAGGAACAGGACACAGATTCCTGGCTGCATTCCCTAGGCCCCTGATTAAAAACCACATGGGGAAGTGGAGTGCCAGGAGGAAGGAGGATCTGGGACTGAGGTTGGGGCCAGAATCTGAGACAGGAGACAGCTAGGACCCATGACTCATGGATGACCATCAGATGGTCCTACATGATCTGACCCCAGCTTCCCTCTCCACTTCCATCACCCACCACTCTCCCCTCCCCACTCTCTTTGCTCCAGCCACACCGACATTCTTTCCCCCAAACACACTGTATTCATTCTACCACAGGGCCTTTGCACCAGCCATTCCTTCTGCTTGAAACAGCCATCTCTTAATTTGGTGCGTGGCTGGCTTCTTTTCATCCTCCTGGTCTTACTCAAATGCCTTTCCTGGTGACATCATCTTAAAGTCCATGCTCCACCCCTGGATGTCACTCCCCTTCCCATCACCCTGTTTTTATCTCCTTTCCCAGCACACATCACTCTCTGAAATTATCTTGTCTTCTCATGTGTTTACTTTGGAAGTTAGAACCTGGCAGCCCGCAGCCAGCAATGACCCATAAACGTACTTTGGCGGACAGTGCATAGGGATTTCTCTGAGCAAATATTTAAAGGTTGGGTGAATTTCCATAAAAATCATCATCATTAAAAAACTCCAGCTATCCTTGAAAAATCAGAAGGTCTGGCAATGTAAGTCCCCATTTCTGAAGGGCTGCCATTGGCCGAAGGTGCGTTTTGGCCACTCTCTGTCGTGTTTCCTGCCTCGTTGATTTATGCTTTCTCGTCGCCTCCTGCAGGCATCTGAGTTTGGCAAGCTTGGTTTCTGTCTTGTCCAAGCAGCATATAAGCTCCCTGAGGTTAGGGTCTTTGTCTTGTTTTTTCTTCTTTTCTTGCTGTTGTTGTTTTTAATCAAATTGCATTGCACCTTGACTGCCTTTTTTTTCGTTTTGTGACCCCTCATCTTTATTGCGGTATGATTAATGAGCTTTACTGGGGGATGATTGATGAGCGGAGATTGTAGATCGTTAAGGAGTATAACCGGACGTGTTGGTGTACATGCACGCCCTGAAATGATCGCCGCAGTCAGCCTCCTTAACACCATCCATCACCTCACATGGCTACCTTTGTGTGGTGGGAACTCTGAGGATCTAGTCTCGTAGCCGATTTCCAGTGTATGATACAGTGTTGCTAACTATAGTCGCCCGGCTGCACATCAGATCCCCACAACTCATTCGCAAGGCCTTGCGTGGTTGAATTCTGTGCCCTTTGCCCCACGTCTCCCCATTTCCCCTCCCTCCAGCCCTTGGCAACCGTGTTCTACTCTGTGCTTCTATGAGTTGGGCTGTTTCAGATTCCATCATCACTCTTTCCAAAAGCCTTGATGGAGTTGTTGTTGTTGCTTTTAAGTAAGCTCTACACCCAACATGGGGCTTGAAATCACAACACCCCCCACCCCCAGATCAAGGGTCGCCTGCTCTACTGACTGAGCCAGCCAGGCGTCCCTTTTATTTTTTTTAAATATGTATTTTTCTATGGAGTCTTCATTTGATTTTTGCTATGCTTGATTCCAGGGTTTGCTTTATTTATTTATCTATTTATTTGAAAGGGGGGGCAGAGGGAAAGAGAGAATCTTAAGCAGGCTCCATGTCTAATGTGGAACCCAATGTGGGGCTCGATCCCACAGCCCTGAGATCATGACCTGAGCCTAAGTCAAGCCAGATTCTTAACCGACTGAGCCACCCAGGCGCCCCTGCGTTTTTCTTTTTTAAGGCTATAAAATGCACATAACATAAAATTTACCCTTTCAACCATTTTTGGGTTCGGTGCTGTGACGTGAAGTATGTTCCCGCTGTGAGGCAGCCAGCCCCGCCGTCCAGCTCCACGACTCTTCCACTTGCGTGTTTCCCCGGCTGCTCTGTCCCCACGAAGCAGCAGCCCCCGTTCCCCTGGCCCCTCAGCCCCCAGCGGCCACCATCCTGCTTCTGTCCCTATCCGTTTGGGTTGTGTTCCTTCTTTGTCTCCAGCTTCCCAACTGTGCGTGCTGCATAGTAGGGTTTAGTAAGGAGCTGTTGTTGGCATGAGGTGGGGCGGTTGCTGCTTGAGCGAGCACGGGATGGGGTGTGTGAGGGGAACGCTCAGACCCGGGCAGGTCCCCAGGGGCCTGAGCACCGCGCCTGTCCTCTCCCCACAGGCCTGCTGCTCCTGGTGAGCCTGGAGGTGTTCCGGCATTCTGTGCGAGCCCTCCTGCAGAGAGTCAGCCCTGAGCCTCCCCAGGCCCCAGCCCTGGCTTACGAATACTCCTGGTCCCTGGGCTGCGGTGTGGGGGCCGGCCTGGTCCTGCTGCTGGGGAGTGGGTGCTTTCTCCTGCTCACCTTGCCTGCCCGGCCCTGGGGCTCCCTCTGCCCCAAGCAGGGGCACAGGGCCGCCTAGAGCCACCACCGTGCCTTCTGCAAACTCCTTCTAAACCCTTCTTTTTCTCCATTTTATCTCCCCAAATCTGCCCCCCCCCAGCCCCCATCCCGGAGAAACTGTTCTCCTTGTTGTGGGGCACATGTGGTTTGCACAGACCTGCCTCATCTTTTCCCTCTGTGAATGTGTTCTTCTCCGTGGCTGAATTGGGATGCTTGGGGGTAGGATGCGGAGAGGCTTTTTGCAAACGAGGTTCCCCAGGGAAGGCTGGGGGGGACCTGATGGGGTTACTAGGGAGTGGGGTGGGGGGGGTCTTGGGAGGGAGTTGGACCGATTCATTGCCTGGATCTGGATGTGTTCAGTTGTGGGGGGGACCTAATGGGGTTACTAGGGAGTGGGGTGGGGGGGGTCTTGGGAGGGAGTTGGACCGATTCATTGCCTGGATCTGGATGTGTTCAGTTGTGGGAGAGACCTCTTCCAACTAATTTGAACCTTGGGGAAACAGGGGAGGGGGCGGGGAAATCTTTGGGTCTGACCTTGCTATGGTCAGTTTGGGATTAAAGGTTTGGAAATTTAATAGCTTTTATTTGGAGTCTGTTTGGGTGTGATTGTGCGTCTCCAGAAACCTGTGACATGCTACTTGGCGGCCCCGGAGTCACATGTCCAGAAACCCAGATAGTGTCAGGAAAACGCAGCAATTCAGAACACAAACATTGTGGGTGGAACTGCATCCCTCCCAAATGTCTGTGTTGGGCTCCCACCTTCCAGGACCTCAGCACGACCCCTGATCTACAGAGAGGGTCTGCCCAGAGCTGATTAAGCCCTAGTCCAGTGCCTGGTGTCCTCCTACGGAGGGGAGATTATGACGCAGACAGGCCCGAGGGAGAGAGGGGGAGAAGGCGGCCAGTCGCCTCTGAGCCCAGGAGAGCGCCCGGGTCAGATCCTCCCTCATGGTCCTCGGGGTCCTCGGAAGGAAAGAGCCCTGAGACATGCCAACCCGGGCTCCCCGCCTCCAGAACCCGGACAGTGCTCTGTGTGCTCTGTTAGGGTGGCCCCAGCTGACCAGCTCGGAGTCCGGGACCTGGGAACGGGTGCTCAGCAGGAGCATGGGGCTCTGGGAAGGTCCGAGAGAGGCTGAGGACCGCCGAGGTGCAGGATGGAAAAGCCTCCATTGTCTCCAGGAGACTGTGGGAGGGGATGCGCATTCCCAGGGCTCCAAAGAAGGAGGCAGGAGAGCTGTCCTCTCGGGGAATGCAGTGATCACATGGACAGAAGGCTGGGAGAAGCTGGAACAGCCCCTGCGGACAACAGGGGGGAAGGAAGACCTGGGTCCAGGGTTCCCATCCTGCCGGCCAAAGGGCTGGCCTTGAGACTTGTGAAGACCAGGTATGTATCAACCCAAAAATCATGCCCCGAGGGCATTCTTCAGTTACCCAGGAATAGGCGAAGAAGTTATTTCTCAATGGCCAAAGTCTCTTAAACATTTAAAAATACTCAGGGATTTTTAAATACATAGGGATGCCTGGCTGGCTCAGTGGGTGAAGCATGCAACTCTTGATCTTGGGATGGCGGATCCGAGCCCCACGTTGGGTGTAGAGATTACTTGAAAATAAAATCTTTTTTTAAAAGATTTTTATCTATTTGAGAGGGACAGAGCGAGAGAGAGCGAGCACAAGTGGGGGGGAGGGCAAAGGGAGAGGGTTCTAGAAGCAGACTGTGGGTCGATCCTTGGCCTCTGGGATCATGACCTGAGCTGAAGGCAGGCGCTTAACCAACTGAGCCATGCAGACACCCCTAAAAATAAAATCTTAAAAAAAAATTTTAAAATCGGGACTGTGTGCTGGCTTATGAATACAAATGTGTTAATATCCAAAGTTTGATTCTCTTAAATGTTGCTATATTTAATAATAAATTATAAATACGATTACATATATAATATTTATAGTATACCAGTATTACATATAGCATATGATTTTATTATAATCACTTTGTTATTAATAATACTATGGATATTGTATTTAATATGTTAACACTCTCTTAAGCATTTCTATATTTAATTATACATTGTAAATACAATTATATATTCTATAACTATATAATGTAACATCATTATATACTATACTTGACTTTATATAAATATTATATTATTAGCGTATCATGTTAAATACAGCATTCATAATATTACATATATGGAACCTAATATATAATATGTAAATATAATATTTATAACATGTAGCATAATATTTATATAGCATGACGTGTTATAGGACCTAAATAATTATGCATATGTAATTACAATCATCCCAGGGTTCCCAGCAGCCTCCTCACTGGCGAGATTGGTTTCCGTCCAGGAAACGTGGGGTGGCCTGTTAATTCGCTGAGACTGCACCCCGTCTCGGACTCAGTGGGGCACTCTTTGGCAAGACACTCTCTTCATTTCTTTACGTACTGACGTCAGCATCATGCTGAGGATGGGGGGTTCCTGTCCTCTTTCGACAGGTAGAGGAGGCGTGGGACAGTGGTCGGGGAAAAACCCTCGCTCCACCTCCCACCGCCTGAGCAAGCCGATGGACTGCTGGGTTTCCACTGGTCATCCCTTCAGAGAACTCCTCTCAGGGCTTACCTTCTAGAGCCATCACCAAGCGTCGTGCTGTCCTAATCCCTGCGGAGCCTTGGCACCCGGGCATGACTCGATCAGCCCTGCTGCTCTTATTACCGAGTGGTGCTTTGGGCACGGCATACAGTAGAGAGCAAAAATGGGACCCCCGAAGAGTTGACAGTCTGGTGATGGAAACAGATATTAATCGCATAATCACACTAATGAACGTGTAATTATAAACTCAGATAAAAGCCAGGGAACAGGATCAGCAACATGGTTTTTTTTTTTCTACTTGACTTTGAGCCCAGCCTGCTCGGGGCGGCTCTGAGAGATGTCCGCCTTCAGGCGGAGAGACCTCTGGTCTTGGGATGGCTCTTTGCGCAGGGGTCCGTATTCTGCACCCTCTTTCCTACCCAGAGTGTCCAAGACCAGTAATTGGAACCACATCGTACTCTGGGATAAGTTGCCAGAACATTAACTTGCATCTCTTCACCTTATATTTTTTGCAGTAAAGGAAAATAGAAGCTTCTTGAAATCTACAATCCTGTCCTTTCTAAATACATTTTAAAACTTTTTGAACATCATTTCAAAGTGACAGAGAAGTTGGAAGAATCAAGATAACGCGCAGAAGACCCACATACTCTTCGCTCGGTTTCCCCTGTTGCTAACGTTTTACCCTACGTCCGAATGTGTCTTTTTGAAATTCAGCAAACATTTATTTTTAAATGTGGAATGCATCCTATATGCAAAAGCGTGTGTAAGAACCCAACATCCCATTTAAAGAATCAGAATAAAAAACACTCGCTTTCTCAGAACCCTGGCTGAGAAAAAGAACTCGGATCTTGAAAGTTGCCCTTATGTTCTTGGCTGAGCTCACTCTCACCTCAGTTCCCGGCTCCGAGATTACGAACCACAACCTGGATCTTGTGTAAATTCCTCCCTTTTCCTTGTAGTTTTGCAAACTATAATTCCGCTCTTTAAAGAAAGCGTTGTTTCATTTTGCTCATGTTTGAACTTCATGTAAATGGAATCTAACCCTGTATATTTTTCTGTGTAATGTTTGTCTTTTTATTTTTTTTAAAGCCCGAAGAAGATTCAAGCTCATGGCCGGAGGGACAGACAAGACCCACAGATGTATTTGTTTAGCCTTCACGATGTTTACAAGGTTATTTACTTATTTAATCGAGGGACAATTCATACAATGTAAAATTAACCATTAGCCATTTTTAAGCAAACAATCTGTCAACATTTAGTACATTCTCGGTGTTGTTCCAAGATGTTTTATGCCCCCAAAGGAAACCCTGTCTGCGCCAAACAGCTACTCTCCGTTTCCCCCGTCCTCCCAGTCCCTGACAGCCGCTCAGCTACTTTCTGTCTCTGTGGATTGACCAGTTCCGGGTGTTTCCTGTAACTGAACACAGGTCTTCAGACTACGGCTTGTACGTGAATGTTGTCTGCGGGGAGTCAGAGGAGGGCACCATGCGGAACCTGATGAGATCAGCTCTAAACATTCTTCACTACCTCCTGGAGGAGAAACAAGGAGCCCTCAAGGGTGAGATGGGAAAAGCCAAAGGTAAGATAAGGAGGGCTTAGGAATGTGCTTGTCTTCCTTCTCAGTGTTGTGAAGGCATTTTCCATGCTCTACTTCCTTTTTCACTTGGATAAAAATTCAGATTTCTCATGAGTCTGTGTGATCTGGCTTTGTACCTTTCCTCCTGTGCTTTGTTCTGACCAGCGTACTTTGCCCCAGCAGCACTGGCCCCGTGCTCAGTTTTTAGAGCTAGAACATGCCAACTCTACCCTGCCTCAGGGCCTTTGCACTGGTTGAAATTCTGACGGAGTGGCATTCCCTTTACATTCCTCATGGCTGGATACTTTGCAGTCTTTAAGTCTTGTAAACACGTTTCTTCCAAGCCTTCCCTGCCTCCCTTCCTGAAGGGAAGATCTACCCTCCCCACACCCATTATGTGACATTGTATCACCCTGCTTATAGCCAGCCTAACACTCATCACAATCTATAAATATTTACTTGGTTATGCCTGTCTTTCCAAGCAGAATATAAGCTCCATGAAGGTGGGGATCTTGGCTACTTAAAAAAAAAACAAAACAAAACAGTAATAGCTCTTCCAAAAAAAAAAAAAAAAAAAGCCTGGTATATCGTAGGTGCTCAATAAATGTTTGTTAAATAGATAGCTGGATAAATAAACAATTCCAGAAATGGGTGGGGCTTGCTCAAGACAGGGAGCCTGCCCCAGGCTTCTGTCTCCAGCCTCCCAGACCAGGGTCTGACCGTTGCAGGTACAATGCCTGCCTAGAGCAAAGAAAGCCCTAAAGTGGACTGACTCAGTGTCATAAAGTCCATTCATGTCGTTGTCCACCTCCAGAACTTTGTCTTCCTAAACTGAAACTCTCTATCTATGAAGCAGTCACCCCCACTCCCCTCTCCCTCCAGCCTCTGGCAGCTACTTTCTGTCTCTATGAATCTGACAACTCTAGGAACTTCATCTAAATGGAATCATCCAGTGTTTGTCCTTTTGCGTCCTGGCTTCTTTCACTGAGCATGGTCTCGAGGCTCACCCATGTTGCAGCAAGGGAAATGTACAAGTTCCTTCCCTTTTAAAGGCTGCGTAATGTTCCATTGTGTGGTGTTACGGACTGGATCTGTCAGCCCCAAATTCATATGTTGAGGCCCTCACCTCCAATGTGACTCTATTTGAAGATAGGGGCTTTAAGGAAATCATTAAGGTTTAATGAGGTCGGAAGGATGGCGCTCTAATCTAATGGGACTGCTATCTTTATAGAAGAGACACCAGAGCTCGCTTGCACTCTCTCTTTCCTCATACAGAGTACAAGCCACATGAGGACACAGTTGAAAAAGTAGTCATCTGCAAGCCAGACAGAGAGCTCTCCCCAGAAACCAGCCCTGCCGGCACCTTGATCTTAGCTTTCTAGCCTCCAGAACTATGAGAACACGAATTTCTGTTGCTTCAGCCACCCAGCTATGATATTCTGTGATAGCAGCCTGAGCTGATTAATACCCATGTACATGCCACATTTTGTTTATACATTCATCCGTTGATGGGTTGCTTCTACTTCCAATGCTGCTGTGAACACGGGTGTGCAAATACCGGATACAAATATGCCCCTTTGAGTCCCTTGCTTTCGATCGTTTCGGGCACATGCCCGGAAGCAAAGCAGCTGTAGAACACGGTGATTTATTTTATGAGTTGGAATCTGACGGTCTGAATTTTTGTTGTGTCAGTGAGGACTCACAGCGAGAGCTGCTCGGGGGGGATGGCTTTGGGGAGCGTGATGTTGTAATAAACTATATTTCATTTCCTGAAGGGTCAGCAAAAGACCAACTGTGGGGCAGAAAACAGAGCAGGAGAGAGAGTGTGAGCTCCCCAGCTTCCCTCCCGTTCTCCAACTGCAGAACCGGAACCGGGGGGCTTTGGAACAGGACAAAGGGACCTCTGCGTGTGTGATCCCTGCTGCGCTTTGGGGAGCCCCGTGCGGCTGAGCAAATGGCGTGAGGCTGGAAATGAGGGTACTGGGGTGGAGACATGCAGGATGGGACTGGGTTTCTGTAAGGAAATCACCATTGCAGTGCTCAGCGCTGTTGTGTTGGACATTAGACTTGGGGCGAGAACCGTGGGTGTCTTGCTTCTTCTCCATCTTTCTTTGGCTGGAGACAATCATTGGCCGCCACCTAGCTGCAGAAACTGGCAGCAAGTGGGGGCCATGGGAATAAAGGCTTTCACCACCTCATCGGCCACCCGCTCCTGGAGCTGATTCTCTGTTCTGGTTACCTATCGGTTTATGGCAAAACCTGAATGACAGAGAGAGATGTGGGTGGCAGGGTCCGGGCATCCAGCCCAGTCATCCTCTCCCTGGTCCCCGGCTCTGCACTCACGCTGCTTTCTCTCACCCTTTAACAAGTAGACTTTTAATTTTAGAAGGGTTTTAGATTTACAGGAACATTGCAAAGAGAGTACAGAGATGCCCATTTATTCTATGACCTGCTGCCAATCCCCCCTCTTGTTAATATCTTATGTTAGTGTGATGCATTTGTTACAATGATTGAGCCAAGCTCGATACATTGCTGTTAACTGGAGTCTGTGCTTTGTTCAGATGTCCTTAGTTCTTACTTTGTGTCCTTTGTTCTGTTACAGGAATCAGGACACTGATACACCATGCCTCCTCTTGACCCCAACGGTTTCTGGACTCTTGTTTTGAATGACCTTGATGATCTGAATGACCTTGATGGTTTTGAGGAGTGCTGGTCAGGTGTCAGGGGTGGGGTTCATGTTCACCGGAAGGTGTGGAAAAGCAGTGTCGCAATTGGAAGAGTTGTGTTGTTTTCAGGAGCTGTGAGTCCTCATGTAGGAGGGTAGCAAGCATGCCAGTTTCTCACTTCAGGCTTCGAGGGGGAAAGCTTCCACTGGAACTCAGAGCATTTGGTCATGGGGTCAGGGCAGGCTCAGAGAGGAATGGAATCCAGCTCGAGTTGCAAACATCTCAAGGGCTCCAGATCGCGGCCTACAGCTCTGGAGACGTTTGGGACCGAACGGATGAATCAAGGGTCTTTTGTGCTTTCTACCAGCGCCACCTGGAGGTGGAAGGTGAACCTTGCAGCGAGGCTGGAAATGGACTGATGGACCCCAAAGACAGAGCAGGAGGTCCTTCCGTGAGCACCCGGAGGAGAGGCGTTTACAGGCATCAGGGGGACTGCAGGTGAGAACAGTGGCCTGGGGAGGGGGAGAGGGGAGCAGAAGCTCCAGGTGGGGAAATGAAGAAAAAGCTGACCATGCCCACTGCAGCTGCAGGCAACCTGCCAAAAGCATTTCAATTACTGAACTGACACTATTTTTCCCTTGCATGTGACTAATTGGACACCTTTATTACCTAAGATGACTGTGAAGGTCAGGAGACTCGCCTTAGATGTCTCCCAAGGGCACAGACCTGTGACGTGGGTGTGTTAGGGTAATGGGGGCGGAAGGAGAGAGCCGATGTTCTTATCACGCCTGCTTACAGCTCCCACGCTTACAATGAGGGTGAGGAACGAACTCGTTCCCGTTTGCCCAGGGCTTTCTCAGTTTTCGCCCTGAAATGTCCATGTCCTGTGAAACTCCTCGTTCCCACATCCTGGGGCAGCCCCCGCCCCAGCCCCAGTCCTGGGGAAACTGGGACGGTGGGTCCTACTACTGGCAACAACCCTATCCGATATCTGCCTCTCTTTATGGTGAGGACACGGAGTCCTGGCGATTTTAAGAAATCTTCCTTAGGTTCACATAACCCGAATGTATACCCAACACCATCGGAAAACAAAGGACACCCCCTTTCCACAACCCTGGCCTCTTCCCCGGCACGCCCCCCTTGGAAGACACAAGTTAGGAAAACACCAGTGGGCGACCCTCGTTATACTGCGTTTGGAATTTTAGCAAATATGAAAGATGCACTGTCGTGACTGAGGGTGAATACCAGAGTGGATGTCCGTAAATGATATGTGAGGGCCCGCGATTTTAACGATATTTGTCCAGACTCTGTTCAAAACAAAATCCCTTCTCCGACTAGCTCCGACTCAAAAAACTTTTACGGGTGTCATTTATTTAAAAAAAAACTTTTTTTTTTGGCTCAGAGGGCTCCCAGAATGATGGAACAAGAAAGCTGCACGGAGAGGGGGGATGCTGCGTGTTGGAAGCAGTCAGAAGAAAACAAAAGCTGCAGGGCTCCGTCTCCTCCACCGAGGCTCTGAGTCATCTTCGTGTTTCTCGTTAAAGACCGGCTTCCTCCACATGGTGAGACAGATGGCCACCAAGAGCGCCCAAGTTTTAAAGAGAATGACTTCCCCGACTAGAGGAACAGAGGTAGCGCTCCCCCGCCCACCGACTCCCCCAGGGGCTTCAGCGCCTTGTCAGTGGCGGGCTGTGCGGAGCGGAGGGCAGCAAAGGGGCTACGCAGGCAGGTGCACGGATCCCTGGAGCTGCTGGCTGGTGCTGGCCGCCCGCTCTGCCAGCTCCCAGGCCGTGCAGGCCGTGCAGCCAGGGCCGCAGGGCCTCGCCTTCAGCAGGGACCCTGTGCTTGGGGCTTCATGCCCGCACTCACCGTCTTGAAGTTCTTAGTCATTTATCTTGGGATCTGTGTTTTGCTGATGAATTCCTACGGGACAGCATAGCATCTGCCGGGGGCTTGGAACCATGCTCACCTCCTGCTAGCCGGCCTCCTGCTGCCTCCCTAGTTCCCTGGGTTTGCCTGTTCTCCCAGCTGCTGTCACAAAGCGGCACAGACCGGGGTGGGGGGGTGGTGCTTAAACAACAGAAGTCTATTCTCGCTCAGTTCTGGAGGACAGAAGTCCAGAATCGAGGTCAGCAGGCTTGGTTCCTTCTGTCTCAGACCTCTCTCCTGGCTTCTGGGGCTTCTCGGCTTGTAGATGCATCACCCCGATGCTCACATGGTCTTCCCCCCTGCGCATCTCTGTGCCCAAAGTTCCCCTTCTTAGAAGGGCAGAGTCGTATGGGATGAAGGGCCCGCCCGCCTTTTTAATTAGGTCTGCAGTGACCCCATCTCCACATAAGACCACCTTCTGAGATACAGGGGGGTTAGGCCTCACATGTATGAATTATGGGAGTAGACAAAGTGGAGCCCACAAGAGTGTGAGTTGGCGTGTGTGATTGTGCACGTGTAAAGGGTCTGTGTAGCTCTCTCTGGGGGTGTCTGCATAGAAGAGTGTGTATGTGTGTGTGTGTTATGGACTGAGTCTCTGTGTTCCCCCAAAATGCATTATGTTGCAGCCCTAAACTGCCATGTGGCTGTATTTGGAGATGGGCCTCTAAGGAAGTAATTTTGGTTAAATGAGGTCCTAAGAGTGGGGCCCTGGTCTGATAGCATCAGTGTCCTTATGAAAAGAGCCACCAGGGAGTTGGCCCTCTCTCTCTGTCTCCGTCTCTCTCCGTCTCTCTCCGTCTCTCTCCATCTCTCTCCATCTCTCTCCATCTCTCTCCATCTCTCTCTGTCTCCACCCACTGCACGAACACAGAGGGAAGGTCATGTGAAGACACAGTAGAAAGGTAGAAAGAGAGCTCTCACCAGAAGCTGAGTTGGCCGGCACTCCATTATGGACTTCCAGCCTCCAGAACTAAGAGAGGATAGATTTCTGTTGTTTAAGCCCCTCCCCACCCCCCATGTTTTAAATCACCCAATCTACTGGGTGTTACTGTGGCTGCTGGAGGGATCTGATAGTGTGTGCGTGTGTGTGTGTGTGTGTGTGTGTGAGAGAGAGAGAGAGAGATACAGAGAGAGAGGGAGTCAGAGAGAGACTCTTTGTAGAGCAGAGGCCCCTGTAGCTTCATCCTGTGGGCCTTTCATGGAAATCCAGACTGAGCCTCCTCTCCCTTCCTCCAAGCTGACTGACCCCTCACTCTCCTCTGCTTTCTGTCCTCACCCCCAGAGTGCCCCCCCAACCACACACACGTGCACTGAGAGCAGAGAGACTGACACACCCAAGGGGGAATCTAGAACAGGCCAGGGCCCCAAGATACAGGTGGCCTCTCTGTTCTCAGGCCCCTTCACCCTCTTCCCAGCCCAGTTGCCTTGACTGCACTTTACAGACTGACTCAGGCTATCGAAGTGAAGCCACAAGCTGCAAAGTTCCTGGGAAACAAGCCCCATCCTGGCTGCAGAGCCAGCTGGGTCTGTTCACAAAGAGATGTCGGTTGGGCCCCCTCCCTTAGGTGAAGCCACCTCTGCAGCAAGATGGATAGCCCCAGAAGGTCAGCACCCCAAGCAGAGAGGACTCCAGAAACCATCCTATCGTGCTTGTTTCCCACTTTTACAGATCTGAAAACTGAGGAAGGAGCAAAAAAAAGCCTTCCATTGCATCCTAGAGTACGTATTCCCTGGCTTAATTCAATTCTTATCCTGGTGATTCATTCAGATTTCAAAAAGCGTTGGTCTAGAATGGGTGCTGGCAATAGGCCCATTACTTGTGTTTGTAAATAAAGTTTTATTAGAATACAGCCCCACCTATTTGTTTACATAACAGATATGGCTGCCTTCATGCTTCAGGAGCAGAGATGAGTTGACATAGAGATCTTATGGTCCGCAAAGGCTGAAAATACCAGCCTCTGGTCCTTTTCAGAAAAAGTTTGCTGACCTCTGGTCTAGGACTTGGCAGGCCTGGGTTTTCTGTCTACCGTGTAGACACATAGATGAAAGATGCTAAACCATATCCTCTTATTATTCCTAATCAGGTGGGCATGCATTAGCCAAAGATAAGACTTGGAGGTTTTCTTCTTTACGTATTAGTTGTAGTAATGTATGAATTGAAGCTTATCCTCCTCAACTCTGTGGTTGTGCTGAGGTCCAGGTGATAAATGAAAGGCAAGATAAATGCTTGATTTCTTTCCTCTGTGCTTAAATCTTTTGTGAGTGAGTTTCTAGCATGTTCCAAAGGTAGCCAGTAATATCTTTTTCTAAATTGATCCGGTAAGTGAAAGCCCCCCTTACCTCTTTGGCTAAAAGTCTGCAAGGCTGTGAGCCTAGAATTGTCACTGTCAGTCCCAGACTCCTCAGGACAGCTGGTCTGAATAATAATGATAACACAGAAATAGAAACAGGGATGAGAGATACAGAGAGGAAAAGTCTAAGTGATATTTGAGCCTGTGGATGCAATTGTCTGAGATATCTCTAGCTCTTTCTTTTCCTTAGTTAGGTTACATGACTCAGTTTCTTCTTTCTTTCCCTCCCTCCCTCTCCCCCCACCACTTTTTTTTTTTTTTAATGTAATCTCTAGGGGCACCTGGGTGGCTCAGTTGGTTAAGCATCCGACTCTTGGTTTCTTCTCAGGTTATGATCTTAGGACCTTGAGATCAAGCCCAGTGTCAGGCTCTGTGTTCCCTGGGGAGCCTGCTTGAGATTCTCTGTCTCCCTCTCCCTGCCCCATGTGCATGAGTGCTCTCTCTCTCTCTCTCAGATAAATAAATAACTCTTTAAAAAAAATAAATGTAATCTCTACAGCCAAGGTGGGACTTGAACTCACAACCCCAAAGTCAAGAGTCACATGTTCTATCAATTGAGCCAGCCAGGTGTCCCACCTCTTCTTTATTGTTTTCAAGTCTTTTCAAATCAGGTTTCTCCTTTTGTCACTTCCATCCAAGAGTTTGAAGTTCGCTAATAATGGAAGGCAGGGCAGATGAAATAGAAGTGAGCACGTTTCATCAGATTAAAGACACAATTTGAGTGAAAAAGAATGGGTCTTTCAATAAAAGGTACCAGGGCAATTGGTTATCCAAGTGGAAAAATTAGATCCCTACCTCACACCTTAGACAAAAATTAATATCAGGTGCATTACATATGAAAAGCAAAATTAAAACATTTTAATTTAGAAGATATGAGAGAGTATATTCATCATGTAAAGCCAGTCAAGATGATGAGAAGTCCCTCAACATATAAATTAAAAGATGAATTACCTTAAGTAGCTAACATTAGAAGATACAGAAGGAATGAAAATAAGTCACAGGCTTCAAGGAGATGTTCGCAGCATACAGCTTACAGAGGAAAGGTATGCCTGCTATATATATATATAAACCAGAAAGGAGAAGACCAACAGTTCAGCCAAAAAGTGAACACTGGATAGAAATCATCAATTTACAGAAAAGAAACCCCAAATGGTCAATAAGCCTCACTCATAATCAGGAAAATGAAAATTAAAGCAACCATGAGATATCTTTATATAGGCAGCTTAAAGTGGGTTATGAGTTCATCTATTTTAATCAGCAAAAATTATCAAGTTTAATATATTTCTGAATTGGCAAGGACGTGGGGAACTGGGAACTTATACGTCCCTGGTGGAAGTATAAATAGGGAAAACTACCTTACTTCTCAGTTTGGCTCTCCTAGTGGGATTAAAGGCGTGGACATCACAAAAGACAGGTTTTACTTCTAAATATGCCATCGAGAGATCACACTTGTGAAGGGAACGTCTACTGTAACATTTTGCTGATAGCACAGCCCCGGAAACAGCCCAAACATCTAGCTGTTGAGGAAAGA
Source organism: Ursus americanus (assembly GCF_024610735.1). NCBI lineage: Eukaryota > Metazoa > Chordata > Mammalia > Carnivora > Ursidae > Ursus > Ursus americanus. The sequence goes on from NC_142147.1 coordinate 55,305,700, forward strand.
AGGAAAGACAAGCCATGGTTGGTCCATCCAACCAGTTCTTTTCACAAATTTGGATTATTGAGATATAATTCACATACCGTAACATCTATGCTTCTAAAGCATTACAAGTCAGCATATTTTTAAAAAGGTATATTCACAAAGATATACAACCATCACCAGTTTCTAATTCCACAACATTTCTCTCACCCCCGGAAAAGAAGCCCCACGCTCATTCTCCCTTCCCTCCACCCGTTGGCATGCATGAATCCGCTCTTTGGGTCTGAGGGTTTGCCTGTACTGGGCATTTCACAGAAATGGAATCCTACAGTATGCGTGTCGCTTTTTGTGACTGGCTTTTTTTACTGAGCGTAATGTTCTCAAAGTTCATTCATGCTGTGGTGTGTCACGGGGCTTCTTTCCCTTTTGGGGCTGAGCAACGTTCCAAGGTACGGCTAACAGCCGAATTCTATATGGCAGGAAATGAGCTAGACACACAAAATTCACCTGGATGATTTTCAACAGCATAATATTGGGGAGAATAAAAAGTCACAGAACTATAATATATAATAGGATTCCATATATATGTGTGTATGTTAATAGCACATCGAATATTGCTGTATATTGACTATCAATACATGTCTGTGTAGTAAAAGTATGAAAAAATGCATAAGAATTACATATAACAGGGGCGCCTGGGTGGCTCAGTCGTTAAGCGTCTGCCTTCGGCTGGGGTCGTGATCCCGGCGTTCTGGGATCGAGCCCCGCGTTGGGCTCGCTGCTCAGCGGGAAGCCTGCTTTTCCCTCTCCCACTCCCCCTGCTTGTGTTCCCTCTCTTGCTGTGTCTCTCTCTGTCAAATAAATAAAATCTTAAAAAAAAAAAGAATTAAATATAATAACATGGGTAAAGCTCACCTCTGGGGAAGAGAGAAAGGACAACAGATTGGGCGTGGTAGAGGTGAAACACAGCTAAAAATGTCTAGATTTCCATTTATATAATGTGGTGTTTTCCTTTATGGTCAAATTAGTTCATAATTAAAAACCTAAAAAGAGACAAGTGACCCAGCCATGTGCTTGTGAGTTAAGAATATTTATATGTGCATCCCAAATCCTTATACTTTCGTTCATTCACGTATTAAAAAATGACTTTCAGTCCTGATCGGGTGACATGACTTTGGAAGCAGAGCTCATTTATTTGTGTTTGTATGTAGCTGGCCATTCTGTGTCATTGTCACAGAAAAAAAGTCCACGCTCAGAAAAATCCTTACAGGGACGTAATAACATCAATTAATGAAGTTATGGGTGCCAAGTGACAAAATCCACATGTTTTTGGATAACCAAATATATTTGGAAGTCTAGCTTCATTGCATCCTTTGATTTTAAAGAAATAATATGAACAGCAATATGATGTCACTGAGAAAACTCTTGCATTCATGTCAACAAGGAAACTGGTCTTGGGTTTAAGACTAGAGGGCTGCCCAGCACAGCTTGGAAGGATCATGAGCCCAGCACCGCTAGTGGCTTACCCTCGTGCACGCCACTGAGGGTCGCTTTGCTGGTCCACGGTTGAGTGTTCATTTTGTGGCTTGTATCTTGTGCTTCTTTTCTTTTCTTTTCTTTTCTTTTCTTTTCTTTTCTTTTCTTTTCTTTTCTTTTCTTTTCTTTTTTCTTTTCTTCCCCCTTCCTCCCTTCCTCCCTCCCTCCCTTCCTTCCTTCCTTTCTTTTTAAGATTTCATTAGTTTATTTTAGAGCGAAAGAGAGCACGAACAGGGGGAGGGGCAGAGGAAGAGGGAGAGAGAGAATCTCAAGCAGATTCTGCACCGAGCGAGGAGCCTGATGTGGGACTCGATCCCACAACCCTAAGATCATAACCTGGGCTGAAACCAAGAGCAAGACACTCAACTGACTGAGCCACCGAAGTGCCCCTGCTGTGCTCCTTTTCAAAATCCCTCTGTCTGTGGGAGGCCTCACCCAACAGCAGCCAGTGGACTTTTCTGGGGAACAATCTTTCTACTTATCGGGTGCCATTCAGAATCCCCTAAGTGGGTATTATAGTACCATCAGCCCATAGACAAAGGACATGTTTTAAGTCAATCTGTACTAAAGTCACACTCCGGACTTTAGGAAAACCCAGCCAGTAATTCTTGAGAGGTGTTGAAGCAAAAAGTTAGAAACTTAATTTTATTACTATGAATTAATGAGCCAAGGACGCGGAGTGACCTGATTTCCATGTGTCCAGTCATCCCACCATCTTAACCCCATGTTCTCCTTCCTCCAGGGCTCCGGCTGTCCTCCTTCACCTGCCTCATTGCACATTCACAGATCCTGGGGGCTCCTCGGCGGGGGACAGAAGCTGCCTCAGGTATAGATCAGCATGGCTCACTCCCTGGGGGTCTTTCAGTCTTTGGGGGAAAGAGATGGGCATTTAGAGCTTACTGTTCAGTATGGTACCTACAAGCCACATATGGCGACTTACGTTTAAGTGAATTAAAATTACATTTAATTCAAAACTTGGGTCCTCAGTCGCACCAGATGCATTTCGCACGTGGAATAGCCACGTGTAGCCAGGGGCTGTTGCATCGGACAGCACAGCCGTAGGGCACGTCCATCATCGCGGGCAGTCGTACTGGACAGCGCCACTCCAGGAATGGCTGTGTCCCGGGGGGGATGAGGGTTTTGACTCCGGTTTTAGTAACACGATACGAATAACTACGACCTGTGCTAAGAACAATCATTGCAAATGTATGGTGTTGAGAATAAGAACCACCATCCCAGAAGAATACCTACTGGTTATGTAATATTAAGCTATTTTAAAAACAATTTTATTGAGATATAATTTATATAGCATGAAATTCCCCCAATATAAGTGTGTGATTTGATGACATTTAATGAATTTGCAGAATGATGTAGACTTCACTACAATAAGTTTTAGAACATTCATCACCAAAAAAGTTCCCATGTGCTCTCCTGGCTCCTGCCATAGATAGCTATTGATTTTTCTAGAAATTTTCCATAAATGGGACAATAGACAGTCTCCTGTATCTGGCTTTTTTCATACCTTAGCAGTGCATCCATTTACCGCATGGATCTGTCACTCGTTTCCTCCTTTTTTAATTGTTGAATAGAATTTCAGTGTATGGAGGCATCACTTCATAATATTATGTTATTATAATATTATTATTATCAACAACTTGTTAATCAATGTCATTTATCCAACATTTAAAATAGACTAGATTTGTTCATTGATGGTTCATTTGCGAACCCGCAAACTATGTTTTTCCATACCTTTAAAAAATATATGTATCTAAATGCCATGTGCATAGATATTTTTAAAATACAATAGTGAACAATTTGCACCTTTTGCTAATGCCTCTTTTTACTTTCTTTGGCATAAAGAATGAACCAGTGAACCTCTGTATCCTATGGAAAGACGCATAAATGTCACCTGATAAAGGTTCTTAGAGGTAATGGTAATTCATGTTAAATCACAAAGAAGCAGTCTTTTAAATAGAAAAAATTGATTGATGTACATTGATTAACATTGGCTAACTGATGCTTTCATGCCATCCATCTGACATTTAAAATTTGCCAGAAATTCCAGCAAACCCTTTATGTTTCGTGCCTCCCTGGATTCACACAGCCCTTTTCATGGGGTATTTTGATCCCCATTAGATAAGGGAGGGAATGAAGGGTCCAAATCACAGGGGTCTCGTGAGCTGTCTCAGCCCAGACTGGTGATAAACAGTAGCCATGGGGAGTTGGAACCCAGCTACTCTGGAGTACGGAGCACATATTTCTTTGTTGGATTATTGAGATATAATTGGCATGTAACGTTGTATGGGGCTAAGGGTACCGCGTGTCGATTTGGCACATCTATATGTTGCAACATGACCGCCACCGTAGTGTCAGCAAACACCTCTATCCTGCCGCATCATTACCATTTTTTTTTTTTTGCAATGAAAACAATTAAGGTCTAGTCTCTTAGCAACTCTGAGGTGTGTGATCCAGCGTCGTGAACGACAATCACGGTGCTGTGCGTTACGTCCCTACGATTTACTTATCTACTTGTTGCAAGTCTGTGTCCTTTGACCAACATCTCTCCAGTTCTCCCACCCCTGGCAACCACCATTCTCCTCTCTCGCTTTATGAGTTTGGTCAAAGCACGTGTTTTTAAACACCATATTAATTGGCCTCTTGTTGTGTGAGCTGGGGGTATCCAAGTGACTAGAGTATGGGCTAAACCAGGGGGCAGACGGGGTCACCTGTGGTCTTAAGTGACCTCGTGGGGAGAACTCACCGAGACAGATATCCTATCCAGGTTGGATAAATCTGCATGTGAGTGAAAGGGGAAAAAAAAATCAGGTCTCAGATTGCGGGAAGGAGACTTATTCTTTCCATCCCACAATTCCCTTGTGGTTTCTTCCCTTACCACTCACCTGTAGCCTCCTGCTTGGGAAATTCAGAATGGCTGGTTCTGAGAGACAGAGACACATTAAAGTATGGGATCTGAAGACTGAGGGAGAGGAGAAGGCTTTGGAGAGAAGAGGCGTGGGAATTACAGATGTGCGAACAGGGTCTCTGAAGAAGGGAGGGGCACGAGATATGTCAAGTATACCTACCTCCTGGTGGATTCTTCATGTGATGAGCCTACAAAACAAAAAAATACAGGGAGGAATTGGTATAACGAGAAGATCCTTCAATTCATTCCCCTTCCCCAGCGTTTAAAACCGGTGCTTCCCTGGGGCGCCTGAGTGGCTCAGTCGGTTAAGCGTCCGACTCTTGATCTCAACTCAGGTCTTGATCTCAGGGTCTTGAGTTCAAGCCCTGCGTTGGGCTCCATGCTTACTGATGAAACAAGCCAACAAACCAGCGCTTCCCTGAACTCACCGTGCTGGGCGCATCTGTTGATGAAGACGACAGAGAGGAAGAGGATCGAAATGGAGAGGCAGCTGAAGGTGGCAGCAAAGATTAATCCATTGGCTGGTGGGAGGGGAGCAGGTCGGAGAATCAGTTTGGCTCCTGAGACACCCTGATCGAGCTGAGCCCAACAGGTGTGAGCAGCCAGACAACTTGGCTCCCAAAACTAGCAGCTGCCACTTCTGACCTGGAACTTGCAGTGACTATGGGAATTTCCTTAATCTGTCTGACCTTCTGTTTCCCTGTTCAAAGTGAGGGTAAGAACAGTAGCTGCTGGCCTGGATGGCAGGGGGTTAACTGGGTGGGCGCTTGCAGAGAGGGCCTCGCACAGGGGAAATCCCCAATAAACCTTTCAGCCATACCAATAATTCTGATTATTTATCATGAGCCTCTCTGTGCTAGATGCTTCATGCGTGTTCTTCTCATCTTGACAAGAAGCACATGAGATGCTGGGAATGTACGTTGGTGCAGACACTCTGGAAAACAGTGTGGAGCTTCCTCAAGACGTTAAAAATAGAGCTACCTACCCTGCGGCCCAGAAATTGCACTACTGGGTATTTACCCCAAAGATACAGATGTAGTGAAAAGAAGGGCCACATGCGCCCCAATGTTCATAGCAGCAATGCCCACGATGGCCAAACAGTGGAAAGAGCCCGGATGCCCATCCACAGATGACTGGATAAAGAAGATGTGGTTCATATATACAATGGAATATCACTCAGCCATCAAAAGAAATGAAGTCTTGCCATTTGCAATGACGCGGATGGAACTGGAGGGTATTATGCTAAGTGAAATAAGTCAGAGAAAGACAATTTTCATATGGCCTCCCTGATATGTGGAGTTTAAGAAACAAAACGGAGGGGGCGCCTGGGTGGCACAGCGGTTGAGCGTCTGCCTTCAGCTCAGGGCGTGATCCCAGCGATCTGGGATCGAGCCCCACATCAGGCTCCTCCGCTGGGAGCCTGCTTCTTCCTCTCCCGCTCCCCCTGCTTGTGTTCTCTCTCTTGCTGGCTGTCTCTGTCAAATGGATAAATAAAATCTTAAAAAAAAAAAAAAAAAGAAACAAAACGGAGGAGCATAGGGGAAGAGAGGAAAAAATGAAACAAGAAGACACCAGAGAAGGAGACAAACCATAAGAGACTCTTAATCATAGAAAAACAAACTGAGCGTTGCTGGAGGAGAGGGGAGGAGGCGTGGGGTGACTGGGTGATGGGCATGAAGGGGGCACGTGATGTAATGAACACCGGGTGTTATGTAAGACCGATGAGTCACTGACCTCCACGTCTGAAACTGGTAATACATTGTATGTTAATTAATTGAATTTAAATAAAATAACATTAAATTTTAAAAAAAGCACACAAGATAGCTTTATGTTCCCATTTCATTCCAACGTGAACCAAGTATCCAGAAGTTAAGGGAACTGCTCAAAGTCACACAGCCGGGATGGGCTTCACATCCTGGTACGTGTAACCTTTTCGGCCGGTCGGCCACAGGTCCGGGCAGCTCCGTGCTGGCCTCTGGGTGTGGAAACCCCAGAGAAGTGACCTCACGATCTGGGGAGATGCACGTTTACCCAAATAACTGTGATGCTGCCGAGGGAACAGTAAGTCCCATCCGAGATGAACGAAAATCCAAACTCTCTCCCAGTTCAAGAGTAGTTTAAATGGTATATATACTGGAATATTATTCGGCCATAAAAAAGTAGAAAATCCTGCCATCCGCGACAGCACAGATGAGCCTGGAGGGCGTTATGCTAAGTGGGGTGAGCCAAAGGCAAGTACCACGTGATTACATTGCACTTACACACGGAATCTAAAACAAAATAAAAAAAAAATTGAACTCGTAGAAGCAGAGTGGAGTGGTGGTGGCCAGGGGCCGAGGGCAGGGGGAGGTGGGGAGAGGCTGGTAAAAGGCTACCGGCTTCCAGTGAAGAGATGAATGATGTCTGGAGATCCAGTGCACAGCATGGTGATAATGCTTGACAACCACAACTGAAATTCGCCAAGAGTCGGTCTTACACATTCTCATAAAACCAAAGGTAAACCCGCGAGGGGAGCGCGCGTTCATTAACTGGATCCTTCCACGGCGTGCACATGTATCAAACCAACACAGTGTACGCTTCCGTCAATTATAGCTCAAGCAGACGGGGTGAGAAGGAGAGGCGCGGGGTGAGAGCACCGAGCTTGCGGGGCTGCGTGGTGATGGAAAGCGCTGGCTTCAGAGCACAGAGCCTAGAATCTGACTCATTGTGTAGGATAATGAGATTGCAGTGGTAATGATTATTTTCTCCCCCGATATCCCACCCACACCTGTCTCCCTCTGTAACAAATGATGCCAGCGCGCCTCCACCCCTGCTCCCCCAGATCCCTTTGCCATTTTTATGCACTCAGATCATGGTTTCTTTCACTCCGCAACGTGAACATTTGCATCTCTTTGGCGGGGGACTGCCAGGAAGGACCCCAAAAGCCTCAGGATCTACGTATCGCAGGGACTCTTCTTCACCGCGACTGCCATTTGTGGGAGCATGGATGCCCTAGCCCGGCACTGAGCCAAAGACACCGCGGAGGGATGCGCACATGCCACTCTTGCTCCGTCCTTTTCTTCTCAGCCCTCCTTCCCCTGCACCCCTACAATGTCCCTTTCACATTAGTACTTATTGGAGTCTTCTGGAAGCACTGAATCCAAGAGACCCTGAAAAGCAGCAAACTATCAGCGCATCTCCAGGGACATAAGAAAGCAGGGTGGGAGCAGCTGTTCCCAGACTAGGGGCCCCCGCAAGGCCCTGCCTTACCCTTCATCTCGCTGGTGGCTTCTCTCACACAGCAACTCACTAGAAATGAGAAGTAAGCTATCACAGGACTTTCCCCTTCATACGTCGCCACAGCCTGCTGATCTGAGTTCACCCCGAGATGTCCCCATTTCCTGGCCAAATTTCACATCGGTCTTTGCAAACTGCCAGAATAGATTACAAAGAGTCTCTGGTGTCAGTGTGAAGGAATCACACGGAGCAGTGGGATACAGCTTGCCAGGGGGTCAATGAGGTCATAGGCCACAGAGAGGAAGCCTGGCCTCGTGTGCCCATACACATCTGTGTATACGGCTGGGGGCATCACGTCTGCGCTTAAAGACTTTATTCTGTTTAGAATTGCTATAAATAATATAAATATATTTCAAATATAAATTTGAACTCAGAAAGTACATCTCAAGAAATGATCTACACGCCCACTAGGATGTCTATAATAAAATAAAAGGAAAATAAGGGTTGGCAAGGATGTGGAGATATTGGAACCCACATGTATTACTGGTGGGAATGTAAATTGGTGTGGCCACATTGGAAAACAATCTGGCAGTTTCTCAAAAAGTTAAACATAGAGTTACCATATGTCCCAGCAAATCTACTCCTAGGTGGATATTCAAGAACATTGGAAGCAGGGACTCAAACAGGTGCTTGCCCACCAATGCTCAGAGCAGCATGAATTGCGATACCCGGAAGGTATGAACAACCCAAGTGTCCATCATGGGGATGGGAATGGGGAGAGATTGCTTATGGGGAAGGAGATTTCATTTGGGGGTGATGAGAATGTTCTGGAATTATAGAGTGGTGATGGTTGCACAACGTTGTGAACGTACCAAATGCCACTGGATTGTGTACTTTAAAAGGGTGGATTTATGGGATGTGAATTATGAATCCATAAAAAAGAAAGAAAATAAGTAATGCGAGAGCTAGAAGCATGAACGCTCCTCTTCCCCTCTCACCCATCACTAGACGCCTTATTTCCGATACTTCCATGATCCTTGACTCTATCAGATTTCAGATCTCTCCCAGAAAACAGTCCTGGGGTGAATTATATTCATAAAGCTGCAGTAGAAATCATTTCCCAAGTCTGCTAATACTGCATAAAAACATCTTCAAAGGCTAGTACTTAGGCGAGGACATTTTGGGAGATACCTTTAAAAAAACAAAACTGGTTATGCCAGCATAGACTCTAATGACAGCCTTGAACAATTTTGGCTCTTGGAGCAGATTACAGGGAGGTTATGAGTTGCAGAAATTAAGGATGAGTAAGCAACTAGATGCCAACTTACATTATATATTTGGCCATTAAAATCTGGATGAGCTCCTGTTTTTATCCAAAGATGCCAAAAGCTCGAAGTTTTACAAGCATCTCCGAGGATAGACTCTTAGTCAATTCCTCATGGAAAAGCAACATCAGAGACAAATAACTTCATATTCACCTGTTTTTGAGAACTTTAAAGCTTTAGCAAACCCTTGATCACACACGTTCCCAAAGCGCCTGGGCTCCATGGGTCCCCATCCCATTGCCCAAACCAGACACACAAGCTCATCCCCATTCTTCACAAAACTCCGCCATGGTTTTTCATTATGTGAAATAACAAATGACAACCTCTAGTCGTTTTACTCATCAGCTTTTCCTTAACCCATGAGGAACTTGGGGGTCATCTTCCCAGAAAGGCAGTCATTCTCCCAGTCACTGTGAGAAAGCAGGCGTCAAGAATCTTCTGTGCCTTTTAATCAAAAGGGACTGCCTGCCTCATAAGGTGGATATAATTTGGAAAAACACCTCCCAAATTATCTTACCATTTTTTACTTCAGTAGCTCCACGTCCATCGAGGTCATCTAGAAAACAGGATGCAGGGGGAAAAAGGTCACAATGATAGAGTGGAAACCTTGGGGACCTAGGTCCTCATATTCTGTTTATGGACTGTAAGCCCTCTTTGGGAAGCGGAGAATGTCTTTTCCACTCTTGGGATGCTCACTGAGTCCCCAAACCAGGGCCAGAACGTTAGATGGCTCTTTTTTTTTCTTTTTAAAGATTTTATTTATTTATTTATTTAGTTAGTTAGTTAGTTAGTTAGTTAGTTAGTTAGTTAAGGGGTGGGGAGAGGCAGAGGGAGAGAATCTCAAGAAGACTCCATGCTGAGCATAGAGCCTGACACGGGGCTCGATCTCATGGCCCTGAGATCATGACCTGAGCCGAAATCAAGAGTCAGATGCTCAACGACTGAGCCACCTAGGTGCCCCCGGATGGCTCATTTTCATACTCCTGGAGTTTGATATTATTTTTAATAACAAGAACATTTATAAATGATCCCACTAATTTCCCCCTTCCACTCCTCTTCTTTGCCAGTCTTCCCTGTCCCAGGAAGGAGCACCCCCATTTTGCAAATATTTTCTCCCATTTGGTAGGTTGTCTCCTCATCTTGCTGACTGTTTTTTCTGCTGTGCAGAAGCTTTTTGCTTGATGCCATCCCACTTATTTATTTTTGCACTTGTTTCTTGTGCTTTGTGTATCATATCCAAAAAAAAAAACTATTGCCAAGATCATGCAAAGGAGCTTTTCCCATTTTCTTCCAGGAGTTTTATGCCTTGGCATCCTACGTTTAAGTCTTTAATACATTTTGAGTTAATTTTTGTGAGTGGTGTAAGATGAGGGTCCGATTTCGTTCTTCTGCGTGTGGTTATCCAGTTTCCCAACATCATTTATCGAAGAGACTGTCCTCTCCCCACTGAGTATTTTTGGCTCCCCTGTCAAATATTAGTTGACTGTATATGTGAGGGTTTAATTCTGGGCTCTTGATTCTGTCCCATTGATCTGTGTGTCTGTTTTTATGCCAGTGCTGTACCGTTTGGATTACTATAGCTTTGTAATATAGTTTGAAATCACGATGTGTGATATGCCCAGCTTTGTTCTTCTTTCTCAGTATTGCTTTGGCTATTCAGGATCTAACAGTTTTTTGGTTGCATCTTTAGGATTTTCCATATATGAGATTATATCATCTGCAAATAAAGACAGTTTTACTTCTTCCTTTCCAGTTTGGGTGCCTTTTATTTCCTTGTCTTGCTTGATTGCTCTGGCTAGGACTTCTAGTACTATGTTGAATAGGAGTGGGAAGGGTGGACGTCCTTGTCGTGTTTCTGATCTCAGAGGAAAGATTTTGACCTTTCACCTTTGAGTATTAGGCTAGCTGTGGGCTTGTTGTGTATGTCCTGTTATGTTGAGATGCATTCCCTCTATACCTGATTTGTGGAGAGTTTTTAATCTTGAAAGGATGCTGTATTTTGTCAAATGCTTTTCCTTTTTTTTTTTTTAAAGATTTTATTTATTTATTCGACAGAGATAGAGACAGCCAGCGAGAGAGGGAACACAAGCAGGGGGAGTGGGAGAGGAAGAAGCAGGCTCCTAGCGGAAGAGCCTGATGTGGGGCTCGATCCCAGAACTCCGGGATCACGCCCTGAGCCGAAGGCAGACGCTTAACCGCTGTGCCACCCAGGCGCCCCTGTCAAATGCTTTTTCTGCATCTATTGAGATGATCATATGATTTTTGTCCTTCATTCATTAATGTGGTCTATGACATTTATTGTGTATGTTTTTGTTTTTTTTTTGTTTTGGTTTTTTTTTCATTTATTGTACATGTTGAACCATCCTTGCACCTCAAGGATAAATCCCACTTAACCATAGCATATGATCTTCTTAATGCACTGCCAGATTTGGTTGCTAATATTTTATTGCGAATTTTTGCATCTGTGTTTGTCAGGAATATTGCTCTGTAGGTTTTTCCTAGTGTTGCTATCTGGCTTTGGTATCAGGATAATGCTGGCCTCATGAAATGAGTGTAGGAATGTTCCCTCTTCTTCGGTTTTTTTTTAAGTAGGCTCCACATCCAACGTGGGGCTTGAACTCATGACCCTGAGATCAAGAGTCACATACTCTATCGACTGAGCCAGCCAGGCACCCCCACATCTTCATTTTTTAAAATAAGAGTTTGAGGAAGATTGGCATTATTTCTACTTTATTTTTTTTAAAGATTTTATTTATTTATTCGACAGAGATAGAGACAGCCAGCGAGAGAGGGAACACAAACAGGGGGAGTGGGAGAGGAAGAAGCAGGCTCATAGCGGAAGAGCCTGATGTGGGGCTCGATCCCATAACGCCGGGATCACGCCCTGAGCCGAAGGCAGATGCTTAACCGCTGTGCCACCCAGGCGCCCCTGGCATTATTTCTACTTTAAATGTCTGGTGGAAATCACCAGTGAAACCCCTGGGTTGTGGGCTTTTCTTCATTGGGACTTTTTGATTATTGAGGCAATCTCCTTAACTGTTATTCTTACCCATTTCTCTATTTACCACATATTTTATTTTCTGAATTTGACACTTTGATATCTTGGGACCTTGCTGACCCTGGAGAGATCCCCCCCCCAAGGCTATCCACTTCCCCAGGTGCACCTCTCAAGTGCAAACCAACCAATCCAGAGCTCATACTCCCAACCTCCTCCTCTATGGCTCTCATATCTGGGTCACCATTCCCTTGCCCTAATCACTCCAGGGCCAGATACCAGACAATCAGGGATAGCCTCTATACCCCAGAGCCAATCCTAAGCCTGTTCCTTCCCATAGAAACCACAGTAAAGGCGTTTGTCCTGTCTTATCCCTCCCTCTGCTTCCTGACTGACCCTGGTGCTTCTCTATGGGGTCCTGCATGGCATGGCTATACCCCTCTTCTTGGGAACGCAACAGACTATCTCTCTCTCTCTTTTTTAAAAAAGGTTTTATTTGAGAGAGAGAGCACAAGAGAGAGCACAAGCAGGGGGTGGGGCAGAGGGAGAGGGAGAAGGAGACTCCCTGCTGAGCAGGGAGCCTGACACGGGGCTGGATCCCAGGACCCCGGGATCATGATGCAAGCCAAAGGCAGACACTTAACTGACTGAGCCACCCAGGTGCCCCCAAACTATCTTTTTCTCAGTGACAATCATCTCTTCATCTTTGGCCGTACTCTACCTCAAATTTTCTACTAATACCTATATTCTTTTTAAAAAATATTTATTTATTTATTTGACAGAGAGAGAGAGAGTACAAGCAGGGGGAGTGGCAGGCAGAGGGAGAGGGGGAGGGAGAAGCGGGCTCCCCGCTGAACAGGAAGCCCAATGTGGGGCTCAATCCCAGGACCCTGGGACCATGGCGTGAGCTGAAGGCAGATGCCTAACCAACTGAGCCACCCAGGCTCCCCTAATACCTATATTCTAAAACACTCTCCCACATCCACCTCATTGATACACACTCAGAATCTCCGATGAGAGCCTGTCCCCACACTCATTTCCCATTTCCCCCATACTTTACGCTCAAGTGGTCACATCTGTCTGTTTCCTGGACTCTTCCTTCCCCAGCCAATTTTCATCACAGGAGAAGGGAGATGAGCCTCAAGAGCAAACCTGAAGCTGCCTTTCTCACCTTTTTTTTTTCTTTTTTAAGATTTTATTTATTTCTTTGACAGAGACAGCGAGAGAGGGAACACAAGCAAGGGGAGTGTCAGAGGGAGAAGCAGGCTTCCCGCCAAGCAGGGAGCCCGATGCGGGGCTCGATCCCAGAATGCTGGCTGGGATCATGACGTGAGCGGAAGACAGATGCTTAATGACTGAGCCACCCAGGAGCCCCTGCCTTTCTCACCTTTGACCTCCAGCTGGAGGTAGTCACTCTCCCCTGACCACTCCTGGGAGTCCATTGTCTTGTAGGCGCAAAAGTACATCCCAGCATCCTTCGGCTCCAGGTGAGTGAGGAGAAATTCAGCCTTGTGTCCTGTGGATCTCTGTTCCTGCCTGTACCCGGAGTCCTGCAGCTTCCCCAGCGTGAATGTCACATTCTGGAAGTGAGACTGGCACCTCAGGGTCACGTTACCTCTGTGTCCAACCACTAAGCTGGACAAGGCACTGAGGGAGGGTTTGGGAAGCGTCTCTGGAAAGAATCGAGAGTTAGTCTGACTCTTCTCATGATGACCACCAGTACCCTCCCAGAATTCAGAGGATTAAAGAGAAAATTTGGGTTGCAGGAACAGATAGAGTTTATGCAAGAAAACTCACCATTCTTTTTCTCATCTCCAAAGCCCAGGCTAAGCCCTGGAAGAGAAACCCTTATGAGACATGGATTATAGACTCATCTTTGAGTACATATCAGGCAGAGAATGCACGACTGATTTGTTCAAGATCCATCCTATTTCTTGAAGGTACGACCTTGGATTGATTTTTTTACCTTTTACTTATGTCTTGTTGTTTCTCATTCAGGAGCTATGTTTACGTACAAAATTCCAGCAACCTTTTCTGATTTACCACGTTGCTTTCCCGAGCAAGCTTTCTTTTACCATCTAGACATCATTGCATGTTTACCTGTATTTTCCTCTCCTGCTTTCTATGACTGCCCTTTCCCCCCTTTGCCACTTCAGTAACACACTGGTTATTTACTGTGGAGTGTGAGCAGAGGGTTTCCTCCCTGATTCAAACGGAGAGAAGTCGCTCTCTCTGATCAGGTTCTTTTCACAAGGAGTTCAAGACATCCGTGGTCCTAAAGCGTGCGGCTTCGATCTTCACACACGTCAGGCCCTACCTCTCCTGTGTTCTGTTCTGTGTGTTTCATCCTGGGATAGGAAGGTCATCCCTTAGATGGAAATAATGGGAAACCAGTCTTGGGTCTGTCAAGAGGTGAAGCTAGAATTTCTCTAGATGCAAGAGTATCAGGGCGTCTGGCCCTTGTTTAAACTCAGGGGTCAACTCACAACACGGACCCCCCAAGTTTCACCCAGAAGGAAGGAGGTGGGGGCCTGAGGGGGGCACTTTCAGTGACGGTGGCTGGGACTCGTAGGTAGGAAGTCATCCCCTGGGTGGTCAGGGGGTCCTAGGTCTCATGGTCCCTTTTTAGGCCTCTCCCCACAAACCTGCTTTTAGACTCATGTTGTCTCAGCTCCGGTATCAGCCAATATTCTGCTCAAACAGTGATTCTTTTTTTTTTTTTTTAAGTAAGCACACAGGTGATGTTAGTTCATTTTGCCTTACCATACTGGAGAATAGGGTATAAACGTGATGGAGAGGTTCTCTTTCTTTAACAAATAAAGCTGTATCTACTTGAGTTTCACAACATGATGATCTGTATAGACACATGTAGAATGATCGCCACAACCAAGCCAGTTAACACGTCCCTCAACTCAGAGACTTACCCTGTATGTGCGTGTGCGTGTCTGTGATGAGAACACAGAATTATTAACTACAGTCTCCACACTGTGCACTGGATTCCTCAGAACTTGTCCCTCTTTCCCAACAAGGGACCCCCGTGGACGTAGACAAGGAGGACTGGCCACACAGAGGGAACTGTCGTTGAGGGGAATACAGGATAACTTGCAAAACACATTTCTCCGGAAAGAAGTACAGTAAACACCCACCAGTTATCAAGTGTCTGTCATTTGGCTGACCCTTTACAGACAATGACCACTGACATGCTTGTATTCTTGTCTGCGTTGGCAGACAGCTGTCATCTACCCTGCGGCTCCCCGCTCCGAACAGTCTCCAGCCTTGTTAGGTGCTAGCACCTTCCCTGAGATAGGAAGGCATGGGGACACTGGAAACCACAGCTCCCTAAACACTAATGTGATACTGTGATTTACGATAAGAAACACACATTTGGTCCTTGTCCTGGTTCCTGGCACACGGCTGCTAAAACCCTTGGAATTTTCTTAACCATGCCTTTTTTAAGTCTATTTATTTATTTATTTTAGTAACCTGTACGCCCAACGTGGGGCTCGAACTCACGATCCCGAGATCAAGGGATCATGCTCTTGTAACTGGATCAACCAGACACCCACCCTTGGAATTTTCTAACCTGTTGAATGCAACGCAAGTGTCTTTCATTATGTTAATGAAGGGAGTTTTGGATTGCACCTAAGGATGAGGGCTGGTTGCCAGGGGCACCAACCATCTGATGACAAGGTTAGAACATTCGATTCTACCTCCTGGACCTCTGGGAAAGAGAGAGGGGTTGGAGATGGAATCAATCATCAATGGCCATGATTTAATCAAGTGTGCTTATGTAATGAAGCCTCTAAAAGGGTGGGTTCAGAGAGCTTCCGGGGTGATGAATAGGTGGAGGTGCAGGGAGAGTGGTGTGCCTGGAGAGGACGTGGAAGCTCTGCTTCCTCTCCCCATACCTGGCCCTCCACGTCTCTTCCATCGGGCTCTTCCTGAGTTATACCCTCTTATAATATACTGCTAATCTATTAAGTTAAATATTTCTGTGAGTTCTGTGAGGCTCTCTAACAAATTAATGGAACCCAAAGAGGGGGTCATGGGAACTGCTGATATACAGTCCGTTGATCAGGTGACAACCCAGATGTACCGTTGGCATCTAAATTGGGGAGGCGACAGTCTTGGGGGCACTGAGCCCTTGCCTACAGGATCTGACGCCAACTCCAGGTAGATAGTGTCAGAAGTGAGGTAAGTTGCAGGACACCCAGCTGGCGTTCAAGAGCCGCTTGGTGGTGTCCGGGCCCCACCCTCACACTTCGGAACTGGGCGCCAGAACTGGATCCCTAGGTTACTGTTAAATCACAATTTAACTCATCTTTTGAACTTGTCATCTGGAAAGCTTAAACATTTTATGTAAAACCTTATTGAGATTATGTTATATAAAATATCCTATTCTATTTTAGAAAGAAACGTAGCAGTGATACATCATGGATGGACCTCAAGAACATCATTCCAAGAGAAAGAAGCCGGACAAGAAAGGTCACATGTATGGCTCCATTTACATGGTGTACCCAGAATAGTGCATCTGCAGAGACGGAAAGTAGGTGGGTGGCTTCCCCTCCCAGGGAAGGGGGACGGCGAGTGACTGCTTTGTGGGCACAGCGTTTCCTTTACGGTGATGAAAACATTTGTAGTGGTTACACAACATTGTGGATGTCTAAAATGCCACTTGATTGTCTCCTTTAAAGTGGTTACTCTTATGTGAACTGTATCACAATACGTTTTTTAAATTTTACGTAAGCTGGATACATGTACCCTCTGTACTAAAGATGTGTAAAGATTCACATATCAGAAGCGTGCCCGAAATAGGATGAAGTGGAAATGACTAGTTGTGTGAGTTTAGGCAAGCAGACTGAGTTAAGTGCAACGGTGGCTCTGGCCTCCAGAGCAGCCTGACCCAGGGATTCAGTGCTGTTGGGGTCTTTTCTCTCAGCTGCCAGGTACCATTCCCTCCGAATATATTCAGGACAGGACCAGGAGCCTGGAAGCAGGGCTGTAGGCAGCTACACTCTAGCATCTTTGGAAGCTCACACTCAGACCAGAATTTATCTGCATCCCAATGCCAGTTTGAGAAACTTCCTGAGAGAACTGGACAGGCTTGCTTTTCATCATGGACCCATCCCTGGAATAATGAGTATTTGTGTTCCCCAGAAGGGTACGTTCCAAGTCCTCAACCCCAGAACCTGTGAATGTGAAGTTATTTGGAAATAGCATTACTTGGGAGTAGGCTGGTGCCATAATTCAGTATGACTGGCATGCCCGTAAGAAGAGGTGGAGAGGTGTAGACAGATGCAGAGGGAAGCTGGCCACCCGAAGCCATGAGGCATTGCAGCAAAGCCTCTGCAAATAAGGAACCCAGGGACCGCCTGCCATCCCCAGAAGCGAGGAGAGCCTGGGACAGATTCTCCCTTGGGGCCTCAGAGCCCTCAGAAGGAACCAACTGTGCTGGCACCTTGATCGTGGGCTTCTGGCCTCCAGAACTGGGAGAGAATAGATTTCCGTTGTTGAAGCCACGTGGCGTGTGGCACTTTGTCATGGCAGCCCCGGGAAATGAATACGGGCAGGACGAGGTCAGTCTCTTGACTGCCCAACTGATTCTCCCGTGCAGCTGGAGCTTTGCGGTATAGTGACTGACAGCCACCCCTAGAGCTCAAAAGTCTGGGTGGGAGCAGCATTACCCCAAAGGAAGGGCTGCATTCCAGAAGAAGGAAGAAGGAACTGGGGCAGATGACAAGTCCTGATTTCCTCTACACGCACCTCTCAGCCCCACCTCACGAAAGAGGAACTGGGGCTTGGTCAGTGGGGCTGCTGGTGCACAGTCGAGAGCTCCTATGAGACCAAGCCAAAGTCATAATCCTGGGTCTTCCTTTTTACAGGCTGAGGTCCCTTTGATGACATCATGTTCAAGTTGAGGACAGTTAAAATCAGTAGAGCATAGAGCTGATCAGAAAATTTTCTTTTCATCCATTGTCTCCAGACATAGCCATTCTCTGTAATCTTGGTCTGTACCCAAACCCACAACTCCACAGCCTACGTATCTCGCCCTCCTCTATGCCCACAAACATTTATGGCAAGACCGGTATGTGGATTAATCAGGTTTGGAGACCTCATGGGAGCTCTGCATTTCTCAGCCGAGTAAACGAGGGTGTCACCCCACATCTCTGAACCTCACCTCCCTGTGTCCTGTGTGCGAGCACCAGAACAGAGGCGTGTCATACCACAGCCCACGAAACTCTGACAGGTAGCATGTGTCCAGTACAGAGAAGACATCATTTCACATCAACCCCCGCTTCACCGTGAATTTTCTCATCCACCCAAACCCATCTGTCCCAGTCCTGGAGACTTACCAAGGCAAAGCAGGGACAGGAATTCTGTGAGCATCGTGTCCCTTCCACCCAGACCAAGATCCCGTCTTCAGTTTTACAATTCAAAGGAAGAAGGGGGACTGGGCCATCTCAGGTCCCTCCTGCTCACTTTGTCCCCAGGTTGTGTTGGTAGAGGTTTTACTCTGACACTTTTGTTCTCCAATGCCTGGTGTACAGTTGCCTTATCACAACCAAGCCAGGAAACCATCAATGACAACATCTCCCTCATAAATCCGGGGAGTGTGTCTCTAGCTCCACCCGCCCTGAGATCTGTCCTATCTCATCTGAAGTCCTGACCAAGACATTTTCTTTAAAAAAATAATAATTGTTTTGGAAAATGTTTTATTAGAGTTGCAAAAAAAAAATAGTAGAGTTCCCATGTACCCATCAACCAGCTCTCCTGATGGTAATAGTACTGCGGTACACTATGAAAACCAGAAAGTTCGCATGGGCACAATACGATGGCCAGGCAAGCACATGGTAACATCTAAAACATCCTGTGGGTGTCTCTGGCAAAAGCTGGGCACCCACTGCTCCTGAGAGCAGGGTGGCCAACAAGAAAACAGAAATGGATGTCTGTCTTTGAGGCTAAGCAACTTGTCTTTTGGTAAACCTTGACAAATTGGTCACACTACATCAGATTTTTGCTGTGCATTCTTCTACAGAAGAGAAAGTAATCAAGGGAAATTGGAAAACTTCCATTCAATTTTTTTCCCAAATGGGAAGAGTATAATCCCATTTTCCAGGAACAAAGGAGGAAATATTGGTGAATTAAGGGAGCAAATTACTATCTAGTAGTACAACACTCATCTTTCCTTCCCAGCTTCTCATTTCTTCCCAAGTCCGTTAAGAACTCTTGTTGATTAATGATTGCCTCACATAACTGAACACTAGAGTTGTGATGGGTTCAAGCATGGGTAGATGCAAATATTCAAATAATGGTACTGGGAATCTGTCTTTTTCCATGTCTAGGTGCCACTTTCTACTGTGTAGACTTAACTCTCAGATTGGTTCTTTTCATATGCTGGGAAGATATCCACCAGCATCTCCAGGCAGAAATAGTGTGCTAGCACTAACACTTGCAACAAAACTCATAAGGCAGACTCAGCATTGCTTGCATGTCCATTTCTAAATTGATCAATGTAGCCAGGGTGATGGATTGCACTAATTGGCCTTTCTGGGACACGTGAGCACACCTGCAGGTAGAAAGCTGGATTAGTCTCATTTAACCACCAAGAGTAAGTGACAGGTGGCTAGTGTCCCAGTCAAGATAGTCATACCAGGATATACTGCATGTGAATAGCTGGACATGCAAGAAGTCAATATTGTACACTGTGTGCTTTCATCTGCCCATGTAGGCTGTGCCCAGGCACATCGAGTCCTGATTTTTATTAAGATTTGAAATCACCAAGGTTCAACACTAGCTAGTAATAGGAATGTGTGTGTGAATGCACACGTGCACACATGCCCTCCCCATCTCCCAGACCCATTCATTTCTGGTCCAGCTCTTTCTGCATTTAGATGGGGCGACTTGGCTCTAGTTCACATGTCCTTCATCTTCCCCCTGAGAACAACATGCTAGCTTTCACATGTTCTTCTCGTGGAAATGGAAGATGCACAGGGGCTAAGTCAAAATATGCCGTGCCCCTGAAGACCTGGGCTGGAGTTAAAATATTGCCATTTGCACCTTATCCTGTTGACCAAAGAAAATAACACAGTTGAATCCATAGTCAAGGGGTTACTAATGCGTTGTACTACTAGAGAGTAATTTGCTCCCTTAATTCACCAATATTTCCTCCTTTGTTCCTGGAAAATGGGATTATACTCTTCCCATTTGGGAAAAAAATTGAATGGAAGCTTTCCAAGTTCCCTTGATTACTTTCTCTTCTGTAAAAGAAAGCACAGCAAAAATCTGATGTTTGTGACCCATTTGTCAAGGTTTACTAAAAGACAAGTTGCTTAGCCTCAAGGACAAACATCCATTTCTGTTTTCTTGTTGACTTCTTGGCCACAGTTATTCATATCCATCCCATGTACAAAATATGCTCACTCCCATCCCAGGACATGCTCCCCCGGATTTCCATCCAATCATAGCATCAGGCTTTAAATCCAGGATCTAGTGATCATTATCAAATCTATAGGTGGCTCTGCTGGATCCAGGACTCATGAACTAAAAACACAAAATAGATGGCCCATACATCTGCCATATGATGACAAAGCAGAAGTGGGGTAACCACAGGACTCTCACTTGAAGAAGCTTCCTCCTTATGTTTGTAGGTGACACGAAGCAGTCACTGGTTTGCAGCAACTTCAGAAATCACTCTGGGAAAGTGCTGCTAAATGCCACAATTCTGGAAGTGGAAATGTTCCTTCATAAAGTTTCAGTTCTGTTCTCTATGAGGAGCTCCTCAGCCCACTCTCCTGTGAGGTCTTGGTTCCTCCCTCTGAGATGTCTTTGTTTTATCAATCTTCCTGTCCACTTCTGAAGACGATCTTGGAGAATATGGCCCTCTTGATGGATGGCCCAGTTTTTCTCAGCTTGCTTTCTGCACATTGAAGGTTGAGCCTTCAAGTCTTTGTATAATTTCTTTAAGCTTGTGATGGCAGCCATTTTGCCAGCGTAGCTCTCAAAACCGTTGTGGCTTTCGGGGCACCTGGGTGGCTCAGTTGGTTAAGCCTTAGACTCTTGATTTTGGCTCAGGTCTTGATCTCAGGGTTTCTGGAGCAGAATTCAGTGATCACTTACATACAACACCCAGTGCTCATCACAACAAGTGCCCTCCTTAATCCCCATCACCCATCTAGCCCATCCCCCACCACCTCCCTCCATCAACCCTCAGTTTGTTCTCTCTCATTAAGAGTCTCTTATGGTTTCTTTCCCTCTCTCCTTTTTTTCTTTTCCTCCTTCCCATATGTTCATATGTTTTGTTTTCTAAATTCCGCATGTGGGTGAGATCATATGGTATCTGCCTTTCTCTGACTGACTTATTTTGCTTACCACAATACACTCTAGCTCTATCCATTGCAAATGGCAAGAATTCATTCTTTTTGATGGCTGAGTAATATTCCATTGTATATATACACTACATCTTCTTTATCCATTCATGAGTCGATGGACATTTGGGATCTCTCCATAGTCCAGCTATTGTGGACATTGCTGCTATAAATATCGGGCTATGTGTGCCCCTTCACATCTGTATTTTTTTAAAGATTTTATTTATTTATTTGACAGAGAGAGAGATAGTGAGAGAGGGAACACAAGCAGGAGGAGTGGGAGAGGGAGAAGCAGGCTTCCCGCTGAGCAGGGAGCCTGATGCAGGGCTCGATCCCACGACCCTGAGATCATGACCTGAGCCGAAGGCAGATGCTTAACAACTGAGCCACCCAGGCGCCCCTCAAATCTGTATTTTTGTATCCTTTGTGTAAATACCTAGTAGTGCAATTGCTGGATCATAGGGTAGTTCTATTTTTAATTTTATTTTAGATTTTATTTATTTATTAGAGAGAGAGAGAGCACACGCGCGCATGAGTGGGGGGAGGGCAAAGGGAGAGGGAGAAGCAGTCTCCCTGCTGAGAAGGGAGCCCGATGTGGGGCTCAATGCCAGGACCCTGAGATCATGACCTGAGCCAAAGGCAGACACTTAATCGAATGAGACACCCAGGCACCCCTATTTTTAACTTTTTGAGGAACCTCCAAACTGTTCTCCAGAGTGGCTGCACCAGTTTACATTCCTAACAGTGGAAGAGGGTGCCCCTTTCTCCACATCTTTGCCAATACCTGTTGTTTCTTGTATTGTTAATTTTAGCCATTCTGACAGGTGTGAGGCGGTCTCTTATCCTGGTTTTGATTGATATTTCCCTGATGATGAATGATGCTGAGCATCTTTTCACGTGCCTGCTGGCCATCTGTAGGTCTTCTTTGGGAAAATGTCTATTCATACCTTCTGCCCATTTCTTATCTGGATTATTTGTTTTTTGGGTGTTGAGTTTGGGGAGTTCTTTATAGATGTTGGATACTAACCCTTTATCAGATATGTCATTTGCAAATATCTTCTCCCGTTCTGTAGGCTGCCTTTTAGTTTTGTTGACTGTTTCCTTCACTGTGCAGAAGGTGTTTATCTTGATGAGTTCCCAATAGTTTATTTTTGCTCTTATTTCCCTTGACTCTGGCAACATGTCTAATAAGAAGTTGCTGTAGCCAAGGTCAAAGAGGTTGCTGCCTGCCTTCTCCTCTAGGATTTTGATAGTTTTCTGTCATACATTTAGGTCTTTCATCCATTTGGAGTCTACTTTTGTGTACAGTGTAAGAAAGTGGTCCAGTTTCATTCTTCTGCATATTACTTTCCAGTTTTCCCAACACCATTTGTTGAAGAGACTGTCTTTTTTTCCATTGGATATTCTCTCCTGCTTTGTCAAAGATTAGTTGACCATGAAGTTGAGGGTCCATTTCTGGGCTCTCTATTCTGTTCCGTTGATCAATGTGTCTGTTTTTGTGCTAGTACCAGACTGTCTTGATGATTATGGCTTTGTAATACAGCTTGAAGTCTGGAATTTGATGTCTCCAGTTTTGTTTTTCTTCTTCAGAATTGCTTTGGCTCTTCAGGGTCTTTTGTGGTTCCATACAAATTTTAGGATTGTTTGTTCTAGCTCTGTGAAAAATGCTGGTGGTATTTTGATAGGGATTGCATTATAAGCGAAGATTCCTTTGGATAGCATAGACATTTTAACGGTGTATCTTCTTCCAATCCCTGAGCATGGAATGTTTTTCCATTTCTCTGTGTCCTCTTCCATTCCTTTCATTTCAGTAGGTTTATTACTAGGTATCTTATTGTTTGGGGCGCAATTGCAGATGGGATCCGTTCCTTGATTTCTTTTTCTGCTGCTTCGTTGTAGGTGTATAGAAATGCAACAGATTTCTGCACATTGATTTTATATCCTGGGACTTCGCTGAATTCATGGATCAGTCTTAGCAAGTTTTTGGCAGGGTCTTTGGGTTTTCTGCAAAGAGTATCATGTCACCTGTAAATAGTGAAAGTTTGACTTCTTCCCTGTCAATTTGGATGCCTTTCCTTTCATTTTATGATCTGATTGCTGAGGCTAGGATTTCCAGTACTAATGTAATGATAAGAGTGAACATCCTTGTCTTGTTCCTGGCCTTAGGGGAAAGGCTCTCAGTTTTTCTCCCGTTGAGGAAGATATTAGCTGTGGGTCTTTTGTATATGGCCTTTATGATATTGAATTACGTTTCACCTATCCCTATTTTGTTGAGGGTTTTTATCAAGAAAGGGTGCTGTATTTTGTCAAATGTTCTGCACCTATTGAGAGGATCATATGGTTCTTATCCTTTCTTTTTATTAACGTAAGGCTCACCTTCTTTAGAAATATTTGGGGGTGATATATCTTATACAGGATATCTGATACAGGATCATACGAACACACACACATATGTATTTCTCAATTAAACATTCCCTTTAAACACAAGGAATGAATTCTAAATATTCATAAAGATGAATTAAAAATGAAATCCCTTGGGGCGCCTGGGTGGCCAGCGGTTAAGCGTCTGCCTTCGGCTCAGGGCATGATCCCGGCGATATGGGATCGAGCCCCACGTCAGGCTCTTCTGCTATGAGCTTGCTTCTTCCTCTCCCACTCCCCCTGCTTGTGTTCCTTCTCTCGCTGGCTGTCTCTATCTCTGTCGAATAAATGAATAAAATCTTTTAAAAAAATGATTATGGACAACCTTATCTTTTGGACAACCTTAATTATTGTAAATCTTTTGGAAAACCTTAATTATCCTCAGGGTAACCCACTGAGATTTAAACTCCCAGATGGAAGGCTATGAATGTTGTGTGCAGTGGTGGGGGGAGGGAGATAAGCTTCATAACTTAGTGGCCATTTAGTAAAGAATATTGATTTGTCATCCTGAAAACTGATGATGCCCATGTAATTTTCCCAGATTCTATTCAACAGGACATGTTAGCATTAAAACCTTTTTATCAAATAGAGAGTGAAAAGGCATCTTTTACCTTTCCTGGGTTTGATTGCTTGGGATGTGAATGTCTTTCTTTTCTTTCTTTGTTTTGACTTATTATTATTATTATTATTTTTTGACGTGGAATGCAGTTACTGAGAGAGATGTGTTAAAAGATAAAATGTGATTATAGGTTTAAGTCCTTTAATAGGTCAACAATTCTTTTATGGATTTTTGTATCTATGTTAGTAGGTGCATACAAAGTTAGGATTATTATGTATTTCCCTTGTATTGACTCTTTTATCATTAGGAAGTATCCCTCTTCATATCTAATGCTATTTCTTGCCTTAAAATCTACTTTACATGGGGGCGCCTGGGTGGCTCAGTCGTTGGGCCTCTGCCTTCGGCTCAGGGCGTGATCCCGGCGTTCTGGGATCGAGCCCCACATCAGACTCCTCCGCTGGGAGCCTGCTTCTTCCTCTCCCACTCCCCCTGCTTGTGTTCCCTCTCTCGCTGGTTGTCTCTCTCTGTGTCAAATAGATACATTTAAAAAAAATCTACTTTACATGATACTAATATAGCCATATCACTTTTATTTTTCTGGTGTTTGCATGTTATGTCTTTTTGGACTTTTTTTTTTTTTTTTGCTTTCAACTCATCTGTGCATATACTTCAAGTGTTTCTCTTTATTTTATTTTTTAGAAGCGTTTCTCCTTAAAAGACAGCATATATTTAGGTCTATTTAAAACACCTAGTCGAATAGTCTTTTAATTGCCTTTTTGAGTCCATTTACATTCGTGTAATTCTTATTTGTAGGATGTAAGTTTATCATCTTGCTAATCCTTCTGTCTGAGCATCTCTGTTATGTTTCCTCATTTCCAATCTCTCT
Organism: Ursus americanus; assembly: GCF_024610735.1. Taxonomy (NCBI): domain Eukaryota; kingdom Metazoa; phylum Chordata; class Mammalia; order Carnivora; family Ursidae; genus Ursus; species Ursus americanus. The sequence goes on from NC_142147.1 coordinate 55,330,902, forward strand.
CTCTCTCTTTTTTTTTTTATTAAAGATTTTATTTATTTATTCGACAGAGATAGAGACAGCCAGCGAGAGAGGGAACACAAGCAGGGGGAGTGGGAGAGGAAGAAGCAGGCTCATAGCAGAGGAGCCTGATGTGGGGCTCGATCCCATAACGCCGGGATCACGCCCTGAGCCGAAGGCAGGCGCTTAACCGCTGTGCCACCCAGGCGCCCCATCTTTTTTTCTTTTTTAGAGAGAGAGCACGTGAGTGGGGAGGAGGGGCAGAGGGAGATGGAGAGAGAGAAAGAGAGAGCGAGAGAGAGAGAATCTTAAGCAGGCTTAGTGTGGACCCTGATGCCAGGTTCAATCTGACGACCCTGATAGCCATGACATGAGCCAAAAATCAAGAGTCAGATACTTAACCAACTGAGCCACCCAGTGCCCCTCCAATATCTTTGTTTAAAAAAAATTGTTATTTTTAATAGGCCATTTTAACTCTCCTATTTTTTTAACCTCTACTTGCTTTTTGTACAATTCGTTTAGTGATTACCCAATGGATTGCAACATTTATGCTGGACTTACCAATAGCTGTGTTGAATTTTCCCACTTGAAACAAAAAACTTTACACCGTGTAACTCTCCAGATTAAATTTGTTTTCAAATGCATGAGCCATAGTCTTACTTTTTTTACGTTTTACACCCAGCGTGGGGCTTGAACTCACAACCCTGAGATCCAGAGTCACACACTCCACCGACTGAGCCAGCCCAGGCGTCCCTATGAACCATTGGTCTTGCTCCTTCTCTGCACATTGACCTCAGAGAAACACCTCATCCGTTACAGTCACTCAAACATAGTCGCTAACACTGACTCCTTCATTCATTCCCCAGCCCAGCATCTTTCCCATAGACCGGAGAATCTCCAGTCTCTGCACCAACGTGTTTCCATCTCAGCAGAATCATTTGGATCTGGGTGTCCAGCACCTGTGGCTTTTCTAGGTGGGTTAGGATTTGAGGCTTGAATTCACCGTGTTCATATAAAGAGTTTGCGTAAATGATGATCTCATGGGGTGTCTTATTCCTTCTTGTTTCCTGAATGTGGTTGGAACATAAAACCTGAAGATCACATGAGAGGAAGGAAGGGAAGGGTTGGTCAAAGATGCCCCCACCCACATCCAGCTTCCCTCCCTGTCGTGGATGAAACCGGAGAGGGGCCCCTAGAGTAGGCTGTGGGGCCAGTATGATCCCCAAATTCCTCTGTCTCTTCTGCTTTGGTAAGTCTCTTGGGCCTGTCTACTGGGATTAGAGGTGAAGGTGGGTGCAGACAGATGTGGCCACTAGAAATGGAAAGAGAAGTAGTACCATCTGCTTGTGTTTGTTGACTGCTTTATGGGGGTCAGGGACCTTGGGGAAGGCTCTAGATACCATTTATCCATCAAATGTTCTCCAGTGTGCGAATGCATTTCACGTCTGTAACCTGTCCTGTATGCCTCTATCATTCCTCTTTTCTTATAATTCTGACTCAATACCTTAATTTTATTTTGTTTTATTTATGTTTTCAATATCTTTATTTTAAACACGCACCTTCACCTGGAGGTGGAGATTTTATGCATATAGCTTAAATGAAATATTAAAAATAAAATTTAAAGAAAATCCAGGGTCACTTAGCAAAAAATAGAAGGTTAATGTAAACACATATACAAAGCAAAGGAAGAAGACATTAGGACATTCTAGCCATGGGCTGTTGGCCATCACATTTCTGAGCCCATGGCCAGCTACTTCTTTATTACAAAGGGCAGCTGGCCAAGACAGATGTGTAAGAGGTTGATCTGTAGCTTGAGAAATTCTTTGTTGTGCTGAAAGGAGTGGAAGTCATTTAAAAGGGTAATACCTTTCTGATGCCTTGATCAATGCTATAGAATACTGTGACACTGCGTCCCCGGAAAGCGTCTGTAGAGCCCCAGGGTTTGCATTCCACTCCATGGGAAATACTGCTCTGACCCTTGCAAACAGTCCTGTGTGATGGGAATCAGGCCTGTGTTGATAAACGAGGACCCTGAGACTGATAGCTCAAGGTTCTTGCTCAGAGCCACAGAGGGAGGGAGCAGAAACCTCAGCGTTCAAACCCAGGCCTGTCTGGCTCCAAAGTCACTGTTGTTTCCACTTGGGCATAATGGGATATTAAGAATGAAGTGCAGGGTCTTCATAATGGGAAAGTCCTTGGGGTGAGTGAGCAAATGCCAGGTTGGGAAAATTATAAGGCGAAGAAAGAAGAGTGATTCAAAATGTCCTTGGGGGGCACCTGGGTGGCACAGCGGTTAAGCGTCTGCCTTCGGCTCAGGGCGTGATCCCGGCGTTATGGGATCGAGCCCCACATCAGGCTCTTCCGCTATGAGCCTGCTTCTTCCTCTCCCACTCCCCCTGCTTGTGTTCCCTCTGTCACTGGCTGTCTCTATCTCTGTCAAATAAGTAAATAAAATCTTTTTTTAAAAAAAGTCCTTGGACGTAGAGGTGGGGGCATCTCAGGATGTCTGTTTGCTGGTGCTAAGAAAGCCTGCTTTCCTATTCATGGAAAGCAGTGTAGGTCTTAGCTTGATTGGGTCCCAGTGATGTGATTGGTCTTCACAATAGTCTCTGATCCCTAGATTCTAGGGTCACCTATGGGGCTTTCGTTGCCTTCATGCTGGCCTATCTGGTGAAATGAGGAAAAGATGTTATTATAAGTTTGAATCTTTCTACCATCCTTGACAAATCTGAGCCATGCTTAATTTGGGGCATCTCTTCAGTTGGCCACGTGCTTTTGTTGATTCTTACTATGTCCCAGGATTGTGTAGACACTGGGGATGCTAAGGAGAACAGACTAGAGTAGCTACGTTCCAGGTATTGACGGGACAGTGACGCCTTGTGTCTCCCATGGCATGACTACATAAACTCTCTTAAGAATGAAGGGGCTTGTGGACATCTGTGGAACCAGGACAGGTCCTGGGGCCGTGGGAGGAGTGAGCTGCACAGGAGACCTTCTGGGAGACATGGGGCAGCAGCTGAGAGCAGAGCTGCACTCGAGTCCAGTGTGGGGAAACGAGAAGCCCCAGTGGCCTGACCTCCAGCGTCCGAGCTCAGAGGCCGCCCCCGGGAGGCCCCTCAGGATGGGGCTCCAGGTGGCCGCTCATGTCTCATGGACGGTTCTCTTGCAGGGCTGTGTGCTGGCCAAGGAAGCAGGACGGCTGATGGTGAGTTCCTTCGGTTAGACCCTCCCTTTCCTTCACTCCGAACTCCCCGTATCCCTTCTCTTTCCTTCAGGGGGTTTCCTGAGAGCAGACGGGCCACCAAATCCCATCCTGAACTCTGCTTCCTTCCAGACTCCTTTCCCAAGCCCTCCCTCAGGGCCTGGCCCAGCTCGGTGATGCCTCCCAAGAGTAATGTGACGCTGCAGTGCCAGACTTCTACCAAGAATGTCAACTTTGCTCTCAGAAAGGGAAAACATGTTTTGGAGTCCGTGCAATCACAGTATTCATCAGTGGGCCTGGCTGAATTCCGCCTTACTGACCTAAAAAGCTCCAATGCTGGAGAGTACACCTGTGAGTACTACAGACAAGGGCTCCCGTACATAAGCTCACAGCCCAGTGACGTCCTCCTACTGCTGGTGACAGGTGAGGAGGGTGCCTCAGAGTGACACAGGGTCTTGCAGGGACAGGTGTGGGGGAGGAACCCGCGGGAGGGAGGGGGCAAGGGGAGATGGAGAAACCCAGAGCAGAATGACCTGGCTCAGGTTCAGCCAGGGTTTGTAGGGAAAGTCTCCTTCCTGCAGTCAGAGTGGGAAGACAGTGAGACCAGGGAGCTGTTGTTCCCCTACTTGGCGGGAAGCCCTGCTGGGAGAACAAGGTGGGTGGGGGACCCCGGGCTTCTCCCCGTGACCTTGGGGCCCTCCTTCGCTTCCAGGAGATTTCCCTAAACCTTCCCTCCAAGCCCACCGAAGGGGTGAGGCAACCGCAGGAGACACCGTGACCCTGCAGTGCCAGAGGACAGACAATGTTTTTGGGCCTGTAATGTTCGCTCTACTGAAGGCGGGAGCAGCGGGGCCCATACAGGTCCAGACTCCAGCAGGGAAGGAGACAGACTTCTCCCTCCGGAATGTGACAGTCGGTGACACCGGGAACTACAGCTGCGTGTACTTCCTGATGAAGGCTCCTTTCTGGGCCTCGCACCCGAGTGATCGTCTCGCGGTCCGGGTGACAGGTGAGGCTTGCATGATTCTTAGGACATTTAAAATTTAATTAGTGTCTTGATAAGCTTGTTTTTATTTTGGCTATTTTATTGCTTTCTCCAGTTTTTTGACCTATAACTGACTTGTAACACTGTATTAGTTTAAGGTGTGCATGTTTGTTTTTGAACTGAAGAGCATTTCTTCTGTTACTTTCTGATCCCTGTCTCTCCTTCGCTTTCCCGATCATCTCCTTTTTAAATCTCTCCTTCCCGTTTCTAGTGTTTGGCCTTTGTTGCTTTGCATTCTTGGAGAATTTCTCAGGTTGTCCTTCCAAACGTGCATCCCGCCACCACCAGCGCCCCTCCTGGGCATCCCTGAGAGCGGCGGGTCCTCCTGCTGACGGCACCTTCACGCGGTCCAGTTGCTTCACTGGGTGCTACACCCCGCTTCCTCAGTGTTGCAAAGGTCTGCGTGTGCGCTGTGGTCAGCGAACGTTCTTAGTTAGGAAGCAAGGTCCGGGCGGGCAGTGCCGAGAGGTGTGGAGGGCATCCTGGGCTTGGTGGGGTCATCACAGTCTGTCCCCACGGACTCTGTCTCCAGGGAACCTTGTCGCTGATGGGTTCGGACACGAACTCTGCACTCACGGCACGGGCGAGCGGGAAGATTCAAACGCAGGTTCTCTAGGAACCAGGGCCTGTGGCGAGCCCTAGCTCTTCTTGGGTGAAGCTGAAATGAAATGCACGTGGTCCCCAGGCTCGGCTACTAAGCCTGAATTTTCTTGGGCTCACTGGCGGCACTAAGTCTTCGCTATGAGGAGGGGAACAGACGCAGTCACTGAATGACTTGTATTCTCTGTGCAGCAACTTTGGGTTTGGGGATTGCCCCTAAGCCTGATTCCTACCACAAGGAGGGAGAAGGGGAAAGGGCAGTGCGGGAGGGTGGAAATGAGATGAAGAGCAAAGAAATGAAGGAAGAGAGGTAAGACGAGAGAATTCAAAGGAAAGAAGACAAAGGGAGACCCACTACAACTCTCAGGAAACCCCACATTGTGTTCAGCGATTACAACGTCAGTGACGGTCCAGCTGACCACTGGCCAGGAAGCACAAGCAGGTGCAGGAGAGCCACAGTGGGGAGATCCACGGGAGAAGGAGGGGTGCTCCTTCCCGCCTGGTGCTCATCCTCTTCTCTCTCCCAGCAACCCCAGGTGCCATGTCGGAGGATTACACCATGGGCAACCTCATCCGGCTGGGTCTGGCTGTCATCACTGTGGTGATTATGGGGGCTTTTGTGGTGGAAGCCTGGTGCAGCCAGAAGGAGTCTCCACGTGGATCTGCATAAAACAGCCGAGGGCCTCTCTTGTTCATGGGCAGGCGTAGTGACACAAGGTTCTCTCAACCCCAAACGCTACCACGGGACTTCTTGTGTTTCTCGACACGGGCACAAACGGCATTTTTGTTGGGATATTTCACCATATGGGACTGTCCTGTTCATTGTGGGAACATTTAGCACAGTTTCTCTTTCCCATCAAAGAGCAAGTGAAGCCCCGATCATTTTGGAAGAAGATAGCAAGCAAGTACTACTGTACTTTTGCCAACACCCTTGGACGTGGAGGAAGGGAGTCGGGTGGTGTCCCCTGGAGGAGAGCCTGTGTTTGGAGGCCAGGAAAAATATTTCTTCTCTTCCTCCCTTTCCTGATGTCAGGTCTGTCCTTCTATGCATAGGCTCCACAGCTGTCCAGGGGAAATGATGCGTCCTTGATCAAGTGAACAGCTTGTGTGAGACCTTCTGGTTCTCCTCTACGCTGGGAGGTTTGGGAAGCTTGCAGATGAGATGTGATCTCACTTGTTTCCTGACATCATCTAAGACCCAGAGTGGCCCTAGCATCTCCTGAGAGTGTCATCTGGGATAGAGTGGCCAGGAACTGTCCTCCATATCCAGGCCTTCTTGGTGCTCAGGATGACATAAACTAAGACAGAATCATTTGGTTGTAAAATTTGTTGCGTGTCAAAATCAAAGTTAATAAAGTATATTGCACCAGCTCACTTGTGCTGGTACTAGGATATGGAGAAGGTGGACTTCAGCCAAACAATTCCACACTAGTTAAGAGTGATACAGCATTCCAGTGTTTTGTAAAAGTAAAAGCATCATGATTCCTGTCGTTCCATTACCTGAGAAACCTGAGAATAAGTATCTTTTACTTCAGTGTGGTCTTGGTTTCCACAATGAAAAGCTACAAACAAGTGGCCTCGAAAAGGATTTTCTGAACTGTGGGTTTATGTGTAAGCCCTTGAAAGGCATCAAAACCACTCTCTTAAATCATCCGTTGCTCTCAGGACCAACCCCAAAGCATCCACACGCTCTTTTAGGTCAAGAAAGAGTTGAGTCCGCGTCCCTTGGGACTTCCGGTACACAAAAATGGAATACATGCCAAAACAGTTTACAAAAACAGCAGCATATTTTGAGAGCTTATATCTAGCACACACACAACTCAATCTAATTTTGCTACTCAGAAGTTAGTGATAGGGTTTATATACGTGTGTCGAGTCTTAGAGCAACAGGGGCCTCGAGGTCCAGAAACTGGAAACTAGTGGTGAGATGTTCGCTTTTATTTAAGCCTGCAGATGGATCTCCCTGCTTGTGCAGATAGTCTCCCTTGGAGGGAAACCAAAACGGAGGCCCTTCCTTTTCTGTAAAGAGGAGTGGTCCCCAGCCCTACGCGGCGGGCCCGCCCTGGGGACTACAAGTCCCAGCGGCCCGTGCGGGCCTAACCGTGATCCCGGGGGCGCCGCGGGTTTGTCCCCCTGAGCAGGGCTGCAGTCGGATGACATACTGGGGCCTCTCACAGGGCAGAGTCCGGGGACAATTCGACATTCCCCCGGATGCGCAGGGCGCTGCGGCTAAGTCTGGACAGGGCCGGGAGCAGGAGAGGGCCCCTGAGGCCCGCGCGCCCCCGACCCGCGCGCCGCCCGTCGCGGGGCCGCAGGGGGTGGGGCTTCGGCCGGACGCCCCTCCGTCCGCCGCCCGCCTGCGCGCCGCGTGCGCCTTCGGGAAGTTTCGGTGCGTGCTGTCTGCGCCCGAGCGCCGCCCGCGTCTGTGGTGGGAGAGGCCTGCGAGCTGCGTTCCCGGGTGGTGGAGCCCGCGCGTGTCCCGTGTGGTGAGGACGAGCGGTGTCCCCAACAGGTGAGTACAGGCCGCGAGCTCCCCGGCGTCGTCAGGTGAGCGGGCGTTCCCGGGCGGGCGCTTCTGAGCCGGCCCTGGGGTGTGCTCCGTAGACCCGGGCGCGAGGGCCGGGCCCCCCGCGGGACCCGCCTGCGCTTCCCCCGCCTCCGCCTCGCAGAGGAAGGGGGCTTCTTGGATTTCGGGCGCTTTGGCTGTGGCATCTCAGAGAGCGCCCGGAATATGCAACGGGGTCGTCTTCTCTCCAGAGCTCTCCCTTAGTGTAACCGACTTAATACTTGGAGGTCTTCAAGGAGGGCATGCCAGGCTTTTTGTAATCATCTTGAATAAATTCGTCGTGTAACTTTGTGTGAGGTTTGGGGTACAGCTGTTATTTTGATACGTTTGTGTGTTGTAACATTGTTGGAGCGACATTTATCCCATTGTATAATTACAGTATAATTTTATTGTCTATATTTATTATGCGGTGCATTAGGTCTCTGAGGTTTACTATTCGTTACATTTTTATACCCTGAAAAACGTTGGTCTAATCCCTGCATCCCCTGCTAATCACCATTTACTCTCCGTTGTTTTATAGGTTTGACTTACTTAGATTCCCGTATAAGTGACAGCATACACTGTCTGTCTGACTGACTTCGCTTTGCATAATGTGCTCAGGGTCATCCGTGTTGTTGTAAGTGGCGGGATATGTTCTTTTTTTTTTTTTTAAAGACTTTATTTATTTATTCGACAGAGATACAGACAGCCAGCGAGAGAGGGAACACAAGCAGGGGGAGTGGGAGAGGAAGAAGCAGGCTCATAGCAGAGGAGCCCGATGTGGGGCTCGATCCCAGAACGCCGGGATCACACCCTGAGCCGAAGGCAGACGCTTAACCGCTGTGCCACCCAGACGCCCCGGGATATGTTCTTTTAATATTACATTGTATATATTGGACTCCCGAGATCCAGAGTCACATACTCCAGGGACTGAGGCATCCAGGCACCCCTGTACCATATTTTTTTAATCCGTTCATCAGTTGATGGGCATTTGGATTGTTTCCATATCTTGACTCTGGTGAATAATGTTCGATAAGCATGGGTGTGTGGAGATCTCGTTGAAATCCTGTTTTCATTTCATTTGGGTATATTCCCAGAAGTGGAATTGTTGGATCATTTTATAGTGCTATTTTAAATTTTTGAGGAATCTCCGTAGTGTTTTCCATAGTGGTTGGACCAATTTTCATTCCCACTACACTGAACAGGGGTTTGGTTTTTGGTTTTTGGTTTTTTCCCTACATCCTCACCAGCATTGTTATCTCTTGTCTTTTTGATGATAGTCATTCTGACAGGATGAGGTGACATATCATTGTGGTTTTGATTTGCATTTCCTCGATGATGAGTGATATTGAGCATCTTTTCATGTGTCTGTTGACCATCTGGATGTCTTCTTTGGAAAAATGTCGATTTACTTCTGGCCGTGTTTTAATTGGATTGTTTTTGTTATTGTTGTTATTAAGTTGTGTGAGTTCTTTATGTATTTTGGGTATTAATCCTTTATCTGATACTTGGTTTGCAAAAAATTGTCTCCCATTCCATAGGTTGTCTTTTCATTTTGTTAACTGTTTCTTTTGCTCTGCAGAAGCATTTGAGTTTGATGTAGTCCCATTTGTTGATTTTTGCTGAGAATTTTTGCATCTATATTCATCAGGGTTATGGGTCTGTAGTTTTCTTGTGGTATCCTTATGCTGGCTTCATTGAATGAGTTTGAAAGTATTATCTCCTCCTCGATATTTTGGAAGACTTTGAGGAGGGTTGGCAGTAATTCTTCTTGAACTATTTGGTAGAATTCACCAGTGAAGCCATCTGGTCCTGGAGTTTTCTGTGTTGAGAGTTTTTTGATTGCTGTGTCGATCTCTTTACTTATTATCAGTCTGTTCAGATTTCAAGTTTTTTCCTGATTCAGTCTCGGTAGGTTGTGTGTTTCTAGAAATGTATCCATTTCTTTGAAGTTATATAATTTTTGGCATATCATTATTTATAGTAGTCTGTGATTCTACATTTCTGTGGTGTCAATTGTAATGTCTCCACTTTCATTTCTGATTTTGAGTCTTCTGTTTTTCTCTGTCTAGCTAAAGGTTTGTCAATTCTGTTTAACTTTTTAAAGAACCAGATCTTAGTTTCATTGATCCTTTCTGTTGCTTTCTGGTTTCTATTTCATTTACTTCTGCTCTAATCTTTATAAATTCCTTCCTTCTGTTCTCTGAGGCTTCATTTGTTCTTTTTCTAGTTCCTCCAAGTGTAAAGTTAACGTGATTATTTGAGATCCTTCTCATGTCTTAATATATGCATTTCTTGCTATAACTTTCCTCTCAGAACTGGTTTTGCTGCATCCCACAAGCTTTGATGTGTTGTATTTCCATTTTCATTTGTTTCAAGCTAATTTTTAATCTCCCTTTGATTTCTTCTTTAACGCATCGTTTAGAAGTGGGTTGTTTAGTTTCCACATATTTGTAGATCTCACTTTCCTCTTGTTTGTTTCTGTTTCATATCATGGTAGCCGAAAGAGATAGTTGGTGTGGTTTCTGTCTACTTAAATTTGCCAAGATTTATTTTGTGGTCTATCACATGATCTGTCCTGGAGAATGTTCCACGTGCACTTGAGAAGAATGTGTACTCTCCTGTTGTGGGATAGAATGTTCTGTGTATGTTCATTTGTTCCAAAGTGTGGTTCAGTTCCAACATTTACCTGTTGATTTCCCATCTGGGTGATCTATTCATTGCTGACGGGGGGTGTTGAAGTCCCTTGTATTGTGGGCTATTTCTCCCTTAAGATCTGTGAGTATTTGGGGCGCCTGGGTGGCACAGCGGTTAAGCTTCTGCCTTCAGCTCAGGGCATGGTCCCGGCGTTCTGGGATCGAGCCCCAGGTCAGGCTCCTCCGCTATGAGCCTGCTTCTTCCTCTCCCACTCCCCCTGCTTGTGTTCCCTCTCTCGCTGGCTGTCTCTATCTCTGTCAAATAAATAAGTAAAATCTTTAAAAAAAAAAAGATCTGTGAGTATTTGCTTAATGTATTTTGGTGTCTGGGTGTTGGGAGCATATGTATTGATGACTGTTACATCTTGTTGATGTATGGACCCCTCCGTCATTATATAATGACCTTCTTTGTCTCTTCCTCATCTTTCTGGTTTGAAGTCTGTTTTGTCTGGTGTAAGTATGGTTTTACCTGCCCTCCTTCTTTTGGTTTCCGTTTGCTTGGAATATCATGTTCCATCCTTTCACCTTGAACCTGCCTGTGTCTTTAGAGCAGAAACGAGTCTCCCACAGGCAGCATAGAGTGATTGGGTTTTGTTTGTTTGTTTTTTAATCCAGCGGGTCTGGGCCTTTTGATTAGTGAGTTTGATTGATTTACGTTTGGGGTGATTATTGTTATGTAAGGACTCACTGCTGCCCTTTTATCTTTTGTCTTCAGGTTCTGTTGTCTCTGCTGTTTCTTTCCCCCTGTTACTGTCTACCTTTGTAAGTTGGTGGTTTTCCATTGTGATTTGCTCAGTCTGCGTTTTTTCATGTTTCTTGCCTTTGCTCTAGATTTTTGCTTTATGGTTACTGTGAGGTTTGCATCAGACATCTCATAGATAACATAGTCCCCTTTCTGCTGATAGCAGTTTACCTTCATTTGCCTGTCAAAGTCCCATTCTTTTACTCCTCGCCTTGTGTATTTTTGACACCACAAATGATTTCTTTTTCTGCCTTGATTTCATTATCGAATTGGTGATTTTTAAGGCCCTTTTGTCTTTAACCTTCGTGCTATATTTAAGTGTTTAATATACTATTCTAAAAACGTTACACTTTTTCTTTTTTTTTAAGATTTTATTTATTTATTTGACAGAGAGAGAGACAGCCAGCGAGAGAGGGAACACAAGCAGGGGGAGTGGGAGAGGAAGAAGCAGGCTCCCAGCGCAGAAGCCTGATGTGGGGCTCGATCCCATAACGCCGGGATCACGCCCTGAGCCTAAGGCAGACGCTTAACCGCTGTGCCACCCAGGCGCCCCAAAAACGTTACACTTTTCTAATGCTGACTATCACCTTAATCAGAATTTTGTGTATTTTTGTCTTTCTGTTTCAGTTTGGAGAACCCCTTTCAACATTTCTTGTAAGCTGGGTGTAGTGACAGCGAGCTCCCTGAGCTTTTGTTTCTCTGAGAAGGTCTTCACTCTCCTTTTATCTGAAGAGTTTCCTTGGTGGGCAAGGAAACTGTCTTTTAGTATTTTGAATATGTCATTCCACTCTCTCCTGACGGGTAGAATTTCTGTGAGAAATCTGCTTATAGCCTCAGGGAGGTCCTTTATAGGTTACACCTTTTCCCCTGACTGCCTTTACAATTTTTCTTTATCACGGCCCCTTGACAGTGTTGTTGTAATGTGTCTTGGAGAAGGTTTTTTGCCTTGAGATAATAAGGTGTTCTCTTAGCTTTGTGGATTGATTGATTGATTGATTTTTGTCAGAGAGAGAGAGACAGAGAGAGAGAGACTGAGCACAAGCAGGGGGAAGTGGCAGGCAGAGGGGGAAGCAGGCTCCCCGCTGAGCAAGGTACCTGAACCCAACCAGGACTCAAACCGAGGACCCTGGGATCATGACCTGAGCTGAAGGCAGACGCTTAACCAACTGAGCCACCCAGGTGCCCTGGCTCGTGGACTTTTATGTCTAGTTTCTTCCCCAGGTTTGGGGAATTCTTAGCTTTTGTTTCTTTAAATACAGTCTCCTCTCCCCTCACCCTCTCTTCTCCTTCTGGTATACCCTCGAACCTTGTGCTGTTTCCTCTGACGGAGTCTGATGGTTCTTGTAGGGTTCTTTTTTGTTTTCAAGATTTTATTTTTTAAAAGTAGTCTCTAAACTCCATGTGGGACTCAAAACCACAACCCCAACGTCAAGAGCCACATGCTCCACCGACTGAGCTGGCCAGGCGCTCCTCCTGTTGGGTTTATTCGCTTTACAAGTCTTAGTTCTCTCTCATCATCCACCTGAATTATTGCTAGATCCCTATATTCAGGCTCACCTATTCTCTCTTCCAGGTGATTTGCTCTCTTTCCAGTGTTTGCTAATGTATTTTCCATCTCATTTATTGAGTTTTTCAGCTCCAGAATTTCCATTGGCTCTTTTTTAGAATTTCAATCTCTTTGGTAAAATATTCCTTCTATTTGTTAATTTCATTCCTGAGATCATTGTACTGACTTTCTGATTTTTTTTGTAGCTCACTGAATTTCTTCAGAGTAGCTCTTTTGAATTCTTTTTTTTTTTTTAAGATTTTATTTTTAAGTAGGCTTCATGTGCAACATGGGGCTCGAAATCACAACCCCAAGATCAAGAGTTGCACACTCTACCCACTGAGCCAGCCATGTGCCCCAGCTTTTTGCTTTTTTTTTTTTTAGAGAGCACGAGAGTGGGGCTAGGGGGTTGGGGAGGAAAGGGGCAAAGGGAGAAGGAGGGAGAATCTTAACCAGATGTGGGGCTTGAGCTGAAATCAAGAGTTGGACGCTTAACCGACTGAGCCACCCAGGCGTCCTACCCCAGCTCTTTTGAATTCTTTATCAGACCGCAATGTTGTGTCTTTGGGTTTGGTTGGTTACTGGAAAATTGTCATTTGCTTTTCATGATGCTCTGCTGGCGTGATTTTTCACAGTGTTTGATGAGAAGTATCCCTGCCCCTGCACTTGGAGTAGCAAGCACCTTCTTACTTGGCTAAGGTTCTGTTCACTTTGATTCTAATGGTTCACAGGTGGGTCAATGGGAGCCTTTCTCCAGTTTTCCAGAAGGTGGCGCTAGGGCACAAGTCTTGGTTTCTCTTGCCTGCACTGCCTCCCGGCTAAGGTTGGGAGCTTGTGAAGAAGCAGGTTGGGGGGAAACGGTGGGGTGGCTCAGAGGGCGGGAGGTGTGTGCTTAGCACTGCTGCTTCGGGTGTGTCCCTGTTGTAGGGAGTCCTCGAATGGGGAGGGGTCCCGGAGCTCTTTCTGGGCAGACTGTGTGAGACGGTTCCTTCAGTTCTGTCTGTTCAGTCTTCGAAGTCTCTCCTCTGAAATGGGGGTGTTGCTGAGGAGTGGGGAGCCCCCAGCTGCAACCAGGCTGCAGACTTTCACTCCTCACTTCCCTGCCCCCTCTTCCACTGCAGCCACCTGCCGGTCCCAGCCACCCACCGTCTGCGCCCACAAGGATGGATCTCTGGTGTCCTACCAAGCTGTGCAGAGGTGCTTTTGTTCAGTTACAAGCGTGGATTTGTTGTGCTCGAAAGGGAGAGAGAAAAGGACTGCCTCTGTCACCGTGACGCTAACATTCCTCTGGTTGTAAAATCTCAAACAAGTTTATAGAAATGTGTGTCCTTCATGCCGTGGGAGACACCATGTCACTCTCCCAGAAAGCAGGGACTGTGTGCTGTCAACCTCGGCATTTCTCTGTGTACTCAGGTCCTGGCACACAGTAGGGCCTCAACAAATGCGCAACGACTGGCTGACACGATGCCCAGTGTAAGTGCGACTTACAGGGTTTTTTTCAAGGATGTGAGAAGATGCAAAATCACCACAGCTCACCATCTTCCTCCCACCCAGTGAAAGCCACTTCCAACACACCCCCCCCGTGGTCACCCACACCCACTCGAGGGGAGAGGGGCTGGCTCAGAGATGGAGAAGACCCTGTTCTTGCAGAGAAATACATGTGACAGCCTTAGCTCCGGCATTGAGAGGTTTTTGAACTGATCTTTTCCATCATCTCTTTTCATTCCCTGATACTCCAAACAGGACAGGGCTCACTGCTTGGTGCCCTAAAACCTCAAAATCCCAGTGGATATTCCAGAAAAGGGAAGACATGCTTTCCTCCCCTGTCCCCCACGCAGGTGGCTCTGTAGGTGTCTTGGTCCGCTCAGGCTGCTCTAACAGAGGACCAGAGACTGGGCGGCTTATCCAGCAGGAGTTTATTTCCCACAGGTCTGGAGGATGCAAGTCCGAGACCAGGGTGCTAACATGTTTGGATTCTTAGCGAGCACTTTCTTCCCGGTTTACAGACTGCTGCCTTTCCCCCGTCTCCTCACGTGGTGAAGAGAGATCATCTTTATTGTGTCTCTTGTAGGAAGAGACTAATCCCATTCGTGAAGACGGCATGCTTATGACCTAATTCTCTCTCAGAGGCCCCGCCTGCCAACACCGTCACGTTGGGGGTTAAGGTTTCCGCACACGAACTTTTGGGAACACGTACGTTCAGTCCGTAGAAGAGGGTAATCCAACTCAGGCGTTCTTACTCTTGGCTTCTCATTGGCTCCCGTGTATGCGTGCACTTTCTCTCTTTCTCAGATAAATTTTAAAAAAATAAAGTTTTTAGAAAAAAGATGAAGACCCAAACATAGAATCTAGAACTGTAATAGTTACATAAGAAAACATAGGAAAAAGATCTTCATGACCTTGAATTAAGCAAAGATTCTTCAGGACACAAAACCTTAAGCCATAAAAGAAAAACAGTTCATAATTGGTGAACTTAACCAAAATTTAAAACTTCTGCTTCTTAAGGGAGGTTTAAAAATGAAAAGACAAATCACAAACTGTAAGAAAAATAGTTGTAAAGCAGATGTTTGTTAATTGACTTGTGTCCAGAATATGTATATATTCTTGCAATTCAGTATTAAGAAGACAAACAACCCAGTCAAAAATGGGCAAATATTTAATCCGATACTTTATCAGGAATTAAAATAAACGTTGAATAGTGACAGATGGTGACTGGGCTTACCATGAGGATCTTCAAGTAATGTAGAGAATCATTCAATCAATACGTTGTGTGCCTGAAACTAACATAACATTGTGTGTTGATTGTATTTTGATAAAAAAATTTTTAAAAGGTCAGTAGCACATGAGAAGATGCACCACATCATTAACTACCACGAAAATGTGAAAAAAAGACCCACCAAATGACTAGAGTAATGGTCCCAGAAATCGGTTCATCCTAGTGTGGAAATTTGGGGTATGACCCAAGTGGCATGTCCTACTGATGTAGCAAAATGCAGAGTGTCCAAGATTGCGTAAAGTAATCATTTGCTGGATGAATCTTTATGCCCCGTCCTGTTCTCTGCCCCAGGTGAGGCGTACAGAAGAGGAAACATCATCTTGTCCTGGAGCAGCTCTCAGCAGAGGTGAGAATGCACGTTCCACTGAAACTGTTCAGGGTCAGTGGGTCCAGCTTCACCAACACCCAGCATTCCGCTCAGCAGCTGTGGGACCTGTAGGTGGAGGAGGACAGAGAGAGATCAGAGGAGGGAGGAAGAGGAAGATAGGATTTCTCCTGGCCTCCAAACACAAGCTCTCCATCAGGGGAACTCCACCCCGCTCTCCTCCTCCGTATCGAGGGATGTTGAGAGGGCATGGGAGTGTTAGTCTGTCTACACTGGAGCTTCACAGACTTAATGAGATATGAAGGAGATGCTGAATGAATATGCAGGGAACCAGACAGTCCTACGTGGTAAGAAATAGCTCACCGGGAATGCCAGTCATGCCACTGTTGACAAACACAGGTGGTCCCCGCAAGGAAGGCTGGGTGTTGACATGCCCCCTCTCACTAGGACAGCCCATGAAAAAGAAGCGTGCTCAGTTGTTTACTTGGGTCCACGTAGAGACTCCCTGTGGCTTCAGCCAGGAGCTCCCATAATAATCAGACACGGAGCTGCCAGACCCAGTTGGAGGAGGTTGGTCTTGGTGTGATTTCCTGGTGCCACATCTGAGGAAATAGAAAGAGACAGGCATTCAGCGCTGGCCACAGAGCACCGTCCCTCTCTCCTGCTCTGCCTGTCAGAGGTGAGAGCCCACTTGTGCCTCCTGGTCAGGGAGCTACCGTCCTGAGTCATTGGAGAACAGAAACAGAAGCATTGGGACGCAGAACACACTATATCCGTTGCCTCTAGGACGATGGTGTCTTAAAATTCCTAATCAATTGAAAATAGATAAATGTACATTGGTGAGGGCCAGGGGAGAGGTCTACTCCACGCACGATGCATCGTGACAAAGGAGAAATAATGCAAGGAGGACACTGAATGGGGAAAGGGGAAATCTTCAAACCCCCGAAGGCAGAGATCGCTGCTAGTCAGAGGTTAGGGCACATGGGGGAGAAATTTGCTGTCCACCTCCCACTCTGTGCTCGAGGGTCCCCCCCCCCCCAATGTGATTTTGGGCTCGTGCCGGCTCCCAGGGCCTCGGTTCTCCCACCCTGACACCGACAACGACAGCTCTGCAGAGAGCATGCATTTGCACACGTGCCCTCTGAAGACGGAGACCCTGGAACCTGAGCAAGATGGAGTCCCTGATCCAAGGATTTCCCCGGATGACCGAAATCTTGGCTTCCAGTTTCTGGTTGTGCATGGAAGTCACCACTCCACAGTAATAGTGAGTAAAAGGCAGGACAGGCTGAAAAGTCTACAACTCTTGTTAGCTCTGAAATGGCAGTGAGGTCACAGAGCAGCCCTCTGCCCCCCCCACTGGAGAGGCCAGCCCGTGCGTCCAGAGAGTCAGTTTGCGAAGAAGAACCCACAAGCTAATAACCTGCAAGGGAACCGGTGCCGGGTGGGGATGCTTGGCTTGGACAAGTCTGAGAATTAGGAACTCCTGGAAGCTGGTCATGGGGGCTCAGTCATGGGGTCTGGGAGTTTCACCTCCTGGAGCTCTACCAGGTTGAACTAGTGAAGAGCCAAGAAAAATCCCCTCCTGCTTCTGGCAGGGAGGGGGGAAAAACCCACTTTGAAATACAGCGGAGCGCTGTGTTCTTAAGGCCAGGGGAAACTGCTTAACCGAGCCTGACCTCCTGGGGTTTTATCAGAGCCTAACTGACCTGGAAGAAAGAACCACCCAACTGCAGCCACTGTGTCCCACCACAGCAGGGGGACTGAGAAGCCCTGTGAGGGTCACGGCCCAGGGCACAGGCTCCCTGCAAGCCAGAGCCATTATCCTAGGACCATCTAGGGCTCCCACCCCCTCCCACCGAGTCACTAAAGGCCAGTTTCCTGCAGTTGCTTTGCCCGGCACATCATGGCCGGCCATCAAGAACAGGGACAGGGGGGCGCCTGGGTAGTGCAGTCGTTAAGCGTCTGCCTTCGGCACAGGGCGTGATCCTGGCATTCCGGGATCGAGTCCCACATTGGGCTCCTCGGCTGGGAGCCTGCTTCTTCCTCTCCCTCTCCCCTGCTGTGTTCCCTCTCTCACTGTCTGTTTCTCTGTCACATAAATAAATAAAATCTTTAAAAAAAAAAAAAAGAACAGGGACAGGGTGTACCAAAAGCCAAAAAACAGTTTGAAGAGACACAGCAGCAGCAGAACCAGATGCAGATATGGTAGAAATGTTGGCATGGTCATCTCAGGGACTTAAAACCACTGCGATTCATATGGTGGGGCCCTTGCAGGTAGACAGCGTGCAAGAACAGGTGGGCGATGGAAGCAGGGATGTGGAGCTCCTAAGAAAGACTCACAAAGAAGCTCCAGAGACCAGAGACGCTGTAGCAGAAATGACAAATGCCTTTCGATGGGCTTGGTGGTGGCCTGGGTGCGGCTGAGAGAGGAGCCTCCGTGCCTCAGGATTCACCAGCAGAAGCCTCCGAAATGGAGAAGCACACAGAAGCAAGACTGGAAGAACGCAGAAAGGAGCGTCCAGGGACTGTGGACAGAGGCGTAACCCGTGCATCATCGGATAAACAGGAGGAGAGAGAGAGAGAAAGACAGAAACAGAAGAAATACGAGAAGTAACAACCGAGAATTTTCTCCAAATTAATGTCAGACACAAAACCGCAGATCCAGGAAACTGAGAGGACAGTAAGCAGGATAAACATCAGAACTAATTCAAGAACTACCTGTGTGCATACCCTTTTCAAACGAGAAGGTCAGAGGTTAGGAAAATCCCGAGGGAAGCCAGAGGAGACAGCACCTCAGCGAGAGAGGAACAGCCATAAGAATGACATCCAACTTCCTGGAAACCGCGTGGGAGAGGAGAGTGGCGTGAAATATCGATGTGTTGAGAGGGAAAACCACCGACCTAACATTGTGGACTCTGAGAAATTATCCTCCAAAAGTGAAGATGTAAAGCCTTCCTCAGACAAACAGAAACAGAGGGACTTAGTGAGCCACATTGCCTGATGGTCTCCAGGCGTCTGTAGGCTCAGGAAGTTCCTGCTTCAGCAGGGCCACCGTGATAAATGCAATCACGCGGTCTGTCTTCCGGCAGGCATTGAAGAGTCACAGTCTCTCCTGGTGTCACCGTAAGCCTCGTCTGAGTCAGGAAGGAAGGCTTAGGTAAGCTTCCTGGAAGAGAAAGAGGGTCAGCAATAATGGGGAGAAGCTCGGGGTCCCCCTCGTCCCCAGTGTCCTCAGAGGTCTTTCCTCAGGACGTGTGAACCTAGGATAGCAGACGCACGTTTGCCCAACTGTGGGCCAAGTCTTGTCAAGGAATTAGGATTTCCCATTCATTAATCCCCGATCAAACCAGTGTCCTCAGACTGCTCCTGCTGACCTCAAGCCCCTGTGTGGGAGAGGAGACCACTTGATGTCCTCTCCTCTGGGAGGGGCGGATGGGTCAAGCTAGACACTTTCTGGGACACTTCCTTCTGACCTGTAACCATGAGAAGGGCAGCTCTGGCTGGGGAACACGGGCAGGGGCCTCTGTTCGGCAACATTTGCGGGTATGTTTCCCCGAGTCTTGCTGACTCAGGTTAACGAGGGGCACTTCAACCATTCTTCCAGAGTGATCCACGGACACCATGGACTTCGAGGGTAGCGGGATTCTTCCTTTGCTGAAAGTAAACTCTACATTCCTGACAGGAGTCCAGTATATCTCAGGGTCGCATTACTCTGGGCAGGTACCAAAAAGCTGGGCGAGGCGCTGAGGAAGGGCTTGGGGAGCGTCCCTGGAAAGAAGCAGAGCGTGGGGCTGGATCTGATGAGCTCGCCAGTTCTCAGGGAGCCCTTCGATGAGCTGTCACCTCGCACCTGCCAGCATGGCGCTCATCCAGAAAACAAGAGATGACAGGTGTCGGCGAGGATGAGGAGAACAGGGAGCTCTGTGCGCTGTTGCTGGGGATGTAAGTAGGGGCAGCCGCTGCGGAGAACAGTACAGCGGATCCTCAGAAAACGAAAAGTAGATCTACCCTACGATCCAGCGACCCCACTTCTGCGCATATAGCCGAGTGAAATGGAAACACCGTCTCGTAAAATGGGCTGCACCCGCATGTTCTCCACAGCATCATTTACAGCAGCCACTTGTCCGCTGGTGAGTGAATGGATAAAGAAAATTCGGTGTGTGTCTGTGTATAATGGAATATTATCCACAGGAAGAAGGAAATATTGCCCCTTGTGTCAACATGGATGGATCCGGAAGTATTACACTAAGTGAGACAAGTCGGATGGGGAAAGACAAATACTGTATGATGTCCTTTATGCGTGGAATCTGAAAAAAAGAAGAAAAGAAGGAAAGAAATCGTAGATATAGAGAACAGACTGATGGTTGGCAGAGTGAAGCGGGTGGAGGGGGTCAAAAGGTCCAAATCTTAGGTTATAAAGTTAGTCCTGGGGATGTAACGTGCAGCATGGGGACTGTACTTAACAATAGTGTAGTGCTTATTTGAAAGTTGCTAAGAGACTAGATCTTAAAAGTTCTCATAACCAGAAAAAAACAACAAAAAATTGTTAACTGTGTGGTATGGGTGGTAACTACATTTATTGTGGTGATCATTTCCCACTATATACAAATTTTGACTCATGTTGTGCACCTGAAACTAATAGGATGTTATATGACAATTATATCTTTAAAAAAGTGGGGCGCCTGGGTGGCTCAGTCAGATTTGGATAAGCGTCTGCCTTTGGCCCAGGTCATGATCTTGCGGTCCTGGGATCGAGCCCCATGTCGGGCTTCCTGTTCAGTGGGGAGTCTGCTTCTCCCTCTGCCCCCCGCCCCCCACTTATGCTCTCTCCCTCAAATAAATAAAATCTTAAAAAAAAAAAAAAGATAGGAGAAGCCTCTGCCCCTTGACGAGACCCGGAGAAGAAGCATCACAGCTACAGAACGAAGGTGAAGAGAGTATCACCAAGAAACACTGACCGTTGGTCCCCCTGCTTCCTTGGCCAGCACACAGCCCTGCAAGAGAACCGTCCGTGTGATGTGAGCACCCGTCTGGAGCCCCATCCCGAGGGGCCTCCCCGGGGGCTGCTGCTGAGCTCGGACCCTGGAGGTCAGGCCTCTGGGGCTTTTCGTTTCTCCACACTGGACTCAGCCCCGTGTCTCCCAGAAGGTCTCCTGTGCGGCTCACTCATCCCACGGCCCCAGGACCTGTCCTGGTTCCGTAGATGTCCACAAGCCCTTTAGTTCACATCCTCTGTCCAAACCACCCTTCTTCTTAGGGTTTGCTGCTAAAGTCCGTGTTCTAGTTCCTGGATTCCCCATTCCCCAGGGAAGAAGGCAGGACCGGCCAGCGATTGGTGAGCCTGGGCTGGGCTGTGTGGCCAGCTTAACTCCTGATGACGTCCAGACCCTGAGTGCACCCGGGAGCCCCCAGACAGTCTCCTCTGTGATAAGAGTATCCCCGTAATGAAGGCTGCTTGGGGCCCTGGGCTCCATGAAGTAAGACGGAAATGACTTGGTCATAACGTCTTAGAGTTTATAAAAGTCTCCACCTCATACCACGGGAGACAGAAGATGTCATGACCTGTGAGCAGCTGGAGGCAGGGACTCTGCGTTCTTCACCTCAGTATCCTGTGTCCGCACAGGCCCTGGCACGTAGTAGGACGTCAGTGAATGCACACTGACTGGCTGACGAAATGCCCGTGTAAGCATGGCTCAGATTTTATAAGAATGGTGAGAAATGCAAACTCGTAGGGCTGCTTAAGTCATATCTTAATCCTCAGGGACCAGAGAATTACAGGCCTTTCCAGATAGATGCTGACTCCATTTGTGAACCTGACTGATGCTGGGTCCTCTACTAAATGGTCATCTTTTTTGGAGATGCTGGCTATCCATGCATCCCGTTATATTCTTGGCACCATCCAGAAGTCTCCACACAGTAGACGGTCAGTTCGTTCAAACAATGCAAACTTAAAACGACTGCCCGCATTCCTCCCTCTAGCTGCCGGGATGACATCGTCATCACCCAGGTCCGTGTGGCTGGAAGCTGCAGCGCGCCCCTTCGTGGGAAGGAGCTAGTGAGGCAGCCTCAGCCTTCAGTGCTAAGACGTTTCTGAGCCCATGTTTTCCATTATGTATTTTCATTCCTTATTTCTCTAAGCAGGACGGAGCTCATCGTGTGGCACCCTAAAACAGATCTCAGGAGCAGACCGTGCTTCTCCCCTATCCCACACAACACCGTCCCACACAACAGCTGTGTGTGTAGGATACTCCGACACTGGGTACACATTGGGCTCCCCGGGGGACTGTGGAAACTCCCAGCACAGATGGTGACATCAAGCAAGGTGGTGGGCTGTGGGGGCCCCAGTGCTCAGGTCCCCCACAAAAACAAGAACAATTAAAAAACACAGCTACAAACGGATGGAAATAGCTCTGGGAAATCTCTGGACTGCAGCGGAAAAGCAGCAGAAATGCTGAGAGCTCAAAAAGCAGGTGTGGCCACGGAGAGACGCGAGGATAGCCTTTGACCTGCAGGCCTGCATCCCCCAGTACAGAGCAGCTGGGCACCTGGGGGGAGACCCCTCGGAGGGGTTGCACCCCTTGGGGGAAGGGAGGATAGGAGAATCCCAGCAAGCCTCACAGTGTTCACCCAACAGTGGTCCCAGCTGCCAGTGGCCCACAGTCTCAGCCACTGGGGTTCGTGGGACTGGAGCTGTCACTGCTGTGGGACTTGCCACCAGGAGCCCCAGCTGCTGCTGTGCCCTGTCGTCTCAGGGCCTGTGCCGCTGCTGTGTCCCCCTCCTCCGAGGCTGGTGCCAGAGACCCATACCCCGGCTCATGGGAGACCTGCACGTGCCCACACGTCAGACGCTTCTGTATCTGCTTTCAGGGCAAAGGCTCCACCACCGCCAGACTAGAAAGGCCGCGAGAGCCCACCACTCCCTCAAACGTGCCCGTATGGTATCGATGTATCAAAGCAGTGCCACCAGAAGCAGCAGGAAAAAGCCAGCAAACACCATCAGGGAACGCGGTAATTTTCAGGAGCGGACTCCAAGCAGAGAACTCTAAGTTACCAGAGAAAGAATTTAAAGTAGTGATTTTAAGGACGCTCCCCAGCATTCAAAAGAACACACGTTGGCAACTCTGGAACTCAGGAAAGCGAGGCATGGAGGAGAGACGTTGGGCAAGAAGCAAGACCCCTGGCCGGACAGAGCCCGGTCTCTGTGCATCTGAGCGCCGGGGCCTGGAGCCTTGTCCCTCCTGCCCCGTCCCTGCAGACAGGCGGTGCTCCCAGGCAGACCCTTCTGCGCTGTAGTGACCCTGCTGGGCGGGCAGGGTGTGCGCCGTTTCGGCTGTTGCCCTAACTCTCTGTAAAGGTGGAGGACACGCACCACACTTGGAGCAAAGTGAGCAGATAGGCGGTGAGAATGGGGCCTCCGTGCACCAGTGTGAAGGCTTAGAGAAGGTGCAGACTGCTCTTTGCCCAGAGCTGGTGGAGGATGAGGGTGGAGGAGGGATTGAGGAGTGAGAGTCCAGTTCATATCTGTTGAAAAAAGGTTCTCAGCATCGTGAAGCAGGTCTTACGGGATTCCCACTGGAACTTGGGCCCTTGACCTCCCATCTCCTGCCTGAGGACCACGCAGGGTTCTGAAGCATCCAGACCTCTTCAGTTCCTGCCTCCTCAAGAGCCGCCCTCCTCACCCCTGCAGACACTGCTGGGGGGACCCGGGACCCTCTACTGCCTCCCGAGTGGGGTATCCCTCTGAGGCTCGAGGGCTTCACCCAGCGTGGTTGGAGGAGCATGTTGGTTGGATACACACTTGACCAGCTGGCTTCTTACCTAACTGGGATCTCATGTCAACTGTGCACGTCACCTATACAGTGATAAGAGAGACCATTCTCAGAAGTCTTATCTCACAAGGGGTGGGTGCCTGGGAGCCTGATAACAGGGGCATACGTTCTGTCAAGGACAGAAGAAAACAGGGACCTGCCGTCTTCACTGACCGATGATGGAGAGTTCTCCGTGAGCGATTTCCAGCAGAAATAGCACTGAGCCAGCGAAGGGAGGGATGGTGGAAGGATTCATTCCCCCATGGAAGTAACAGTGATCTTCCCATGCATACACAGCCTCTAATCACTGGGATGGCCCTGCAGATGGTCCTGATTATCCTCACTGCATGGATAAGGAAGTCAGGCCCCAGTTCCTTGTGATGTATTTCAAATGCAGTCACCCGGCGTGTGCAGGAGCGCAGACTCCAGAACACATACGGGGTTCACTCCTGTCCTGGAAACACAGAAGGCCTAAGAATGGAATCCTTTTCATTTTCCTAAGGTGGGGGTCTGACATAAAGAGAGCCCTCTAGACTGTTCTAGAGTCTGGGGATCGGAGAAATGTGGTAAGAACTCAGATCTAGTCATGGTGCCCAAAAACAAGGGGATCGGAGAAATGTGGTAAGAACTCAGATCTAGTCATGGTGCCCAAAAACAAGCCGAGAACCACACACTGTCCTTGTCTGAGGAAACTAGGGTTTTTGGCACCTGCAAACAGACATCCTGAGCTGTACCCCGTTACATACCCAGGAAATTTTAAAACAACTTTATCGAGATGTAATTCACATACAATATAATTCGCCTATTTACTGTGTACAATTTATTGGCTTTCCTATATTTGCAGATATGTGCAAACTTCACACAGTCAAATTTAAAACACTTTCATGGCTTTAAAATGACACCCCATTACTCTTCAGTTTTTGTTGCATTTCCCCACCACCACCATCTCCAGCCCTAAACAACGACTAACCTACTTTCTCTGTGGGTTTCCCTATTCTGAATGGAATTGTCTACTGTGTGGTCTTTTGTGACTGGTGTTTCACTTACCATGATGAGCTACTCTTCTTTCACGTCTTTAGAATTTCCCCTACTCAGCATCTGTTCAGTCATCCCAAGGACATTTCTGTTTTGAAGACGCCATACTTGTATACATCTTAATTTCCTGTTATAACACAGGGGAAACAGTCATGACTTTAGAGGGAGACGAGCTGGGCTTGCATTTTGACCATTCTGCTCATTCTCTGGCCTTGAGCAGGAACCCTCAGCTGTTGGTCTCAGGGTCCTCATTTAACCCTGTGGGCCTAATTCCCACCATGCAGGACTGTTTGCAAGGGTCAGAGTGGTAGTTCCCACAAGGTGGAATATGAATCACAGGTGCTCAAGGAGATGATTGCAGACAACACAGTGACACAGTATCCTATAGCTTTGATCCCAGCATCAGAAAGTTATTACCGTTTCAATCAACCCCTTCTGATTACATCAAGGAGAGAAGATCCATTTATGGCAGACTTTAGAACAACTTTATCTCTGGCTCATCACCCTTTATAGCTAGGAAGTAGTTGGCCATGGGCTCAGAAACCTGACAACAGCATAAGGCTAAAATGCTCTAACATTTTCTGCCTTTCCATAGTATTATATATTTATATTCTCCTTAATCAGGTAGGTGACACTGCATTATTAAACTAGTGCTAAGTAGTTTCCATTTTCAAATAAATAGCATATTATTTAAAGAAAAAATGTTGACTCACTGTCAGTAAATTATCAAATAAGTAAAGGTGGTGTAGGCTTAGCATACCATCATGAATGTGGAGTGTACATATTTGAATATTGGAGAAAACTTGAGTGGTGGATGGGTGTATAGCCTTCAGCATGGGTCCTGACGTGTGAAGCAATCATTAAAAACAAGCCGACGTTATTTCTTTTGTATTCTTCATACCTCTTAATCTGTCAGTCCACCCTCATCTTGAATCCCAACACACCATCCTAAGGAACTTACCAAAGTAGAGGAGGAAAGGAGTTCTAGGGTCATACTGGCCCTGCAGCCTGCTCTAAGGGCCCTTCTTCAGCTCTGCAACCACGGGGCAGAGGGAAGCTCCGTGTGGGTGGTGACCTCTTTCCTCCAACCTTTCCCTTCCTTCCTCTCACATGACCCACAGTTTTTGTGTCACACCCACATTCAGGAAATGAAAACCAGGTAATGTGACATAAAACATTCTGAAAATGACAGAATTTTAAGTATGGAGAACAAGCCAGTGGTTGTGATGGTGTTGGGGAGAGAGGTTGGGTAAGGGACACCGTGAGGAACATCTTTATGGTGATAGACTACCTCAGTATGTTGATTGTGCCAGTGGCCAGATGAATCTAAACGTGATAAAATGATGTAGAACCCTACACACTCTACTAGGGTCAGCTTTTTGGTTTTGATATTGTGGTGGACATTTCATGCAACCATTGGAGAAGCTGAGTGCAGGGTACAAGTATCTGTACTGAGTTTGCAACTTCCTGTGAATCGAATGATTTCAAAATAAAAATAGTATCTGACTGAAGAGGAAACAGTCTAAAGTAGACGTGCGCAGTCACACGTTACGGAGCGGGAACATCACGAAGGCTCTTCCATGCATGGCCAAGGCAGAGACTGTAGCAAGAAGTGGTTATAGACCGAGCAGCTGGGATCTGTTTGCTGTGCCACACCCGTGCTGGCTCTAAGTCCAGAGTTCTGTCCATTTCAAGCACTCTTGACCAAATAGCGATGAAAGGGGTCTGTTTTCAGGAAGAACCATGAGTGTTACTACTCATTGGGTGGAAGGGACAGAAAAATTCTCCTGTAGCCTGAGCCTACCAGAGTGTCCACACTGAGAAAGCCTGCCACAAGATATGCAGCCCAGGAGAAGCTCCTGTCTGCCTCCAGCACCCTGAAGCAAGACTCCTCTACCATCTGATGAAAGCCAGTCTAACAAGGAAGCAGATGAAATGAAGAATTAACATCGGCAAGAATCGTCTCTATTGCGATCAGACCTGGGTTTTTATAAGTGTATTTCCTGGGTTATTGGAGAGGAGAAAACAGTTCTAAAATAAGAGTGAGTATTTGTGAAAAAGAACAAGGTTATTAACAAGCAACAACAAATCTTGAAAATTAAAATACTGAGGATCACCTTTTACACCTGCACCAGAAGATGAGGACACACTGGGTGCGCCTCGGGAGCACTTGATGCTATGGAACAGAGAGGAGGTCTCCCCAAATTAGGTAAAATGTTGGGACTATGTGAAATAAAATTTAAAAGATGTGTGTGATAAAATGGAACTTTAAATGCTTGACTAATTGCTGGTCCAGAAGCACAAAATAGACAATGGAGAGAAGTCAATAATAAATATGCAGAAAGCAGTGTTTTCCCCGCTTTTCAGTGGAATAACGGTTCCTACGGAAGTGACTACACAGGTTACCCAGCCAGACTCTGAAGCTTTAAGTATTTTTTCAAGTCATTCACATTTATTAGGTGTGTCTTTATGCTCCAGCTTGTCCTCTGCCCCAGGTGAAGCTGCAGTGGGAGGGAAGCCATCTTTTGTCCTCGAGTGGTTCTTCATAGAGCTAAGAATGCAGGTTCCACGGGACTGTTAAGAATCAGCAGGGGGGGGCGCCTGGGTGGCACAGTGGTTGGGCGCCTGCCTTCGGCTCAGGGCGTGATCCTGGTGTTATGGGATCGAGCCCCACATCAGGCTCTTCCGCTATGAGCCTGCTTCTTCCTCTCCCACTCCCCCTGCTTGTGTTCCCTCTCTTGCTGGCTGTCTTTATCTCTGTCGAATAAATAAATAAAATCTTAAAAAAAAAAAAAAAAGAATCAGCAGGGCTCTCCACCGACACTCATCCTTCCCTGGGCAGCCAAGGGTAAGGGTAGTACAGACCTAAGGTAAGGAGAAGAAGGGAGAGGAAGAATACTATGTCCTTGGCCTCCAAACACAGGCTCTCCACCAGGGGACCCACCCCACTCCCTTCCTCCACATCCAGGGGTGTTGGCAAAAGTACAGTAATGCTTGCTATCTTCTTCCAAAATGATTGGGGCTTCAACTGCTCTTTAATGGGTAAGAGAAACGGTGCTAAATGTTCCCACAATGAACAGGACAGTCCCATATGGTGAAATATCCCACCAAAAATGCCGTTTGTGCCCATGTCGAGAAACACAAGAAATCCCGTGGTAGAGTTTGGGGTTGAGAGAACCTTGTGTCACTACGCCTACCCATGAACAAGAGAGGCCTTCGGCTGTTTTATGCACATCCATGTGGAGACTCCTTCTGGCTGCACCAGGCTTCCACCACAAGAGCCCCCATAATCACCACAATGATGACAGCCAGACCCAGCCGGACGAGGTTGCCCGTGGTGTAATCCCCCGACGTGGCACCTGGGGTTGCTGGGAGAGAGAAGAGGATGAGCACCAGGCGGGAAGGAGCACCCCTCCTTCTCCCGTGGATCTGCCCACTGTGGCTCTCCTGCACCTGCTTGTGCTTCCTGGCCAGTGGTCAGCTGGACCGTCACTGACGTTGTAATCACTGAATACAACGTGGGGTTTCCTGAGAGTTGTAGTGGGTCTCCCTTTGTCTTCTTTCCTTTGAATTCTCTCGTCTTACCGCTCTTCCTTCATTTCTTTGCTCTTCATCTCATTTCCACCCTCCCGCACTGCCCTTTCCCCTTCTCCCTCCTTGTGGTAGGAATCGGGCTTAGGGGCAATCCCCAAACCCAAAGTTGCTGCACAAAGAATACAAGTCATTCAGTGACTGCGTCTGTTCCCCTCCTCATAGCGAAGACTTAGTGCCGCCAGTGAGCCCAAGAAAATTCAGGCTTAGTAGCCGAGCCTGGGGACCACGTGCATTTCATTTCAGCTTCACCCAAGAAGAGCTAGGGCTCGCCACAGGCCCTGGTTCCTAGAGAACCTGCGTTTGAATCTTCCCGCTCGCCCGTGCCGTGAGTGCAGAGTTCGTGTCCGAACCCATCAGCGACAAGGTTCCCTGGAGACAGAGTCCGTGGGGACAGACTGTGATGACCCCACCAAGCCCAGGATGCCCTCCACACCTCTCGGCACTGCCCGCCCGGACCTTGCTTCCTAACTAAGAACGTTCGCTGACCACAGCGCACACGCAGACCTTTGCAACACTGAGGAAGCAGGGTGTAGCACCCAGTGAAGCAACTGGACCGCGTGAAGGTGCCGTCAGCAGGAGGACCCGCCGCTCTCAGGGATGCCCAGGAGGGGCGCTGGTGGTGGCGGGATGCACGTTTGGAAGGACAACCTGAGAAATTCTCCAAGAATGCGAAGCAACAAAGGCCAAAGACTAGAAACGGGAAGGAGAGATTTAAAAAGGAGATGATCGGGAAAGCGAAGGAGAGACAGGGATCAGAAAGTAACAGAAGAAATGCTCTTCAGTTCAAAAACAAACATGCACACCTTAAACTAATACAGTGTTACAAGTCAGTTATAGGTCAAAAAACTGGAGAAAGCAATAAAATAGCCAAAATAAAAACAAGCTTATCAAGACACTAATTAAATTTTAAATGTCCTAAGAATCATGCAAGCCTCACCTGTCACCCGGACCGCGAGACGATCACTCGGGTGCGAGGCCCAGAAAGGAGCCTTCATCAGGAAGTACACGCAGCTGTAGTTCCCGGTGTCACTGACTGTCACATTCCGGAGGGAGAAGTCTGTCTCCTTCCCTGCTGGAGTCTGGACCTGTATGGGCCCCGCTGCTCCCGCCTTCAGTAGAGCGAACATTACAGGTGCCAAATTATTGTCTGGCCTCTGGCACTGCAGGGTCACGGTGTCTCCTGCGGTTGCCTCACCCCTTCGGTGGGCTTGGAGGGAAGGTTTAGGGAAATCTCCTGGAAGCGAAGGAGGGCCCCAAGGTCACGGGGAGAAGCCCGGGGTCCCCCACCCACCTTGTTCTCCCGGCAGGGCTTCCCGCCAAGTGGGGGAAACAACAGCTCCCTGGTCTCACTGTCTTCCCACTCTGACTGCAGGAAGGAGACTTTCCCTACAAACCCTGGCTGAACCTGAGCCAGGTCATTCTGTTCTGGGTTTCTCCATCTCCCCTTGCCCCCACCCTCCCGCGGGTTCCTCCCCCACACCTGTCCCTGCAAGACCCTGTGTCACTCCGAGGCACCCTCCTCACCTGTCACCAGCAGTAGGAGGACGTCACTGGGCTGTGAAGTTATGTGTGGGCGCTCTCGTCTGTAGTACTCACAGGTGTACTGTCCAGCGTTGAAGCTTTTTAGGTCAGTGAGACGGAATTCAGCCAGGCCCACTGTGGATGCCTGTGATGGCATGGACTCCACAAAAGTGCTTCCCTTTCTGAGAACAAAGTTGACATTCTTGGTAGAAGTCTGGCACTGCAGCGTCACATTACTCTTGGGAGGCATCACCGAGCTGGGCCAGGCTCTGAGGGAGGGCTTGGGAAGGGAGTCTGGAAGGAAGTAGAGTTCAGGATGGGATTTGGTGGCCTGTCTGCTCTCAGGAAACCCCCTGAAGGAAAGAGAAGGGATACGGGGAGTTTGGAGTGAAGGAGAGGGAGGGTCTGACCGAAGGAACTCACCATCAGCCGTCCTGCTTCCTTGGCCAGCACACAGCCCTGCAAGAGAACCGTCCATGAGACATGAGCGGCCACCTGGAGACACGTCCCCAGGGGTCTCCCTGGGGGCTGCCTCTGAGCTCGGACCCTGGAGGTCAGTACTCTGGGGCTTCTTGTCTCCCCACACTGGACTCAGTGCAGCTCTGCTCTCAGCTGCTGCCCTGTGTCTCCCAGAAGGTCTCCTGTGCGGCTCACTCCTCCCACAGCCCCAGGACCTGTCCTGGTTCTACAGATGTCCACAAGCCCCTCTGTTCTCAGCTTCTGTCCTGAACCACTCAGTCTGGTGTTTCTGTCAAGCTGGTATTACAGTTTGTGGACCCCCCACCTCACCCTGGGGTATAGAAGGCAGGAATCTTGAGAACGATGTGGGAGCACAGGACTTGAATGTAACCCTAGGCCAGCTCTGAAGTTGTTTGAGACCCTGAGTGGACCCTAGGATCTGCTGACAGCCTCCCCTGTGCCGGAGGAACCCCCTTGCTGAAGGCTGCTTGGTGCTTTGAGTGACATGAACTAAGATACATTTGTTTTTAACTGAGAGAGCTCATAGAAGCTTATGGACCTCATGCCATGGGAGACACTGGATGTTACTATCTGTGAGCAGCTGCAAGGTGGAGACTGTGTTCTTCACCTCCGCATCCCCATTGTCTGTGCAGGTCCTGGACCATAGTAGGACCTCAACAAATGCACACGGACCAGCTGACGAGATGCCCGTGTAAGCACAGCTCAGCTTTTACAAGGATGTGAAAAGATGCAACGTCACCCTAACTTCCCCACCCCCCTCCCGCCATGCCAGCTCCATTTCCAGACCTCACCAGGTCACCCGTGTCCACTTGTGAGTGAGGGTTTGCTCAGAGATGGAGTGAGCTCTGTCCCTGGACAAGGCTATTAAGTCAACCTCAGCCTTTCATCTGATGACTTTCTGAGCCCATCTTTGCCATGATCTTTTTTCCTCTTTTGATACTCCAAGCAGGACAGAGGTTACTGCTTGGTCCTCTGAAACTAGCCTCAGGGAATCCATGTGGATGTCCCAGAAAGGGGAAGACATCCCCTCCTCCCCTGTCCCCCACACAGGTGCTTCTGTAGGGTACTCCAGCCTGGTTGTCCTTAGCCTTGGTTACACATTGTGCTCCCCTGGGGGGCGGCGGTGGTTCAGGAGCCCTGGGCACAGCCCAAACCACAAAAGCCTTGAATCAGAATCACTTGGAATGGGGCTCAGGCACCAAACTTTCGAAATCTCCTGGGTGATACAAGTATTCAGCTGAGTCACCAAACCGAGAAAAACATTTCTCAAGGCTGCAGCATACGTATTTGAAATCCGGTGGCATAGAAAGAAACTTGCAAGTGAGAGTGCATATGTGCATCTCTGGCCATCACAGACGTCCTGCCATTAATGCCCAGCTGTGGTAGAATCAGTTTCGCCTGAGTTCTAAGATCTCTTTAAAAATAACATCAAGCCTGTTTATAGAATTTATTGGAAGAGAGAGATTTCTCTAACTCCACAGATACTGGTTGGACCTATGTTTCTAAGAAATTTACTTTTTTTTTTTTTTTTGGCCTCTGTGAATGAAACAGTTTTGTGTCTTAGTAGTGAAGGGGGGGGGGGAGTTACCAGGCCTTTGTGCTAAGATTGCATGGGCCAGTCAAAAATATTATACTCCACGGTTTTGAGAAAGAAAAGTGATAAATAGCCAAAAAGTGGAAAGACCCACGTGTCTCCCAGAGGATACATGGATAGAGACCAGGTAGGTGGTCTGTGTAGACAGGGCAGTACATTCTGCCATAAAGAGGAATGGAATTCTGATACATGCTACAGCATGAGTGGACTTGGAAAACATTATTCTGTGTGAAATTAGCCAAAGGCAGAAGGACAAATACTATATGATTCCACTTACACGAAGTACCTAGAATAGGCAAATTCATGCAGGCAGAACATAGAGGTTATCAGGAGGCTGGGGAGAAAGAGAAGAAAAACGCTTACTGATTAACGAGTACAGCGTTCATGTTGGGGAAGATGAGGAAGCGTGGGCGAAGGCTGCACATCATTGTGAATGCATTGAAATCCCACTGAACCAGATACTTGGAATTAAGAGGATAAGTGTTATTTACATGTATTTTACCACAATAAAACGGAGCATAATGGATGTGTTGAAGTTATTGAAACGAAAACTCTCACAGTCAGTGAATCCAGACAGAGCGGAAGAAGGAGAAATGTGGGCAGAGCACATGTCCGTGGACACCTGAGTGCATTAGAAGTGCCCGTGCCTGGGAAGCAGCATGGCCTGGAGTCTGGACGGAGCCTGGTCTGTGAGCACTGAAGCCCTGGGAGCCCAGATCTTTGTTCATCCTGCCGTGCTTGACAAAGAGGAAGAGGAACCCACAGCACAGAGCCTGTCCCCTGCTGACTGACCATGCTGAGTGGGCAGTAGGAGTCACTTCTCTCTGCATAACCAGTGACAGACCGTCCATGAGTAGCAGTCTTGTGTCGTGGTGAGGAGCAAAGTGAAGGGCGAGAGCTCAAGGACTTCCCTGCGAGAGCCTGTAAATTCTCAGGGACTCAGAAAGTCTCTGGGCTGTGTGAGATGCCCAGAGAAAGTGGGAGTCTGCGAATAAATTCTCGATGGCATGGAACACCTGACGAGGGGATTGGGATTAGGGCTAAGAAGTCCTCGTGGGCGCTCTCTTGGCTCACGGGGCATTCTGGGGCCTATGAAAATTTGGAGCTTTTGCAATCCCAAGCCCCTCCTCCATCGGCCCTCTCCTGCACTCCCCCAGACAGTCGGGTCGGAACGGCTTTGAGGGGGTGTTGTGAGGGATGTCGGGGGGGATGTAAGGAACGCTCTGTGGGGCAGCCTGACATCTTGGGATCAGAGAACTGTGGTGGTAGGTAGGCAGGTTTAGCAAAAAGACCTGGTAATGTCCGCCGTTTCACTGCTAAGAAGCAAAACCTATTTCACATGGGGTAAAAAAAGAAATCTTTTAGAAACGCGGGTCTAATCCCTTCAGTGGCCTGTGCTCTGGTAGCATGAGTTGAGGGCTTGGTAGATAGCAGTGGGACACACCCTCAGGTCACAAGGGACTTAGCATCTGCTCCCAGGCCCCAGCACATCTCCTGTGATCTCATCTCGGTCTTCATCAGGACACTGCTCGGAGGCCTCGTTGCTTAGGGGAGAACAGGAAGTCCACTAGGAGAGACTCACTATCTCTCAAAGACAAACACGGAGAAGAGAAGGTTAATCTGGGACGCCTGGGTGGCTCAGTCGGTGAAGCGTCTGTCTTCGCTCAGGTCATGATCCCAGTGTCCTGGGATTGAGTCCTGCATCCAGGTCTCTGCTCAGTGGGGAGCCTGCTTCTCCCTCTGCCTGCTGCTCCCCTTGCTTGTGCTCTCCCTCTCACGCACAAATAAATAAAATCTTTACAAAGAGAAGGTTAATCTCACTGACGTGAGGAAGATCAGGAACCTTCGAAAGGTGGAAACAAGCCAGGGGACCACCCACAGGTGCACAGATAAACAAAACGTGATCCCTACATAAGCAGAATAGTACTCAGCCATGGAAGGAGTGAAAATCTCATGCGCGTGTCCAGGGAACTCTCTGGAAGGGGTGCTAGTGGAGTCGTGCCTAACTCAGCTAGAGGAGGTTGAATGTTGCAAGTAATAGCAAACAGGAAAAGATCATGTTTTTGAGCATGGACGGTCATGCGTGCTTGAACCTGACTGTGAAAGTAACTCTGAAAGATGAGGGAACTTGAAACTAGGGACATGCGTTCCCCAAGGCCCCGCAAGGACTGTGTGCAGGAGCAGAGTCCTCAGAACTACGCGGTGTTCACGAGTCCCCGCGTTCTCTGTCAGCACGCTCAGGCGTGTCTTCCCAAGGCGAGCCTCTGACGTTAGGGGCGCTCTGGGGAGGAGCCTGAAGTCTCTGGATCAGAGCACAGTGGCGTTAGCAAGAAGCCAGGTGCAGAGGGCCTCGCGGAGGCGAGACCTCCTCCCCTGACGTTTTGTGGATATTGAGCTTTGCTGGTTTCTGGAAACCAGTTCATTCTGAGGTACAATTCTGCACCGTAACTGGGGACATTCTGAACCACTCCTGTCTACCTCCTCAGGCTTTTTCCAACCCGAGTCCTTTCAAACACGCCTAGAGGGCTCCATACCATGGACCCTGTGTAGGTGTCCCTCTTGATTTAACACTGTGGCTGAGTGGAGATGTTTTTGGAGCTCAACAGTTCTGGGTTGAGATTTGGCTCCCCGTGAGACTGGCACAGGGGGTAAACCTGTGTAATCCGAGGCAAACCTCTTCCCTTTGCAGACTCAAATTCAATTCCTCATCTATAAAAGTGGACCCCATTCTTTCTTGCGGGGTTTCTTTCTTTCTTTTTTTTTTGAAGGGGTGGATCAGAGTGGTAGTTCCCAAATGTGGAATACACCCCATCTTATGTGTGATGATTTTAGGTGGAAGGAAGGACGATCAGAGCACTACATGGGGGCGCCTGGGTGGCACAGTTAAGCCTTGGGTTCTTGGTTTCGGCTCAGGTTGTGATCGCAGTGTTGTGGGATCGAGCCCCACATAGGGCTCTGTGCTCAGGGTGGAGTTGGCCTGAAAGCCCCTCCCCCTCTCCCCTCCACTCTTGCGCATATCCATGAGGGGTCTGTCTCTCTCTCAAATAAATAAATCTTTAAAAAAAAGTGCTACGTGATCACATGCAGTAAGCACTCCTGTAGAGCCTCTGGTTATGTCACCAAGAAAGCCCCCTTGAAGCTAGCCTCTGATACATATGGATTGTGGCTAATTGCCTCTATTTTATTTTTTTAAAGATAATATTTATTTATTTGTTAGAGCATAAGCAGGGGGAGCAGCAGGCAGAGGGAGAAGCAGGCTCCCCACTGAGTGAGGAGCCCATGTGGAGCTCTATCCCAGGACCCTGGGATCGTGACCTGAGCCGAAGGCAGACGCTCAACCAAGTAAGCCACCCAGGCGTCCTGTGGCTAACTGTCTTTACAGCAAAGAACTAGCAGGTCTCAGGCTCAGAAGCTTGACGAGGACCAGGGTATAGTTATAACATCCTAACATTGTTTCCTTATCGCTGCACTTTCTTTATCATTCTTGTATTTGACCTGGATTTTTATTCATAGTATGGAGAGTTTGTATTGTAAGCGCTTTTCTTTAAGCTGAGTCTGTATTAAAAACAAAACGCGTGAAGCCTATAAAGTACAGGTGGCAGGGGCGCCTGGGTGGTGCAGTCGTTAAGCGTCTGCCTTTGGCTCAGGGCATGATCCTGGTGTTATGGAATCGAGCCCCACATCAGGCTTCTCCGCTAAGAGCTTGCTTCTTCCTCTCCTATTCCCCCGGCTTGTGTTCCCTCTCTCGCTGGCTGTCTATCTCTGTCAAATAAGTAAATAAAATCTTTAAAAAAAAAAGTACAGGTGGCAAAGGCGTTCAGCAGAAATCATGAACTTGGAACGAGAGTAATTGAAATTTCTAAAGCATTGGTTTAGAGGTAACCTATGCATTGCCCTCAGGGAGATTTCTGGTATATAGTATGCTGTCGATAAACCAAAGTCGATGTTATATTTTCTCTCCCCATCCCCAGTCCAGACCTCTTACCAGCTCTGTTCTCTGTGGTCCCAACGTGTTGCCCCTGGACACTTACTGAGACAGAGGAGTGGCAGTAGCCTAGGGATCATGGCAGCATGTCACTCTCCGGCGCCTTTCTTGGGTTGTGTCGTCCGCAGGTGGGCAAGGAACTGGGCTGGCCACAGCCTGGCCCTGTATCTAGAGTGTAGGAAGTAACAGTTTTTCTGACTTTTCAGTTCCTCCTTCCGCACTGTGTTCTGAAAACGTTGTTGATGCTGCTGATTGCAACATAGTCCTTGCACACTGGGCTTCAAGGATGTGGTTCACAGAAAGTCCTCATCTGTCTCAGATTTCAGGCATCAAACATGTGACTCCCCCCGCAGATGCCTGAGGCTTGAGCCTGAAGGGTTCCTCGGAGGAGATGAAGGTACTTCACTGATGAGAGTATTGGAAAATCCTGGATGCTCAGGTTGCTAGACATTGCCCACTGTCTTTTTTTTTTTTATTTAAGATTTTATTTATTTATTTGAGACAGAGAGCAAGCGAGCAAGAGAGAGCATGAATGGGGGGGGCGGGGGGGGCAGAGGAAGAAGGAGAAGCAGACTCCCCAACTGAGCAGGGAGCCTGATGTGGGGCTCGATCCCAGGGTGCTGGGATCATGACCTGAGCCGAAGGCAGATGCTTAACCGACTGAGCCATCCAGGTGTCCCAACATTGCCCAGTGTCTTAAGAGCTGAGGACTACGGCCAAATAGTTCCTTTTTTTTTTTTTTTTTTAAAGTGAACTCTATGCCCATCGTGGGTCTCAAACTCACAACCCCAAGATCAAGAGTTGCATGCTGTACTGACTGAGCCAGCCAGGAGTCCCACCAAATAGTTCTTTTACTAACTATACCAGTGAGGTTCAGTTGCTAAAGCAGACTTGTAGGACCCAAATATTGTATGTTGCAGCAGAAGAATGTCTAGCATTACAATGAGTGTGTGTATCCCAGGCGAAAAGGATCTCTCTCCTTTCTCACAGTGTCCTAGACGGGCTTTCTCTCTTGAGTCAGGACTCACTGGCATGTTCACAAAGCCCCTCAGAACCAGGAAACCCAAAACAGATCCTTGGCTGGCGTTTCTTATTCCGTGATGGGCCTGTGGCAGAGCCCTCTGGAGGGTCTCACAGGAGCCGGTGTAAATCAGCATTCCCACATTTACCGGTAAATAATGCTGAGAAGCTGGCACAGAGCTCTCCAGAGCTGCCTGGACCCATGGTTACAGAGCAACACTATTAATCAGTAGGTTTCATTCCATGAGCCGAGGTTGGTGTCGTGGGGTACATTTTTATGTCAGCAAAATAGCTCAGACCAATTCCTGCCAGAATGAACCTCACAGCACGCTGCTTGAGTAACCATCATGCATGGGCACTGTGCCAAGTTCTTCAGGATTTGCAGTGACTTGTGGGAAGCCATGGTCTCTATACCCCAAATCATTTTTGTGTCCTGGAAAAGCTGTGTGTGACTCATAGGCTCTTACTTTGCTAGGAAATGAAATTATCAGGAAGTCTGAAATGACCACATTCTATTCTTTTTTCACTGCCCTCACTGATTTTGTCTCTAGGTAGGAAAAAGTGTCGCTGCAACTTAAAAATGTAAATTCTGGTTACCTACATTTTGACCAACTTGCTGAGTTCACGATGCAGGTGAACCGTTGTGCTTCCTGCCAAGTTGTAGTTGGTAAAATTCAGGCACAGGGACAGATTAACTGGAAATACAATAAGTGAGGGGCAGCAGGGCTGGTTCCCTTGTGCAAAGACATAGAGGTGGGAGAGGCAGGTGCAGGAGTTGGAACCCAGCTCTGTCTCAGAAGCCCATTCCCTTTCCAGAAAACCATCTGAAGTGCCCCCAGCAGTGGTGAAGGTGCCTCCTTGTCTCAGGTCTGTTGTGTGGAAGGGTGCACACGAGGGCGTCAGCGTTTTGGTTGTCTGTTGCTGTGTAACAACATTACCACAAACACAGTGGCTGTAGCAACACACCTTCACTGTCTCATAGTTTCTGGGGCCAGGAAGCCAAGCTCTGCTGAGCAGGATCCTCTGTGGGCTGCAGTCAGCATGTCAGCCAGGGCAGGGGTCTAATCTGAAAGTTCAGCCGGGGAAGGAGCCACTTCCTAGCTGCAATGCAGTTCGGACTCGAACCACCCAGAGTTAGCACAGACTTCACAGGCTGCGGGCCCTCAAGCCTGTCCTCACTGCAGGCACTAGCTGCAGGCTTGGGTGTTTCCGAGTCACCTGCACCTCTGAACCAATGTCCTAAAATTTTGGAGGGCCCTGCTACTCCTGTCAGGTTCATTAATTTGCTAGAATCACTCAAAGAATTAAGGAAAGCACTATACTTAGATTATAGTTTTTATTACAAAGTATAAAAAATCAAGACCACCTAGATGAAGAGATACACGGGGGGAGGTCTGGGAGGATGCCCAAAGCAAAGTTTCTTATATTCTCAGGATGTGTCACCAACCGGGAAGCTACCTGAATGTCCAGCGTTTTCATCAGGATTTCCTCACATAGGTGTGATTGATTGAATCATTGCCCTCATGACTGACTCTGTCTCCAGCCTCCTCTCATCCCCAGAAGTCAAGGCTGTAACCCTGTAATCACATGGTTGGTCTTCCTGGCATCTCCAGCCCCCATCCTGGGTCGTCTCACTGACATAGACCCAGGTGTGGTACAAAGCACTTACCGTGAATAACAAAGATGTTCCTTTACTCCAGAGATTCCAAGCACTTGGAGATTACCTCCCAAGAACCAAGGGCAAAGACCAGCCACATTCTTTATTATACAACACAAGCCCACATGCTTGTTGGCAGGAGTCAGTTCCTTAGTGGCTGGAGACTATTCTCGGTTCCTTGCCAAGTGGGCTTTTCCAAAATGGGGAGCTCATGTCATCATGCCAGTGCACAATCACGAAGGCAGGAAAGGGCCTGCTGTCTGGATGGTATTCGTCATTAACTGCTGAAGCGACACCCTGTCTCCTTTGCTATATTCTGTAGGTTAGAAACAAGTCTCCAAAACCAGGGGAGGGGATTACACAGGGCCACGAGTACCAGGAGTGAGAATAATCGGATGTCACAGGCCACAAGGAAGGCTCACTCAAGCCCACAAACTTGTGTAAGGTTATGGGGGCAGTTTTGTGGAGAGAAGGGAGTGGGACAGAACAATGGCAGTCAAGAAGGGCACTGAGCACTTGTCCAGAAGGAAGCAGGAAGTGGGACAGCCCCTCTGGAAAACTGCTCAGAAGTGTCCAATGAAATGAAGCATACACCCGTTCTTTGACCCAGCCGTCCCATTATTTATAATCCAGGGAAAGGCCTGCGTGTGTGCCTGTGTATACAAAGACATAGCTAAGAGTGTGCACGCAACTTGACCCATAGAAGCCTCAGCCTGAAAGCGACCAAATGTCCTCCCACTGGAGAGCAGATCAACAAATTGTGGCACAGGCTTGCAACGGAGTAATACTCAGCAATAAAAAGGGAAGAAGGCATGAATGCAAGTAATATCCAGGATGAACCTCAGAAACGATGTCTTTGCATGGAAGCAGCCCACACAGAAGAACGCACGTGGTTTACTGCGTGTATGAGTGCATATGAGAAACGGGCAAAAGTCATCCGAGGTGATACAAGTCAGAAAAAGGAATGATCTCAGGGGAAGGGTGGTTAGCTGGAGAGTGGTACAAAGAAAGCTTCTGGAGTGCTAGAAATACTGTTTTTATTTGGACGGTGGTTATACCAAAGGGGATAGGTAGAAATAGATCATGTGTATGCAAATATATGCAAATGACGCATGCATCTGATCTATGCAAATGATACCTCTCGTTTTTTAAAAAAATAAACTTTTGGAAGGGAACAAGTCTTCATTGGAGATTTGCGGAAAGGGATCCCCATTTGCCTGGTGCCTCCAGGGTCCTCTCTCCATCGTCCATCCCCTTGGTGGAAGTTCTTCCTTTCCAGGCTCCAACTGTTCTCCTGGCTATGCCTTAAGGGTCGAGTACACACAGGTTTCCAGGGGCTGCTCTGTCTGGCTGGAGGGACCCTCACTTAGGGCTCTGGTGTTCAGCTCAGCGTAAGTCACTCCGTGGGGTTCCTCAGCTTCTGAGACCTGGGATGCTTTATCCTGAAGGGAAGCAAGGAGAAAAGGATCAAGTATTCCTGGGAAAGGAATGTTGGATTGTGAAGATTTAGCGTTTGTAACAACAGTGTGGTAGACAGTTGTGTTAGAAAGAGCCTCCTGCTCTTTGATTCTTGGTGCAGTCTCCTACCCTCTGGAAGGTTGGTGGGACCTAGGGATGTGCATCTGTCAAACAATAAGTGAAAAGGATGGGCTCTCCTGTGTCTTCCTGTCCAAGACTAGGTGATGAAAGACCGACTTCCATCTTGTTCACACCTGTCTATTTTCAGGCCTCTCGCTCATGCTGATCAAGCCAGCTGCTGTGTTACGAGCTGTCCTATGGAAAGGCCCATATGGTCAGGGTGGTCTCTGGCCAACAGCCTGCGAGGAACTGAATCTCACCAGCCACCACCTGAGTGAGTGAGTGTGGAAACAAATCCTCTCTTACTCAAGCTTGAACCAGCCCTGGTCAACCGTTTATCCCTGCCTATGAGACCCAGTGTGAGCCACACCCAGATTTCTGACCTGCAGACACTGTGAGGTGGTAAGTGCTGCCTTAAGCCGTTGCATTTGGGGATGATTTGTTATGAAAGCATAGATAATTCATACAAACAGCCATCAAAGAGAGTGTTAATATGAAATGTCCAGAGTAGGTCAGTCCTTAGGCACAGAAAGCTAGTGGTGGTCAGGGACTTGGGGTGGGGGTGTGGGCATGCGGAGAGTGCTTAAATGCTCTGGAGTTTCCTCTGGGGTGATGAAATGTTCTGGAACTAGATAATGGTGATTATTGCACAACATTGTAAATATTCCAAAAGTTGCTAAATTATAGAGGTTAAATCGTGAATTTTATGTTATATGCATTTTGCCGCAATTTTTAAAAAATTGAAGTGTAACTGAAAAAAACCAAGGTTACTATTGATAACTGCAGGATGTACTCTGCAGGTACTTCATGGTAGGTGGTTACCATATTTTCATAAATAGCATGAAGAGGTGGGGCATATTATCCCCATTGTCCCGATGAAGGAACAGAGGCTCGGTGGGAAAGTCACTGGCCCGAGATTATAACAGATAGTTTATAGTAATAGTAGCTTCAGGGGCACTGAGAGCTTACGCCATGCCTGGGATCCTACTGATCATTGTGTGCCTTTGAGCTCATTAAATCATCGCATTCATCCTAGAAAGATGGTGACGTACATCCCATGTCACGTGGGGAAATGTTCCCAGAAAGGACAAGTCATGGGATGAACGTCCCCCGGCCAGAGAAGGCACAGAAAATTTCAGACCAGATTCTTCTGGAAAGTAGAGCAAGGGCGGGGGTGGAGGAAAGCGGAGACCCAAACCATTGACAAAACCAGAGGGAGTGACGGAGAGCCAGGGACGATGGGGGGTGACGGGCAGTGGCCACAGAGGAAACTCACCGAGGCAGGTGAGCAGCTCGTCGTAGCTGCGGATGGGTCTGGGAAGAGAGTCTGCTGTTGCCTCACCTCCAGGCTCCAGGGGTTAAGTCTGCACACACACCCCCATTCACACGCACGTTCACCATACATACCCTCACGTGCACACACCTACACCCATGCATGCTCTCACACACATGCACGCACATGTGTGCACACTAGAATACTCACATGCACATGCACACGAACATACAAACCACGTGTACACATGCACACACACAACCATACACGTCTACACACACACAGCCGCTCACACACATGCATGTGTGTGCATACACAAATATACATGCATATGAACATACAGACCACACATACACATACAACACGCTCATACACGTGTCTACACATGCATGCTCTCACACACATGTTCACATGCATGCATACATCCCTGCACACCTACACGTGCAGACTCACATGCACACTCAAGCACACATGCTTACGTGAGCACAGGCAGCACACGTAGATGCACACACCGTGTACACATAAATACACACACACATGTACCCACCACCACTTTCTTTCTCAGGCTGAATACTTGTTCCCACTTCTTCAGGTTCCTTAGAGTAGGAGCTAAAAGAGAGAAACAGTGAAGCACTGGAGGTAAAGGAAATGGGAGTGAGACACTGGGATCATTGTGGGCAGGTGGAGGTGAGGTGCCAAGCAAGATTATGTGTAAACCAAAGTCCCCCCCACTTCCTCCACACTCATATGCCCCTCCCTGGGGTCCCCAAGTCGTTCAGGTGCTCAGCAAAGTCTTGAGAGCTGAGGAGGGGAAGTGGTTGGGGGCAGTGTGGTCCATGAGGAAAGGATCCAAGGAAAGAACACCGAGTGAGAAGTGGAGGGTGGTCGTAAGAAGAGAGGACGCGGAGAGACACTTGGGATGGTCGCTGGGGCTGGTTGGGGCCACGTGAAATGTTGAGGTAAGAAAGAAGGTCTTGAGTAGTCAAGGCAGCAATGGAGGAAGAGTTGGGTATGGGCTGATGGGATCCTCTGAGTAGCCCTACCGTTTGCTCATCTTGTCGGGAGCTGCCCCTGGGGATAAAAGACACAGGATCAACCCTGTGGTGTTACTTTCCTGTTCTGTTTCTCCTGTTTCCTCCCAAATATTTAGCTGTTGTTTTCCTGAACCCACCACACCGGGTGTATTTGCAGATGACGAAGGCTCCAAGGAGGAAGAGAAAGATGAAGATGACGATGAGCGCGATCCCAGCGGCCCCTGGGGAGAGGAGAGCGGGTAAGAGGGCCCATGGTTTCCTGAGGCACGTTCTGTGCCTCAGTGTGTCTGCCGCCGATCGAGTTCCTACCATGTGCTGGAGATCTCACTACGTTATTTTCATACTTACAGGTGCCCCGGGAGAGAGACAGCGTGATGCCCGTTTTACAGATGCAGGAGTTGAACGTCAGAGGGTTGAAGTGCCATTTCCAAAGGGCCCAGCTACTGAGGAGGCAGAGCTGTGCCTCTGGTCCTCCCCACCCTGAAAGACCTTGCACTGGGCCACAGCCTTCAGGCATCACCAGAAGATAGACAGACATCCTCGAGAATTTTCCCAGAGGTGGAAAACTCATGGCTTCACAAGGACATCTCATCCCGCAGGTGAATGATTGTAGGTCCCGGGAAGCTCTACTCTCTTACCTATTCCTGTTTCTGCCATCACGGGAGACTTCTTTTCAGTTTTATCTAGAAGACAGAATTCTTGAGGTAAGTTTTAAATTTAAACAAACTTAAATAAAATTTAAAATTCTATACATTATTTACAAAGGCATGCCCATGTAATAAAAACATACAAAAACATGCACAGAAATAACACCAACTTCAGGGCAGAGGTTTCTGCTGGGAAGTGGGGAAATAACGGGAATAATGTTGAGAAGGAAAGCGGACTCTCTTTTTTTAAATCTTTATTTGAGGAAAGAAAACTGCTTGGGGCAAATATGACAGACTGTAAACAAGTCTAATTCTGGGTGGTGGATATGTGACTATCTGTTATTTGATTGTTACTTCTATTAGGGTGTATTTTTCACATTTCTCAAAAGAAAGGAAATTCTTATCAGTTCTCTTGCTGGTTTGTGGGAGGAAGGTTTTCAGAGTTTTGGGTCTATCTAGGGAACAGAATTAAGTAAGATAGACTGCAGAAAGAAAAGGCGAGTGTACTCTGGAAGTGTCTGGACCCGACTCAGTTACCCCAAGACTAGCATGTAGGCAGGTGTGATGCTTAAATTTATGTGTCAACTTGACTAGGCTATGGTACCTAGTTATTTGGTAAATACCAGTCTAGACTGGTTGCCAGGAAGGTGGCACCTGCCACTAATATAACACTGTGTGTTAACCACACTGGAATTAAAATAGAATAGAATAAATGCAATCTTAACTATAAAAATTCATTTTTTTAAAAAAAGTTGTGATTAACGTTGAAGTCAGTAGAGTTTGAGTAGAGCTGATTACTCCCCATAATATGGGTGGGCCTCATCCAATCAGTTGAAGGCCCAAAGACAAAGACTGATCTCCTTTGAGGATGAAGGAATTCTGCGTCCAGCTTCCTCCAGACGCAACATCAGCTCTCTCCCGGGTGTCTAGCCTGCTGGCTACATGAGTTACCCGGGGTCGCACAGCTCTGAGTAGCAGAGCCAGGCTGGGACTCCGGCTAATGTCATGCTGCTCACCACGTCACTCTTCTTTGCCTTTACCATCCACAGCTGTGCTGGCTCTGCCTCTACGAGCTGACCCCTGAGACCTTCTGAAGACCCCACCTCCTTCCCCAGTCCTGTGCTTCACAGAAGGCAGCAGGCCTGGGAGGTTTGTTCGGTCTGGACCGCTGTCTCCTCTGTTCCCTGTGGTACCACCTGTAGCTCTTCACCTCCGTGTCCGTGGGGCCACACCATCAGGAAGTGGGACACTGTTCGACTCAACCACCTCCTGCCTACTCACCCTCCCCTCCCACGCCCTGCCAGCTGCATTCTGCTCTCCTCCGAACCAAAGACTGCACTGAT
The DNA here is from genome assembly GCF_024610735.1 of Ursus americanus. Lineage (NCBI taxonomy): Eukaryota > Metazoa > Chordata > Mammalia > Carnivora > Ursidae > Ursus > Ursus americanus. The sequence goes on from NC_142147.1 coordinate 55,374,945, forward strand.
CTCATTCCGACTTCAGAAATGCTGAGGAAACCCCACACACCATCAGGCTTCTAGGGTCTGGCTCTGAAGAAATCGCTGGGAAACTGGAGATGAATCAAACTTCGGAATAAAAGGGAACAAGAAAACCCGAAACACCACAAGTGACCTTGAAGGAAGACAGTGAAGCCAGTATTCTGGTAAGTAGTTTCTAAAACAGCTGCTGGTCCGGGGCACAGAGGGGAAGTAATTAGAGGCTTTGGGAATTGGAGTAGAGTATGGTCTCCACCCTTAAAATCCCTGCAAGAACTCTGGTGTCTACCTGGAAACGACACAGTGGTCTAGAGCAGGGTTTCCCAGTTTGGGCACCGTCGATATTTGGGGATGGATAATTCTTTGGGGGGGGTTCTGGGCATCACAGGGCGTTTTGCGGCTTCTGCGATCTTGACCTCCTAGATGCCGGGAGCACCCTCTATCCCTCAGCCCCAGCCGTGACCACCAGAAACGTCTCAGATGTTGCCATATGCTGCCGAGTGGCAGAATCGCCCCCAGTGGAGAACCAGTGGAGGGAAATAAGAGGTGAGCGTAAGATGAGTGGCTTCTCTTTCCTTGTCCTCTGTCAGTATTCCTACCATCCAGCTTGTCCCTGCCTCCTGCCGTGGCCAGTCAGGTGGCCCTCACATCCCCACCAGTTAAACATGCTGGCGTAGCAGCAGCAAGTTTGGGGATCTGGCCCTATAGGAGCTGTGTCAGACTGTAAGGTTTATAAAAGGCTCTGGCGAATCCCGTAGGGAAACTCTTGGGCTCCATTTGCAGTAATCCGTCAGTGCATCTGTATCCAATCATCTCCTTGGTACACGCCCCCACCCAAGACACCCTCCTGTCTTTCTCAGCCTGTTGCCCTTGGCAACAGTTGTCAGGATTTGAACAGTGGCTGGAGGAACACGGGAAAGGTGGAGATTGGGCTTGAAGACAGCTTCCTGGGTCCTTCCAGGTGAGCCGTTCTGTTACTGATGTATTCATGCCAGGAGCAGCAGTATGTATGACCATCACCCAAAGAACTCAGAAGGTTCCTTATATGCCAAGGATAAAGAAGAGGGAAAAAAAAGATTCACCAATTGTCGAATAAACCAAAATTATTTAAAATTTCCGCCATCTACAGAGAGCAAATCCAGCCTACAATATATTTCTTCCAGTTTTGTCTCTTTCAGCCTCATGTTTTGAAAAGACCATCTCCTCTGGCTTAACCTTGTCACATGCGACAGTTAAAGACACAGACATGCACCCTCAGCCTTTTTAGAACCTGGAAGACCTTAGGAGGTCATGTAATTGTCCACTAGTATTTGTAATTCTTTGCAACAATGAGGATTTCGACTGTTGTCGTTCGAGGGATACACACGTTCTCTGTTTCCTGGGAAGTCTCCCGTTAGGAGCGTAGCTCTCGACCAAGCTGTTTGGCATGCAGAGGGAGAAGTCTGCCGTGTCCATATTGATAGTAACAGTAAAGACTTAGATGACTTAGATGACACTTGCTGTCACAGTTTAGAAAGGATTTAGGTAAATTAACTCCTCAAAATCTAAGCACTGAGTCCCTTGTGGAGGTACTGCCGTCAGCCCCGCGCAACAGATACAGAAGCCGAGGCAGACGGGCTAAGTAATCTGTAGGAAGATAGCTTGTGAACTAAGTAAAATCCAAACACTTGGAATTATTTGCAAAACAAGAGTGGGTGCACACCCTTCCAGACAGGGGGGCCATCTACCCAAGCGACAGGTGTGCACCCCTGTTTAAATGGCTAGGGTTGTTTCAGTGTTCTTCCCTTTCTCCCAATTACCTGACTTATCCCTGGGGGGACTGTGCTTCACGTTGACCTGGAAAACAATGGAGTAGCTGGGTCTTAGAGGCAGGAAGGGTGTCCCTGGGCAGCTGAATTCCCTGTCTCACTCCTGGGCTCCGTGGTTCGAGAGAAAAGCCCTGGGTTCGAGAGAAAACTTCTGCTTTGCCCGGTGCTGCTGCCATGGTCTCCAGATCAGCATCAGGGCCTCGGGATTTTCTTGCTCTGTAATTCTGTAGCAAACACCCTTGCTGAGCAGATACCTTGCCCTCATTAGCTGTCTGAGTCTCTTTGGGCTGCCCTAACAATGCCACAGGCTGGGGGGGGGGCGGTGATGAACAACAGACATCTTTTTCTCACAGGTCTGGAGACCGAAGTCTGAGAGCAGGGTGCCCGCATGGTCTGGGAGGCGGAAGGGGACAAGGGAGCTTCTGGGGTCTCCTTTTATAAGGGCACTAGTCCCATCAGGAGGGCTCCACCCTTAAGACCTAAGCACCTCCCAGAGGCCCCCACATCCTAATGCTGTCACATTAGGGGTTAGAATTTCAACATGAAATTGCAGGACGAGGGGATACAACTTTCAGACCATAGGACGAAGGGTAGCACCTCTCCTTCTTTCAGGACTGCTTATTCCCCCCCTACATTCGAGTCACCCTGGATAGTCCTGAGTTTTTCTTGCATAACATCCTGTGGTGGGCATTTCCTAGGATCGATCTGGAGGCTGAGCTGACCAGGACTATTCACAGCCCTCCCCGGTCCCTTGGTCTGTCTGTCTCTGTGTCTGTCTCTTTTGAACTGGGCCTGGGAAGGAGGGCCAGATGCTTCTCCAGGAGTAGAATTTATGAGCTGCTCATAAATTCAGCTCTTTTTTTTTTTTAATGTTCAATTAGTCCTTAAAAGTGATGTTCTCTTCCCAAAAGAGGGAGCTGGTCCCCACTAAAAGAGAATGAAATGGGCCCAATAAGGACACGAGTGTCAGAGACGAAAAGAATCCAGGCAAGACTCCGGTCCTTCATTCTAGTTTCTGAAGCCAGGTGGCATCCCCGTGCTTCCCACGATTTACTGGCCCGCGATCCCAGGGGTTTCCAGCCAGGCGTGGTCCGGCCTCCGTGGGGCACTTGGCAATATCTGGAGACGTTGTGGTTGTCACAGGCAAAGGGGACTTGTAGCAGGTGGAGGTCACAGATACAGCTGAACACCCTCTGATGCACTTTTCTCTCCCCCTCTCCCCCCCCAAAAGAATTATCCAACAAAAAATACAGTAGTGCACGATAGGGAGACCCTGGATGACCTCTTCAGCTCCAAGGACTGATCTATTTATTCCCTTCACTTTCCCTAGGTCACTTGAAGGTAGGTGTGTTTCACTTGCAGCCAAGGGTCTTGATGAATACAGTCCTCAGAGCTATTTGTTGTAATTGATCACTTATGTTCTCAGAGAAGTTGTGCGGGTCGGAGGTGTGCCTTGCTGCCCCCCACTTGACAGATGAGGGAAGGCATACGAAGAGCTGAGTTGAGGAATACTCACAGACAGTGAGGGCCAGAGCTGTAGTTTTAACTCAGGTCCACTGACTTCACCTGTTCTCCTGTCCTGCGTGGCGTTTCTCAGGAGCCCCGAATCCACGCCCCATGAGCTTTTGGGAAAGTCCGGCTTCTCTGTTTACTGCCCTGTGCAGGTATGACTGGTCCTCATGTCAGTACTTGGGTGCTCAGCCCCCATCCAGGAGGATGCCGGGTTCCTACTCACCTCTCTTCTCCCCTTGTCCTGGACAAACTCAGTTGTCAAAAATAGCCCTAGTGCACAAGGGTCAAAAAACATCCCTTTCCTGAGCAAACCAACAGAACCCTTGTGCACTGTAGGTAGCAATGTAGAACGACGTGGCCACTACAAAAAAACAGTATACTGGCGGGTCCTCCAAAAATTAAAGGTAGAACTATCCTAAGATCCAGCAATCCCATTTCTGAGTATACACCCAAATAATTGATAGCCGCTGGGTGGCCAGGAGGGGCTAGGCCAGTAGCCAAATAGGTGGAAACGACCCAGATGTCCATCAGCTGATGAATAGGTAAACGAAACGTGGTCTGGCTGTAAAACGGAACGTTATCGGCCTTCACAAGGAAGAAAATCCAGCTCTATGCTACAGTATGGCTGAACCTTGAGTACATTTTTCGGAGTGAGAGAAGCCAGTCACAAAATGACAAACAGCGTATCGTTCCAGTGATGTGAGGTTCCTGGGTTAGTCAGGTGCATTGAGACAATGTAGGATGGTGGGAGCCAGCGGCTGGGAGCGGGGGGTGCAGAGAGGCTGTCTGATGGAGACGGAGTTTCAGTTCTGCAAGACGAAGGGCGTTCTGGAGGCAGCAGTGGTACAACTGCTCTTAACACTACTGAGCTGTGCACTTGCAAGTAAGATGGTAACTTGTACGTTATGCACTTTTGCCATGGTGTGTCAAAGATCTTTCCTCTTGAAAGAAAGGGCTCGGCAGGGAGAGAAAAGCTCGCCTCACCTGAGCTAAAAGGCAAGAGTGCTAGAGTCCCAGTGAAAATGGAACACAGATCTTCCTGGAGTCTCCGAGTCTTTCTCAGGAAGATGCTCTTGGGCTCTGTTATTCTCTCCCTCCTCCTCTGCCTTTTTGCTAGAGCCTCCTCCTGCATAACCCCAGGAGGTGTCATTCACACTTTAGTCTAAATGAATTGTGCTCTGCCAGGAGATGTGCAATGGTTTTGTGGCTACATCTTATTTTCTTAGTGGGAGTCAATTATTGCAAATCCCCCCTCCCCGAAGCCTGCCCCCCGCAGCACGTCTGGCCACCTACAGTGGGAAGCCCCCACCCAGCCTCCTTTTATGTGATCCTCCGCCATCTGCGCTCCCTCTCTTGGTGGGGGATCCTCTACGCTGTTTCACAGAATCCTCACCCTCCCTTGTTTCTTCCTAAAGGGTTTCTCCAAGCTGCAGAGTCTTGTGGAGACAGACTGCGCCTGCACCGCACTCCCTCAGGTCCCAGCACCTCGGCAGACAGGTAATCCAGCTGTGGTCCCCCTGACAGTACAAACCTCACCTGTCACCCGGACCTCGAGACGATCACTAGGGTGCGAGGCCCAGAAAGGAGCCTTCCTCTGGAAGCACACACAGCTGTAGTTCCCGGTGTCGCTGACTGTCACATTCTGGAGGGAGAAGACCGTCTCCTTCCCTGCTGGCGTCTGGACCTGTATGGGCCCCGCTGCTCCCGCCTTAAGTAGAGCGAACATTACAATGTAGTAAACATTGTCTGGCCTCTGGCACTGCAGGGTCACATTTTCTCCTGCAGTCACCTCACCCCTTCGGTGGGCTTGGAGGGAAGGTTTGGGGAAATCTCCTGGAAGAGAAGGAGGGCTCCAAGGTCACGGGAAGAAGCCCGGGGTCCCCCACCCACCTTGTTCTCCCAGCAGGGCTTCCCGCCAAGTGGGGGAAACAACAGCTCCCTGGTCTCACCGTCTTCCCACTCTGACTGCAGGAAGGAGACTTTCCCTACAAACCCTGGCTGAACCTGAGCCAGGTCATTCTGTTCTGGGTTTCTCCATCTCCCCTTGCCCCCTCCCTCCCGCGGGTTCCTCCCCCACACCTGTCCCTGCAAGACCCCGTGTCACTCCGAGGCACCCTCCTCACCTGTCACCAGCAGTAGGAGGATGTCACTGGGCTGTGAAGTTATGTGCGGGCGCTCTTGTGTGTAGTACTCACAGGTGTACTGTCCAGCGTTGAAGCTTTTTAGGTCAGTGAGACGGAATTCAGCCAGGCCCACTGTGGATGCCTGTGATGGCATGGACTCCACAAAAGTGCTTCCCTTTCTGAGAACAAAGTTGACATTCTTGGTAGAAGTCTGGCACTGCAGCGTCACATTACTCTTGGGAGGCATCACCGAGCTGGGCCAGGCCCTGAGGGAGGGCTTGGGAAGGGAGTCTGGAAGGAAGCAGAGTTCAGGATGGGATTTGGTGCCCCTGTCTGCTCTCAGGAAACCCCCTTGAAGGAAAGAGAAGGGATACGGGGAGTTTGGAGTGAAGGAGAGGGAGGGTCTGACCGAAGGAACTCACCATCAGCCGTCCTGCTTCCTTGGCCAGCACACAGCCCTGCAAGAGAACCGTCCATGAGACATGAGTGGCCACCTGGAGCCCCATCCTAAGGGGCCTCCCCGGGGGGCTGCCGCTGAGCTCGGACCCCTGTCATCACATGCAGCAGCAGTCCCAGCCTCCTGCTGGAGAACCCATCTGGCATGGCTGCTGGTCTGTCCCTTATGTTAATTTCCTAGGGCTCTTGGTGTCTCAAATTGTCACAAGTTTAGTGGCTTGTGATGACACAGAATTATTCTTTTGCTGTTCCTGTGGGTTAGAAAAATCCAACAACACAGGTCCCACTGGCTCAAACCAGGGTGTTTTCGGGGCTGCGTTCCTTCTGGGGGCTCTAGATGACAACCCATTCCCTGGCCTTTCCCAGCTTCTAGAGGCTCCCGCACCCTTTGGTGGTGGCCTCTTCCTCTGGCTCTAAAACTAGCAATGGTTGGTGCATTGACACCCTCTTCTGCATCTTTTGCTACCGTAAGGACCCTGGGGTTACGCTGTGACTACCCAGATAATCCAGAAGAAGCTCCCTACTTTAAGGTCAACTGATAAACAACTTCAGCTCCACCTGCCACCTTGCATTTCCTTTGCCATGTAAAAGAACGTATCCACAGCTCCCAGGAGTCAAGCCACGGACATCCTCGGGGGGCTACCACAGTCTGTCATTTCTCACATTGTCCCACTTCACCGTCCCAGGATCCTCTCTCCTCACAACAGCCCCAGGACTTTGGATGGCCTTGCCATCTGGCCTCAGAGCCCAACGCTTTCCCCCACCACCCACCCACCCTTTATCCACTCACCTTATGCGTCTGTGGTATCCTGTGATGTCATCTCTAGATTTGATGGTGAAGAGAGGATAAGGGACACTACACTCAGCTCCTGGTCATCCCTGTACCCTAAATGTGTCTGTCACTCACGGTGTCTCCTGAGCGTGTCATCTTTGTAGAGGGCACAGGACCCAGCCTTCCCCTCCCTGGTGCCACGGCGTCTCGAGTGTGAGAGATCTTAATAATGACAAAAACCATTTGGCTGGGGGGAAAAGAAGCCACTTAGGTTTTAAAGACACTATTATTCCTGCTGCTCTTGGGTCCATAAGAGATCTGGAGTCACTAGAATTTAATCCCCTTGAGGGCAGAGAACACACCCTCACTACCTAGAAGGCAGCGCAGACATTGGCAGTTGTTCAATAAATACATGTTGACCAATGGAGTTTAAGTCTTATGTAAAGAAAGTCATTTGCAAAGATTTCTGAAGCTCAAGAAATAATGATGTCCCAAATTCCCTGCGAACGCAGCAGCATAACCATCCGCGTCAACGGAGAACAGGGGAAGGAGGTGGGGAGATCCCTGTCCTGTGCTAAGGGACGTCTGGCTGCTGAGAACGCTGTCTTTTGCATGGAGAAGCTTTTGCCTGCCCTTGGGGAATGGCCTAAATGCCTCCCTGACGTTTCAGTTGGCCATAAGTCACCTCCTTGGTGCCCAGAGTAAATTTCAAATATCTAAGATTGGTATTGCCTGGAAGGGTGATGTGTATGTTCCCCACCTGTCCCCTCTGGTGGCCTTACTCTCAGATGTAGACCAAACTGACCCTAAGAAAAGTGAGGTCATACAGTATTTATCTCTCTCTGTCTGACTTGTTTCACTTCGTGTAAAGCCCTCAAGGTCCATCCATGTTGTCACAAATGGTGGGATTTCCCTCTTCCTCACGGCAGAATAATATCCCGTTATACACACAGACCACATCTTCTGTAACCATCATCCATGGATGGACACTTAGGTCATTTCCATGCCTTGGCTGCTGTGAATAATGCTGCAGTGACCGTGGGGGTGCAGACATCCCTTCAATTTCTGTTTTCATTTCCTTCAGATATATAACCCCAGAGTGGGGTTGATGATCATATGGTAGTTCTCCTTTTAGCTTTTAAAAAAACGATTATTAGAGAGAGAGCACGAGCACGTGGGGGAGGCGCAGAGGGAGAGAGAGAATCCTAAGCAGGCTCCACGCTCAACAAGGAGCCCAACCTGGGGCTCGATCTCACAACCATGAGATCATGACCTGAGCCGAAATCAAGAGTCAGACACCCAACCAACTGAGCCACCCAGGCGCCCCTACTTTTAACTTTTTGGGGAATCTTCATACTATCTTCTGCAGTGGCTGCAGCAGTTAGCATTCCCACCAACGGTGCATGAGTCCCTATTCTCCAGGTCCTCACCGACACCTCTTGTCTCTTGTCTTCTTGGTGAGAGCCATTCTGACAGGTGTTGAATGGTAAGCAACAGAGACCATGCAACCCGCAGAGCCTGTCTGTCGGGCACTTTACAGGAGAAGGATGCTGGCACCTACTAAGATCATTGGATCCGTTGTTCACTTAACCTTCTTGAGGTTTTTCTAACCATGACTCCGTTCATCCACCCTCCAGACACTTCCGCAAACCCCCAAATTAGGACCTTTTTAATTCCTTCATATAGCCCAATGGAAAATTATGGTCTTTGGCACTGTGCAGACCAGAATTTGAATTCACCTTCTCTGCTTAGGAGCAGAGCGACCTTGGCTCGTACTTCAGCTGTGACTGTCGGGTACCTTGAATGCAGTATGGGGAAGAGAACTAGTTTGGAGACGTTCTCTAAGAAATGTAAGATGACTGAGGTCATACAATGATAGGAGAGGAAGTGTCACTGAGCCTGTGTGATCAAGTCTGTCTTCTCAGTTCTTGGCGCTCTCTCGGATCCCATGGGAGAACCGCAGCTGGGTGCTAGTCTGAGGCCAGCTTCCTGCATTCACCGCCACCTCTCAGAAACAAGACTGGGGAAAACTGTGGCCCAGAGACGATCAGGGTCCTTTTTTGATGAGGGACACTGATTTCCCATTAATAGAAGTGTTTTATAGCTTTTCTTTTAAAATAGAGTTGAGTACAAAAATAATAATATAAAAACCCGGGGAATTTGAAGAGGGAGATCACATAGGAAAGATAAGGTCACATACACAGGGAAAAATGTCACGGGGAAGTTCAAGGATGACTGAGTTTGGGGAAACAGGAAAATGTGTGTAAAGCACCCAACACGTCCCTTGCACATAATTTGTATTCAGGGAATGGAAGGCTCTAGTCTGTGTTTTTCACCCCATGCCATTACCCGCCCCGCAGGCCCCTCCACCTCCAGCTGCTGCCGCAGCCCAGCCCCACCCCTACAGTGGCTGCCTTCTCCCACGACTTACCAGCGCAGAGCAGAGCCAGGAGTTGGGGCATCATGGTAGCACCCCCAGGCCTCTTTCAAGGATCTTCCTTCAGTCTTGTTGTTGATGAGAAGCCAAGATGTTCACTTGACTCCAGGACGTGCAGGAACAGCGTGGCCCCCCGTTTTTCAATCCTCTGCTCTGCACACCCAGAGTTTCTGTCTTCTAGTCTCTATCAGGAAATGACTATTGCAACACACTCTCAAGCCACTTCCCATGGGCTTGACGCACTGAGTCCTCCCAACAGCACAGAAGTCAGTCACCTGCTTCTAAGGCATAGCCGTGAATATGCAAAGCATGGGAAACACTGCCAGTTCACCATCGTCCCCTTCTGCATGGAGACAGCAAATACCTGGGCTCCCAGCGATCCGGAATAAGAACTACATTTCTCTACAGGTGCCTGGGTGGTTCAGTCAGTTGAGCATCTGACTCTTGGGTTCAGCTTAGGTCGTGATCTCAGGGTCATGAGATGGAGCCTCCGTTGGGCTCTGCGCTCAGTGGGGAGTCTGCTTCTCTCTCTCCCTCTTCATCTGCCCACCTCCTCAAATAGAAAATGCAACAACAACAACATTTCTTTCCCTCAGGGAACTGTGGGTCCTTTTGGTCACAGGATGTGAGCAAAGTAACGTGCACAGCTTCTGGGTTATGTTCCAGGGACCCTGAGGGCAGGAATGGGGTCAGAGCTGAGGGCAAAGAGGTGGGAAGTCATAGGGCATCGGAGTAGGGGGGGGGGGGGATCTGGGAGAACAAGACAACAGGCCCTATAAAGAGAAGGTAAGACAGAAGAACCCTCACTGGCAGGCACATGGCAGAAAAGGAATTTGAAGGAGAGAAATGTCTGTGGTGGGTTGTAAGTGGTTTGTTGTGGGGACATGATGTGAACTGTCTCCTCAGTGAAATCTCTTCTGTGAAATCTCCTGTCATTAGATCTCTGGTGGAAAGAGGCTCTTCAGGAGAACTCAAGGAGCTGTGTTCTGCATCTGATTGAGATGTAGACGGAACGAGAGACAACCGGACAGTGGACCCAGACAACGGGCAGGGGCTGACGTGCACATGGAAAAATCTAGAAGGTAAATCTAGTATATTTAAAGTATTATTCCCTGAGTAGTAGAATTGTGCTCAATATTTTTTGCTCCTTTTGCTTATATGTGCTTTCTCAATTGGCTGAAATTGATATGTTAATTTTATCCCTTTAAATGTTATTGAAGTTTAAGCCTTTAGAAAGTTTAAGTGAGGTGCTGTGGGATGCAAAAAACTCAAAAGTTTAAAAAACAAGTGAACTCTTGTAAAACTTAGAATTTGGGACTGCGGAATTTAGGGACAGATACGAGGACTTCCACATAAACATGCAAATGGGACATACACATTTCTTCCCAAAACCTCATTGAGAGACAGTAAGGAGATTTATGAGGAGGACATAAGCTAAGAAGGAAAAAAGGCAATGAGAGAGGAGCAAATGTAGGGCAAGAAATGTTGATACAATTACAGAAATTGGAAAACAAGCACGTGCATGCCTGTAGCAAAGGGGCACCAAGAAGCAGCATCCCATCCCCTGACTCTGGAGCCGGACAGCAGCTCGAAAACCAAACCGAATTAATTACCATCCAGCAATTCCACTTCTGGGTATATGCTCAAAAGAACTGAAAGTCGAGTCTTAAAGAGATACTTGTGCACCCATGGTTCAGCAGCACTATTCACAGTAAACAACCCAAGTGTCCACTGACGAATGGACGGACAAACAAAATGTTGCCTATACACACAACGGAATATTACTCAGCCTCCGAAACAAAGCACATTCTGGCACCTGCCACAACGTGGGTGAACCGCGAGGACATTACGCTCAATGAAATGAGCCAGACACAAAAAGACAAATACTGTATGAGTCACTTCTATGAGGTCCCTAGAGCAGTCAGATTCATAGAGACAGAAGGTAGACGGGGGAGCCAGGGGCTGGGGGAGGGGAGTCGTGGTCTAATGGGCACGGAGTTCTCGTGGTGCAGGATGAAGAGCTCTGTGGATGGCGGTGGTCCCTGCACGACGGTGTGTATGTCCTTAACGTCACGGAACCGTGCATCTAAAAACGGTTAAGATGGTACACGTTATGTGTAGTTTACCACAGTGTTTAAAAAATAAAGTCTCCGGGGGCACCTGCGTGGCTCAGTTAAGCGTCTGCCTTCAGTTCAGATCATGATCTCAGGGTCCTGGGATCGAGCCCAGTGTGGGACTCCCCACGGAGCAGGGAGTCTGCTTCTCCCTCTCCCTCTGCCCCTCCCCCACTCGTGTGCTCACACATGTTCTCTCTCTCTCTCAAATTAAAAGAAAAAAAAAATCTTAAAAAAAAAAAAAAAAAGAAATGGACCTGCACCAGGTTATGGTTGCGTTTAGGGATGGAGGGGAAGTGGATCAGGGCCATGCTTATGCCTGATAGTAGATTTATTGCTTTGGCTATTTTGGGGTCTTTGTGGTTCCATTTAAATTTAGTATTATTTGTTCTGGTTCTGTGAAAAATGCTGTTGATATTTTGATAGGGATCACATTGAATCTGTAGATTGCTTTGAGTAGTATGGACGTTTTATCAACATTGCTTCTTCTAATCCATGAGCATGGAATGCCTTTCCATTTCTTTCATCAGTGTTTTACAGTTTTCAGAGTACAGGTCTTTCACCTCCTTGGTTAAATTTATTCCTAGGTATTTTATTCTTTTTGGTGCAATTGTAAATGGATTGTTTTCTTAGTTTTCTCTTTCTGCTACTTCATTGTTAATGTATATAGAAATGCTACCAATCTCTGGTTATTAATTTTATATCCTGCAACTTTACTGAATTCATTTATTACTTCTAATCGTTTTTTGGTGGAATCTTTAGGGTTTTCTATGTGCAATATCATATCATCTGCGAAGAGTGAGAGTTTAACTTTTCCTTACCAGTTAGATGCCTCTTATTTCTTTTTCTTGTCCGATTTCTATGGCTAGGACTCCTAGTACAATGTTGGATAAAAGTGGTGAGAATGGACATCCTTGTCTTGTTCCTGATCTAAGAGACCTGAAACCATAAAAATCCTAGAAAAGAACACAGGCAGTAATTTCCCTGACATCAGTCATAGCAGCATTTTTCTGGATATGTCTCGTAAGGCAAAGGGAAAAAGGCTGAAATAAACTATTGAAGCTACATCAAAATAAAGATAAAGAGCTTTGGCGTAGCAAAGGAAACCATCGACAAGACAAAATGGCAACCCACTGAATGGGAGAAAATATTTGCAAATGATCTATCTGATAAGGGGTTAATACTCAAAGAATATAAAGAACTTATACAACCCAACACCAGAAAAAAAATACAAACCATCCAATTAAAAAGTGGGCAGATGATCTGAATAGATGTTCTTCCAAAGGAGACCTACCGATGGTCAACAGACACGTGAAAAGATTGATCACTAGTCATCAGGGAAACGCACATCAAAACCACAATGAGGTACCTGTCAGAATGGTTAAAATTAAAAACAAACGAACAAACGAGAAACAAAAGTATTGGCATGGGTGGAGAAAAGGGAGCCCTCTTACACTGTTGGTGGGAATGCAAACTGGTACAGCCACGGTATGGAGGGTCCTCAAAAAGTTAAAAATAGAAATACTTTATGATCCAGTAATTCCACTGCTGGGTATTTATCCAAGAAAATGAAAATTCTCATTAAAAAGGTATATACAACCTGTTCATTGCAGCATTATTTACAATAGTCAAGATATGGAAGCAACCTAGGTGTCCATCAGTAGAGGAATGGAGAAGAAGTGATACGCACGTGCGTACACACACACACACACACACACACACACACACACAGAGGAATATTATGTAGCCACAAAAAGGATGAGACCTTGTCATTTGCAACAACATGGATGGACCTAGAGGGTATTATGCTAAGTGAAGTAAGTCAGATTGAGAAAGACAAATGACAAATACTGTATGATTTCATTCATACGTGGAATCTAAAAAACAAACGAATAAACAAAAAGTAGAATCAAACCTGAGACTATAAAAGCAAACTGATGTTTGCCAGAAAGAACGGGGGTAGGGATGGGCAAAATGGATGAAGGGGAGAGGGAGATACAGGCTTCCAGCTATGAAATGAATAAGGAATATTCCAGAATAAAAGGCACAGCATAGGGAAGGTAGTCCCTGATACTGCGATAGTGTCGTGTGGGGCAGATGGCCACTACCCTTGCGGTGAGCACGGCGTAACGTAGAAGTTGCATCACTCTGTTGTACACCTGAAACAAATGTAACATTGTGTGTCAACAATCCTTTAAAAAAAACTTTAAATAATAGTAGCTATAAAGTAATAAATTTTACTGAGTGACTTCTCTTGTGAACTCACCTTTTTAATCCCCAAATATTTCAGTACATAGCTGTCTTTATCAGATGAGAGTCTTTTTAAACCAGACATAACCATCAAAGCAGTATCATCCCAGGAAAGCTGGTGGTACTTTCTCGATACCATCTACTCTCCAGCCAGTATCCAGATTTCCTCCATCATCTCAAAGATGCTCTCTTTGTCAGTCTTTTTAAAAACCAGGATTCAAATCTGCGAACTACAAATCTACAAACGGTATTTGATAGATATGCTAATTTAAATAAAACAGAATTCTCAGTGTCTTCGTTAAGAAACCAAACACATCATAGGTTTTTATTATTTTTTTCACCATTCATTTGGAAGAAGAGCACCATGCCCCTGAGACTATCGTCTTGACAAGGCTTACTCGTCTTTCCATTTAGTGATACAGAAGAATCAACACGGCAACGAATTATCAAGGACAGAAACCGATTATAATCACAGGCGTTTCTTTGAAGGTGATTTTCAAAAGACGTGGCAGTGATTTTTAAAGTCTTGAGATTCTTATACGACTCTTGTTTAAATAACACTTCTGTGTGTAGATTTATTTCAACAGAGTACAGGTTAGTAAAAGTCATGAATGAATATTTATGTAATTCTCCTAGTTGCATCAGAAAACGAAATTGATACTTTTGGCAAAATGTTCACCTCCACACTTTAACCAGATTGATTGATCTTAAGGAGGCTTCACACCCAGCGCAGAGCCCAATGCAGGGCTTGAACTCACAACCCTGAGATCAAGACCTGAGCTGAGATCAAGAGTCAGATGCTTAACCACCTGAGCCACCCAGGTGCCCCTAATCAGATTTCGTAAATCATCTTTATGACTCAGAAAGATCTTTCTCCTTCATCTAGGGGGTTTTATGGAGGTTCCATTACAAAGGCATGATTGATTAAATTGTTGACCGTTGTGTTAATCACTCAATATAGAGCCTCTTCCCCTCTCCCCAGAAGTGGGGGTAGTGCTGAAGGTTTCAAGCTCCTAGTTTCATGGCTGGTCTTTCTGATGACCAGCCCCCATCCTGGTCAAGTCTCTTTCTCTCCCTCCCTGTCCTCCCTCCCCCCTCCCCCTGCCTTATGAGGGTACAAGAGGCCACCTGCAGGCCAGGGAGAGGGCGTTCACAAGAACCATGCTGACCCTCTGATCTCTGGGAGCAGCCTCCAGAATTATGAGAAGGAAGTTTCTGTTGTTCAAGCCACCCAGTGTATGGCTTTTTTAAAAAGCCTGAGTTGACCAAGACAGGTGGACAAAAAGATGGTCATATTGACGGGCTCCTAGGAGGAGTGCCTAGAGCCGGGTGGGGCTGGGAGACTATAGTAGAAACAGCTGGCAGGGGGCCCGGTTCATCCTTGTCCCTCAGGCACCCAGACCAGTGGAGCCGCCACCATCTCCAACGTTGCTGGTCACTGTGTCTAAGAGAGGAGGGAGTGCGGAGTGGGGAGGAGGGAGTTCTTACAGTTAAATGCTCCAGCTTGGAAGTGACACTGGTCATTGCCATTCACAACTCAATGTCCAGCCAGAATAGGATGACTACAGTCCTATGACGCACCTGTTAAGGAGTTCAGGGATTTCAAGGAAAAAGGTGTGACCACAAGATGGCAGTAGGACACAACTTCCGTCTCAACCACTGTCACCTTGCTTCCTCCGCCGGGGGTGGGGGGGAGGGCCTTAGCACATGCTATTCCCTCTGCTTAGAACACCCTTCCAGCACCTTCACCTAGTTAAAAGTCTGCTCAGCTTTCAGATCTCACCTCTGCAGTTCAGCAAAGCCATCAGAGATCTCCAAGCCTAGATCAAATCCTCGATTATAGGCTTTCAAATCTCCCTCTTCTTTTTTGCTATAGTTGTACTGATGGAGATGGCTCACGGTTTCCTAGCATCCACATTTCCCTTCTTCCTTTAAGTAATAGAAACCCCCCTCCCATTTTTAGAAGGGCACATGCTATATAGCCTAGCCACTTTTGCAGCTAGACCTGGCCATGTCACTGAGTTCTGGCCAATGGGATGAGAGCAGAAGAGACATGTTCAAATCCTGGGTCCTACTCTTTAGAAACGATTGCATGATCTCTCTCTCTGTCTTATTCTCTCTCATTCTCTCTCACTCTTCCTTCTTTCGTGCTGGCTCAGAACCACACAGGAAAGCCGCATTTTGACAAAAGCAAAGCTATTGATAAATGGCCCTAGACTGTTTCAACTATATACTGTTAAGTGAAAGAGAAATAAATTTTTTAAAAAGATTTTTTATTTATTTGGCAGAGAGAGCACAAGCATGGGGAGTGGCAGGCAGAGGGGGAGGGAGAAGCAGGCTCCGCACAGAGCAGGAGGAGCCCGATGTGGGACTCGATCCCAGGACCCTGGGATCATGACCTGAGCCGAAGGCAGACGCTTCACCGACCGAGCCACCCACGCGCCCCAAGAAATAAAATTACATAGTTTTCTTCCTTGGAGGGGGTCTGTTTGTTACAGCAGCTTAAAATGTTCCCTAATCAATACAGTTTGTAGCAGTTTGGCTAATGCTTTCCTCCGCGAGCTTCATGAGGGCAGGGTTTATGCCTGTCACTCCCCGCTTGTCCCCAGCGCCCAGCACAGTGCCCCAGACGTGGTCGGCATATGGAATAAATGTGTGCCAAGTGGATGAATGGGAACTTGGGGCAAGCAGGGTTGGGGACAAAAACGGAAATCCTTAGGGTGACCATGCCTGGGTTTGTGAGAAAAGGAAAGAGGTTTCATTGAAACTAATAGGATTTGTTTTGCTATTGCCGTTGCGACAAATTGTCACAAACTAGTGGCCTAAACATAAATTTGTTATCTTTCTGTTCTGGAGGTCAGAAGTCCAAAATGGGTTGAGAGGCTGCCTTCCTTCTGGAGGCTCTAGGGGAGAATCCAATTCCTCGACTTTTCCGGCTTTAGAGGAGCGGACGTTTCTTGCTTGTGACCCTGCGTCACGTGCCCTCTGCTTCCGTGTCTACACTCCCTTCCCTGGCTCTGACCTCTTCCCTCTTACAATAAGGACCCTTGTGACTGCATGGAACCCACCTAAATAATCCAGGATAACACCCCCCCACACACCAGCTCCTGATGCTGAATTTAGTCACACCTGTGAAGTCCCTTTGGCCATGTACAACATTTTCACAGGTTCCAGGAATCGGGACATGACATGTTGGGGGGGACATCGTTCTGCCCCCTGCACAGAGCTCTCTTAGATCATCTTCAGCGTGCTGAGCTCACCCAGCCACACTGTGCCTGTTTCCTCAGGCCCGTGCCAGGCCCCGGACACACACGGAGATGCAACGACCTGGTCCCTCCTGGGAGGAGCTTGCGGTCTAGTCTGGGAGAGAGAGAATCTGAATACAGTGCACATATTCAATTCGGGTACAACAGGGCACTGTGGGAACACAGACGGGCCAGGCAGCAGTTTGCAGTGGAAACGGCATCTAATCTGAGACCAGAAGGCTGAGGGCAGTAGACCAGGCGCGAGCGAGTAGAAAGGAGAGCTGGGAGCAGACCTGTCACCGTCTCATTATGAACACCCTGCAAGTGCTGAGCATTTGTGGGTGACAGGTAAAAGGGACCACGGCCTGGGAGCACCTGGGTGGCTCAGTCAATGAAGCATCTGACTCTTGGTTTCGGCTCAGGTTGTGATCTCAGAGTTGTGGGATCAAGCCCCACATCAGGCTCCATGCTTAGCAGGGAGTCTGCTTGAGATTCTCTCCCTCTCTCTGCCCCTCCCCCCTCTCTAAAATAAATAAATCTTAAAAAAAAAAAAAAGGAACCACTGCCTCAAGAACGGTAAATTCTTTGCAATAGTTGAATGTGATAATATCCCCCTTTCTCTTCCTCATTCAAAAGTGGAAGTGACAGGGGCACCTGGATGGCTCAGCAGATTGGGCCGCCGACTCTTTGTTTCTGCTCAGGTCATGATTTCGGGGTCCTGGGATGAAGCCCTGTGTCAGTCTCCACACCCAGTGGGGATTCTGCTTGAGGATTCTTTCTCCCTCTTCTTCTGCCTCTTGCCACACTTGCATGTGCTCTCTCTCTCTCTAAAATAAATAGGGACGCCTGGGTGGCTCAGTCAGTTAAGTGTCTGCCTTTGGCTCAGGTCATGATCCTGGGGTCCTGGGATCAAGTCCTGCATCTGTTCCCTGCTCAGCGGGGAGTCTGCTTCTCCCTCTCCCTCTGCAGCTCGCTCCACTTGTGCATGCTCTCTCTCTCTCTCAAACAAATAAATAAAATCTTTAAATAAATAATCTTTAAAAATAAAAACACTAATATTCTACTAATAATATTATCTATCAGGTGCCTGGGTGGCTCAGTTGATTAAGCATCTGCCTTCAGCTCAGGTCATGAACCCAAGGTCCTGGGATGGAGCCCCATATCAGGCTCCCTGCTCAGCATGGAGTCTGCTTCTCCCTCTCTTTCTGCCTTTCCCCACTGCTCATGCTCTCTCTCTCTCTCACTCACTTGCTCTCTCAAATGAATAAATCTTTAAAAAAATTTGTTTTAAAAATAATAACATTATCTGTCAATAATATTGTATTTTTCATCTGGCTAACCTTGATTCCTTTCTCATCCTCATACACACATTTTCCACCTCAGAGCACTTCTCACCATGCCACACTCATGTGTTCCTTTCCTGATTTATGCCTAATTTTGATGGAGCATACATCCTCTTCTGTTGTTACTGAATTTTCCAACTCCCCCTCCCCCTCTCCCCTCATTATGAAGGAGAGATCTTCAGGCTTGTTGGATAAATAAATGCAAAGGTTGGTTGATGGATACTGAGTGAGTATAATAAATAGGTGAGTGGATTAATAAATTGATTAACTCATTAATAAAGGGAGGAACGGATGAATGGATGTAAGAATGAATGGATGATGGGTAAGGGCAAAAGGAAGAATACATATTCAAATAAGAGCAAGAGGAAAGGGGATGGATGGATGGATGGATGGATGGATGGATGGATGGATGGCTAGAAAGAAACAACGATGAGAATCAGTGAACAAATGGATGGATGAGTGAGTGGGATGAGTGGTTGAATAGTAACGGAACCAATGAATGAATACATGCAGCCGAGTTGAAGTACAAACTCACGGGGAACCTCCCTGATGTGCCCCTGACTTCCCGTATTACTATGGGGGAGCTGCATGCCACCCCTGCATTCCACCATTTTCCCATCTGCAACATGAGAAGACTGGATTTGATGATTTTGCAGCCCCATCCAGGTCTGGTTCCCTCCTGGGAATCTGGGTCCCTGCTTCTCCCTTGACTTCCACATCCACATGCAGTTCACAGGGAGATTGCCCAGGATATGCTCCACGGGAGTCCCACATTGATACTAAGTACAAACCCAGAACATCCAGCTTGGAGCCTCTCCTCCCATCTCTTCAGCAAGTCAGTGAACCAGGTGGCTAACTTGACTTCAAATTTCAGTTCTGCTTAATTGCAGTACCCAAATCTCAACCACTGGAGAAGTGGGTGTTGAAATAGCATTGTTTAATGCTGTTTATCCGTATTTTGAATTTCCCAGTCTTTATACAAGTCCAGAGATCAGTTTCTGTAACCAAAGAACACCAACAAATATTGCTCAACTTCCTCAAGTCGTGTTTGACCGTGGGTGTTAGGGAATTGTTCCATCAATGAAAGGAGTCACGATCAGAATTTTTAATAAAATAGATTATAATGAAAGAGAAGTGAATATTGCTTCATAGAACTTGAATTCTGGGGCGCCTGGGTGGCACAGCGGTTAAGCGTCTGCCTTCGGCTCAGGGCGTGATCCAGGCGTTATGGGATCGAGCCCCACATCAGGCTCCTCCGCTATGAGCCTGCTTCTTCCTCTCCCACTCCCCCTGCTTGTGTTCCCTCTCTCGCTAGCCGTCTCTATCTCTGTCAAATAAATAAATAAAATCTTTAAAAAAAAAAAAAAGAACTTGAATTCTAGTTTATAGATGTAAATGGATGTGTGTTAAGCTTTGCTTCCTACTCATGGGGGGTAGGTTGAAACTGCTGATCTGAGCTTTTATGATCTCTCTGCACATGTTGGGGACAAGTTACCTTGTTTATCTTGAACCCACATCGTAGATATTTTTAGTTTCCTCTTTCATGGATAAAAATTCAGGAGGGTCTGGGACGCCTGGGTGGCGCAGTCGTTAAGCGTCTGCCTTCGGCTCAGGGCGTGATCCCGGCGTTATGGGATCGAGCCCCACATCAGGCTCCTCCGCTATGAGCCTGCTTCTTCCTCTCCCACTCCCCCTGCTGTGTTCCCTCTCTCACTGGCTGTCTCTCTCTGTCAAATAAATAAATAAAATCTTAAAAAAAAAAATTCAGGAGGGTCTATAGATTGCTCAAGGCTATCCCCCTAGTGGGTGCTGGAGCTGGAGCTGCCCAAAAAAATGGAAGGCATCCTCTCCTTCATAAAGTGGGGAGAGGAGGAGGGGAAGGTGGAAAATTTAGTAACAATAGAAGAAGATATATGTTCCATCCAAAATTGGGCATAAAGCAAGAAAGGAACACAAGTGTTGAACGGTAAGAAGTGCTTAGAGACAGAAAATGTGTGTGTGAGGATGTTAAAGGCATCCAGGTTACCAAGATTAAAATAGAAGTTAATAAACTCAGGAGAAACTGAATGCAGTCAGGCCTTCCAGAAAGAGAGGGGAGAGCAAATGGGCCGCAAGGGGGAATGGTTTGCATTATCTTTACCACTATGAAGGCAGCCAAGACCCCGTGGGAAGCAGGCCAGGTGCCATGTAGAAATGTCCAGGTCACAGCTCTGCTGCGCACACGGCATTTGCTGTTGCCTTGGCAATGGACTCCACTTAATCATAATGGCGGTTCAAGAAAGCAGCCTGCGGGGGCGCCTGGGTGGCACAGCGGTTAAGCGTCTGCCTTCGGCTCAGGGCGTGATCCCGGCGTTATGGGATCGAGCCCCACATCAGGCTCCTCTGCTATGAGCCTGCTTCTTCCTCTCCCACTCCCCCTGCTTGTGTTCCCTCTCTCGCTGGCTGTCTCTATCTCTGTCGAATAAATAAATAAAATCTTTAAAAAAAAAAAAAAAAAAAAAAAAAAGAAAGCAGCCTGCGCTGCCCACCAGTGAAGCTTTAACTAGGGAAGAATGTTCTCCTCCATCAGATCTTGGTCTACCTTTGGGGAAGGTCTGAGGAGGAGTTTGGAAGAGGTTTGTTTGGCGACCAAGAACGATGTCATGAAGGCAATGGCAGTGAATTGCTTAAAAGTTCAGCGGGAGCATGCACGATGGGATGGAGAAGCGCTAACTTCATTCCGGCCCCGAGCATCTGGTAGAAACCGCAGTTACAGGATAGCTAACATTTATTGAGCATTTACTATGGGCCAGTCACTTTTAAGGGCTTCGTGTGTATTGCCCTCTTAATCCTACAACAAGATTATGAGGTGGGTCTTATCAGTGAGCCCATTTTACAGTCAAGGCAGTTGAGACTTGGGAAGGTTTCTTTCCTAATAACCCAGTGAGTGAGCAGTGGCACTGGGAATCGAACCCAGGCCTCGTGACTAGGAAGCCTTAACCATGGGTAGAGCCTGCCCCTGATCCACTAGAAGAATGACCCAGAAGGGACCTAGACACAGTAGAAGCTTATTATGACCCAGAAGCTGGGTTTAGCCAGGACTGTGGGGCTCTTGGAAGGTCCAGTCGAGCCCCAAGAATCCCTGTTTCTTCTTTCCATCTCTGGGAGGTCTTCTCACACTGTGAAGCATCTGTATCCAGTCTTCCTGGCCTCAGGGCCTGACACTGCGTGGGGCGTGACCCTGGCTGCGCCAGTCAAAAACGACCAGTGTGCCCAGGGAGATGAGCACCAGACCAGCCAGCCCCAGGCGGACAAGGTTGCCCTGCGTGTAGTCCAAGGAGCCTGAGCCTGCAGGACAGCGAGAGAGAGAGGCCTTCAGCTCCGGAACCCACAGCCTGGGCCTGCCCTCTGGGTCTTGAACCTCCAGGGTGAGACTGGGGACACAGCTCCCAGTCTCAAAGTGTGGTGGGTCGATGGGAGCAGGGGTCCTGGACTCCTGGATTTGGGGTGGAGAGGGGAGGGTCCTGACCCCTAGATTGGGGCGCAGGGAGGAACGGGGGGGGGGCACGGGCCCCCGGGCTGAGGAGCAGGGAGGGTTTGGGGGCCCTGACCCCCAGGCTAGAGAGCAGGGAGAGGCTGGGGACCCAGACCCCTGGGTTGGGGAGCAGGGAGAGGCTGGGGATCCAGATCCCCGGGGCTGGGGAGCAGGGAGGAACCGGGGCCCGGACGCCCGGGGCTGGGGTGCAGGGAGAGGCTGGGGATCCAGACCCCTGGGGCTGGGGAGCAGGGAGAGGCTGGGGATCCAGATGCCTGGGGCTGGGGAGCAGGGTGGAACCGGGGGCCCGGACCCCCGGGGCTGGGGAGCAGGGGCTGGGGCGGGGCGCGCTGCCCTCACCGTCGGCGCTGATGACCAGCGGCTCGCTGCGCAGCGACAGCACGTACGGGGAGGACGGCGTGTGGTAGTAGCAGCTGTAGGTGCCGGGCGCGCTGGCGCCGGGCAGCGGGAAGTCGGCCCACGGCTCGGCGGAGTCGCGGTACTGCAGCGGCGCCGCCACGCCCACTCGGTACAGCGCAAAGCTCATGCCCCGCAGGCGGCCCGCGCAGCGCAGGCTCACGTTGGTGCCGGGAGCCACCACCGGCCCGGGCAGCGCCACCAGCGACGGGGCCGGCAGCTGGTCTGCGAGGGGCACGGACCGGGACGAGCGCTGGCGCTGCCCTGCCGCCGCCTCCGGACCCGCTCCCTCTGCTTCCCTCCTGCCCTGTCCTCCGCCTCCACCGGCCTCCTTCCCGCCCTCTCCTCCATCTCCCTCTCCCTCCCTCACTTCCTCTCCGCTGTCCGCCGGCCCCCAAGCCTCTACCTCTCTCTCTGCACTTCTCTCCCCCACCCCGTGTCTCTCTTTATCTCTGCCAGTGTCTCCCACAGTTTCTCCGCCTCCAGGTCGGTCTCTGTGCCCTTTGCTCGTTATCCCTGACTCCCCCTGTGTCTTCATCCCCCAGGACACGCCTTTCTCTGTGTCTCTGTCCTCCCTCCCTGGATGTCCCCTTGTCTCTCTTTGCCGGAGCCTCACTAAAATTCTTTCTGTGTCCCTGTTTTAATCTCCCTGTCCTATGTTTCACTACCCTGGATCCCGGAGGCAGCGTCTCTGGAAGTGTTTGTTCTGGCGTTTCTGGCTTTCTCCCAAGGTTTCCTAATCTCAGCACTCGGGACATTTGGGATAAATCTGGATAATTCTTTGTTGTATGGGTGAGGATGGGGGCTGTCCTGTGCATTGTTGGATGTTTTGCAGCATCTCTGGTAGTAGTGACAACCAAAAATGCCCCCAGATATTGCCAGAAAGGTCACCTGGGGGGCACATCGTCCCTGGTTAAGAACCACCCCTGTTTCTCTTTCTCTCCCCACGTAGCTGTTTTTGCTCTGTACAAGCCTGTCTCTATATGTCTCTTTTAGTATCTCTTTCCCTGTATTTCGCTGTCTCTCCTTCTCCCTCCCTCATCACTCCCCAAAGTCCCTTCTTCTCCCCCCCTCCCACCCCAGGACCTCACCTGTCACCAGCAGTTCCAGCGTGTCACTGGGGTGAGACCAGACACCCAGATTCCAGCCTGGATTCCGGTAGCAGCAGCGGTAACTGCCCCCCTGGGCTGGGGTCACCTCCTCCAGGAAGAACTCTGCTAGCTCCATGGACACATCCCGGTACAGCACAGGGGTGATCTCTCCAGACTTGAAGAGTGCAAACCTCCAGGCAGGTTGAGGTGCCTGGCACCTCAAGGTCACATTGACCCCAGGGGTTACAATTGCAGCAGGCTGAGCCTTCAGCCATGGCTTGGAGTATAAGGCTGGGGGGACTGAATAAACAGGGCTGCTAGGTCCCTGGGTTTCCTGGGAGCCTGAGGAGATGGGGTGGGAAGAGAATCACCTGGGGCAATCCCTGCCTCTTTCTCATCCTTAGTTTCCTGCTTGTAAAGTAGGGGAGATGCTGGACCCTGGTTAAGGACTGTAAGGACTAGCTGCAAATTAGAGTAGCAGGGCAACTCCTGAGCTTTACTGCATGGTTTTTAAACATAATGTCAAGGGATTGGGTCCCAGAAATCTGTAATTTTAAATTGCTCTTCAGACTATTTGTAACATTTTCAACATATTTCAGTAGTTGCCGAAACTTGCTATTTGGGAGAAAGAAAGGAAAGAAAGGAAAAGGAAGGAAGGAAGGAAGGAAGGAAGGAAGGAAGGAAGGAAGGAAATAAGTTAGTTGTATCCCTACCGCAGACTAAATTCCCCAAGACCAATTCCAGGTTAATTAAAGAGCTACATTGTTTTGTTTTGTTTTGTTTTGCTGTAAAAGTAGTAAAAGAAAATATAGGAAAATATATTTATCTTGGGGGTAGAGAAAGCCACCTTAAAATATAAAACAAAAAATTCAGAAGAGACAAGGTTAATTAATTTGATGTTGGCAAAAGTTTAAAGTTGTGTATGAGAGGGGACAGATAGGGCTAGAAAACCAGCAACAGCACTGGCAGAAATGCCTTATTCATTAATCACATAGATTAAGAGTATAGAAAGAAATCCCAAACCCAGCAGAGTTGAAAACTGGGCAAAACCTATGAATCAGGCAGTGCACAGAAGAGGAAGTCCAATGGATGAAAACACATGGGGAGGGGGGAAGTTGCTTAATGTTACTAGTAATCATTAAAAAAAATTAAAACAACAGTAAAATTTGTTGCCTACCAGGTTGTCAAAAATTAAAACGATGGTTTATACTCTGTTTGGGTGAAGATACAGTGAAACGGGTAGTTAGGTTCCCTTGAGTGTACCTTTTGAGAACGCAGTTCATCCTTTCTGTCTAAATACACAAAGGGCATGTCCTCATAATTCCACTGTTTCACCCTAGACAACTGTACGTACATGGGCAACAAAGCTCACACTGGAGTACTCCTTGAAGCATTGATTAGGGTGAGGCTGGGGAAGGACACTGGAAACAACCTAAATATACACCAAGAGGGCCAAGTGAACTAGAATCCAGCCATACAATGGCAAATGTTGTATCGCAGTTTAAAAAGTTTAGTTATAATAAAATGGAAACGTCTCCAAGAGAGATTGTAAAGTGAAAAAATGTAAGATGCAAAACAGTATGAGTCATGAAAAATCAATTTTCCCTTGGTGAGAAAACAAAGGAGTATATAAATACATATATGTGTCTAAATGCATGGAAATTTTTTGTAAGGATTCAGAGCTTATTGAAGGAAGATGAGGAAGGGGAAAAGGGAGGTTATATGTCCTTTGGGAGTAATTTTTTAAACCATGAATATATGTTAGCTTTATCATTTTAAAAATAATAATTAAAATAAATTGATAGCTAAGGTATCAGTGGTTTTCCAGACGATTCTTAGTTGAAGTTGTAGTGTAATAGGGGGGGTGGTGGTGAGAGAAAGAGGTCTCACCAATCAGAAAACCTGGAAAGAAACTCAAGGCTGTCTCAGCGTGGAGGATCGTACTCTTGTGGAAATTGGTTTCCAAACGGGGGGATAATTAGCATTGCCAGAGGTCCTGTTTCTTGAGACCTGCACTATGCCATGCTTTGAGTCAAGGGTTTTATGTGATTTTTAAATTCATTTTTAAATACTTTTATTTTTTAAAGTAATCTCTGCACCCAACATGGGGCTCAAACTCACAACGCCAAGATCAAGAGTCGCGTGCTCTACCGACTGAGCCAGCCAGGCACTCCATACACATGGGCGATTTTATTAAATCCTCACAATAGCCCATTTCACAAAGAAGGAAACTGAGGAGCAAGCAGTGGTTTGTTCAAAGTTGTAAATGAATAATATGGTGAAAGTGGGGTTGCAGCTTAGGTCCCTTTAGCTCCAAAGTTTGGTCTTCACTGCTCACATATGCTGGTCACTAAAGGGAGTAAGATAAGGAAAGAAAGGAAGGAGGGAGGGAAGGAAGGAAAAGATGAAAGAAGGGAGGAGTGGAAGGGAAATCTGGAAATCTGGGGTGAGGCTGAGCACCAAAATAAAATCTGAGTAGTTGGAAATGGGCTGTCAGCAGCTTACAGGTGAATGGAGGGGAGATATTACTCACCAGTTGGAGTGATGTCTGCATGACACAGAGGCCCTGTAGAAGGTGGACAGGCTAAGTCTTTCCAAAGCCCTAGGCTTCTCCCAGTCCTACCTCACTGCAAACTCAGGAATCTAAATCCTTCCTCTTGGAAACCGGAATCTTACCCATGTGCCCTCTGTCAGTAGCCATAACTCGAGTTCTTACTCCCCACCTACTTCAGAAGCCTGAAGTCTGGCCCCAGCCCTCTCTTGCCTCTACACCCAGTGTTCAGACCCTTGGACTCCATATTTTCCAGGAGACAGTGCTCTGAGCCCACAGTGTCTCCTCCCTGGGGGTCAGGAGTCTGGGTCCCCAGCTCCCTCCTTTTCCAGAGACCCAGGTGTTCTGGCTTCGTCGTCTTCCTACATCAGAATCTAGGACTCCACACTTGCTATCCACAGGAGTTCAGGTCCTTAACACCCTCCTGCCTCAGGACCCAGAGAATCCTGCCCCCACGCTCTCCTTGTCCAGGAATAGGAATTCAGGACCCATGTGTCCTTCTGTGTGAGGGCCCAAGGATCTGGGTCCTGTCCCCTTGTTCTGGTCTAGAATTCTGAGCCTTCAGCTGGTGCTGCCTGACTATCCTGCATCTGCCCTTAGGGAGACTCAGTAGCCCTCTTCCTTTCCCCCTCCCTACTCAGGGTGTCCAGGTCCCCAGAGCCTCTCTCTCTGTGCCCCAACCAGCCTGGGACCCAGGGTGAAGGGGGTGGGGTGGCTCACAGAGGGTCAGCAGCTGGAGGGTCAGCACCAGAGCCATGGCGGGCAGATCTCGGCTGGAGCAGAAGGAGGAGCCAGGGCTCAGCTGTGCCCGCTCACCTCTCAGGAAATGCAGTGTCAGAAAGCCAGAGCCAGAGTTCTGTTTAAGGAAGGGAGGAGGGAAGTGGGGGCCTCTGGCTGACTGTGTCACAGCCCCATGGTGCTGTGGAAAACCTGGGAGAAGGGGCAGTCATAACCACTTGTGTTCACCAATTAAACTTAAAAAAAAAAAAAGACTAAAAACTAGCACCTATTATGTGTCGGACGCTGTGCTGTGCTATTCTGGGAGCACAGAGAGGAGTCAGACCCCATTACTGCCCTAGAGCAGCTCCCAGTCTGATGTAAAGACAGAGGCCAACCAGCTGAGTTAAAAAAAAGAAGAAAGAAAAGAAAGAGAAAAAGAAAAAGAAGAAAAAAAGAAAGAAAAGAAAAGCGAGCTACCATAGAGGTCACATATGGCACTGCGAGAATCCACGGAAGACCCCTAACCCTTCTGGGATGAGAGGTAAAGCTTCCAGAACGAACTGATTTTGAGCTGCGACCTCAAATGATAGCTGTCCTTTGTCCTCTCCCGGCCTCCGTTCCTCCATCTGTAGAATGGGCTTTCATGAGTAAACTCTAAAATGAAGACTGTTGCGTTCGGCCTTGGATGGGTCGCAGCTGGAATCCTGGGAGTGCTCCTCAGGCCTGACTCCTAGGCGGAGAGACAGGTTTGCCCTTAAATCTGCAGCGCCGCCTGCGTTTCCGCGGCAGCTTGACAGCTGTTCTGCGCTAGTGCGCACGCGCGGACTCAGATGGCTGGGGCTCGCGCGCGGGGACCACAACTCCCAGACTGCTCCGCGTCCTCGTCCCCGCCCTGGACCGCAGTTCCGTGCCAGGGTGCACGCGCAGACTCAGAAAGCAGAAACTCCGGCGTCTGGACCACAACTCCCAGAGTGCTCCGCGTGCTTGCCGCCGCCGCGACCAAGATGGCGGGCAGTAAGTAAGGGCCCCGCCGTCGCACGGGGTCCGCTGGTTCCGGGAGCCCCGGGGGGTGCCGGGGCTGGGGCGCGGCAGAGCCTCGGTGGAGGTGGTGGGGTCCGGTTGGGAGGAGGACGCCAAGGTCACGAGAGGGTTCCTCCAGGACAGGGGCGGCGCGAGAGGGTTAGAGGTCACCGGGGGCGTCCCCTGCAGGACTGACCCTCTTCATCCGCCCCTCCAGGACTCGCCACCTTCCTCAAGGATGCCTGGGCCAAGGAGCCGGTGCTGGTCGCGTCCTTCACCATCGGGGGCCTCGGTGCGTGAGCCTGCATCGCCCCACCCTGCCCCAAGGCCCCGTCGCTCCCCACTAGCGTTCCATCCTGTCCCCCTCAACGTTCTGTGGCTCCCTTGTGTGTCAGCGCCCGCACGACGACCCCTTGCCCGCCCCATCCCCGATATTATGACCCCTTCACCAGACCCTTCCACCTCGTACAGACCTACCCAGAAGGTGCATGATCCCCCAATGGAGAGGTTATCAGCCCCGGCTGTGCATTAAAAACACTTGAGCGACAAAAGTAAATGTCCGAATCCTACCCACTTTCCAGCCTCGCCCCCCACCATGTTCAGTGTGGAGCTGAGTGGGGTGGAGGTGGGGCTGGGGAATCCTGTGAAATCCCTCAGTGATTGTATTGACAGCCTCTGTTCTAGAATGTGTGGCAGATCTTGTTGAGATGCAGGCTGCCGTTGCATAGGTCTGGGATGGATGGGGCAGGGAATGCAGCATTTCTCCCGGGTCCCCAGATCTTGTCAGTACTGCTGGTCTGTAGGCCACACGCCGCGGGTGAGGTTCTAGAGCAGTTGTCCCTTAAGGCAGCCACGGGCCACACTGGCCACTGAGCGCCTGAGACGGAGCTCATATGAGCTGAGCTGGTACCCGTTTCGGTCGTGTCCCGTACACACTGGATTGCAGAGTATATGACAAGTCTTTAAAGTATCTCCACTCCTTTCATGTTATCTGTTGAAATGATGTTTTCAATATACCAGTTTAAATAATTTTAAAAATTAATTTGTATCTTTTATGTTTAATGTGGCTGTTAGAAGGTTTGAAGCTAAGTATGTGGCTCTTATATTTCTATCAGACAGTGCTGGCCTGGAACATTGCTTTTACCCTCTACCCCTGCCCCCCAGACTCCTGGCTCCCACCTGGGTGGGCTGTAATTTCCCAGTGACGAATCCTTGTACAACCCTCATTTCCTCAGTTTGAAACAGTTCGTGATTCCTCTGGAAGATTCCCAAACACTCCTCTCACCCACCACCTTGTGCTCCCTGACCACCTCTACACTCATGCACTCATTCCGTGACCACCCCCATGTCTTCCCTCCCCTGTGGCCTCTAGGTTCCATGTTTCCTTGAATTGCTTGCTCCCACCCCCTCTCCTGCTGATAAATGGGGATCCCAGAATGCCAAGGGGTCTCTTGGAGGGGCAGGACCTCCCTGCTCCCCTCCTCCCATGTACTTGACTCCCAGTTTGCCAAGGCTCAGCTTCTTCTTTTTTTTTTTTTTTTTTAAGATTTTATTTATTTATTTGACAGAGATAGAGACAGCCAGCGAGAGAGGGAACACAAGCAGGGGGAGTGGGAGAGGAAGAAGCAGGCTCATAGCGGAGGAGCCTGATGTGGGGCTCGATCCCATAACGCCGGGATCACGCCCTGAGCCGAAGGCAGATGCCCAACCGCTGTGCCACCCAGGCGCCCCCAAGGCTCAGCTTCTGCCCCTTCCTCTCCCACCCCTGCCTGAAAGCCACCTTCCCCGGGACCTCACCCTGTCTCTCCACAGCTGTAATTCTGTCCACCCTCAGCCCCTTCACCAAATACGCCACCTTGATCAACCAGGTCACGCCCTACAACTATCCAGGTGAGTTGGAGCTGGAGGGCTGGCCCCAAGCGGGAGTGGGGTGGGGGGTGGGGTAACCTCCCTGTGCTGGGGGAGGAATAATCATGGCCAGGTCTTTCCTCTGCAGGGGTCTGCAGTGTGGGCTGGACTTTTTTTTTTTTTTTAATGATTTTTTATTATATTATGTTAGTCACCATACAGTACATCCCCGGTTTCCAATGTAAGGCTCGATGATTCATTAGTTGTGTATTGGACTTTCTTTTTTCTTCTGAGATCTAATCCATGTGCCATGAAACTTATTTCCTGTCTGTTTTGCACTTGTGAGTTTCTCTTGTTCCAGATTTGTATTCCTTTCTGGATTTTTGTCATTCTGTCTCTCTCTGTGCTTTTCCATGCCTCTGGGTCTCTATCTCTCTGCTTCTGTGTCCCCTCTTTCACCTTTTCCCTGGGGTCCCCATTCCCTCTTTGAATATGAACTGACAGACTAGCCTTCATGGGCCTCCCAAGATCTGCTGGTCTTAGTGGCCCACCCTCCTGCCCCACAGTGCCCCTCCGAGATGATGGGAACATGCCCGACGTGCCCAGCCACCCCCAGGACCCCCAGGGCCCAAGCATGGAGTGGCTGAAGAAACTGTGAGCACCCCGGTGACATGGAGGCGGCCCTCCCCTGTAGCCAATAAAATTCAAAAAGCGACCCCAGAATCTGAGCTTGTGTGTGATCAGCCGTGGAAACAGACAGTGGCCAAGGCATTTCTGGGGTGAGTTTATTGGGGGTGGGGGTCAGTCAAAAGGGGGGCTGGCTAGGGTGGGGTAGGGCAGCAGTTTGTCTGGCCCCCGAGAAACCCAACTGGAGTCCAGGGTCTCATCTGCTTCGAAGCCAAAGTCTTCCTCCACCTTAATCTGGGGGAGAGAAGGAGCAGGCGTGAGCAGACCCACCGGCCTCAATTCTGGCTCCTCAGACAACTTCCTCTGGGCACCTGGGCGAACACCCCAACACTCCTGCCTTCCCTTCTGCCTGTGGTCTCTGACCCTCCCTCTCCCCTCTGCTCCAACCTTCTCTAGTCTCTTTCCTGCTCCCCCAGCCTCCTCTAGGTCTCTCTCCTTCCTTTTCCACCTGAGCCCTCACCCCTCACCTGGCTTTTTCCGGCTCTTTCTCCTTCCCTACCTACCCCCAACCCTTCCAGCCCCACCTCCTTTCTCCAGCTGTCCCCAGCCCAAGCCTGCCTGCTCTGCCAGGCCCAGCCCCCACAGCACTGTTGCCAAACCCAGGAGCCCTGGTCCCACCTGCACCGGGGCCAGTTCTGGAGTCAGCACAGCTCCTGCTCGGCGTCCTTCCCGGGGTGCTCGCCGCCTCTTGCGTCCACTGGGTCCCTCACCGGGGGTCGGGCTGCTGGGTTCTGGGGGTACGGGCGTCCTTCGGGGTGGAGACAGCCCCTCTTTCTCTGGAGGCTCGTTCTCAGCGTTGCCGGGAGTGGGAGCATCTGTGCCCTGGCTGCCCTCGTCCTGGTGGGGAAAAGGGACAGCAGGTGAAGACTCTGTCCTGGTACCCAGCCCTCCCCTACTGCCCCGCCCCAGCCTGCCAGGAGGCCGTGCTCACCTCCAGGACGATGGTGAGCTGGCTGGTGCGGTAGTCATCGCCGTAAGCGTCCAGCACTCTCATGAGGAACCTGTGTCCGGAGAGAGGCCACCAGGGGCACAACCTCAGCGTCTGGTGGTTGGGGAAAGGGGTACCCCACAGCCTAGCCCCAGCTCTGAAGCCAAGGTTGCCCTGGAACTATAGAGCCAGAAGATTCGGAGCTCCCAAATCTGAGACCATGATCCAAGTACTCGAGCACGCAGTGGGACCCTGGGCCAGACGGGGACCTCTCTGCACCGGTTTCCTGCTCTGTCAACAGGACAAGAGAACCCTGAGCGGGCGGATCGCCGTGAAAGTGACACTGCAGCTAGCAGTGACATCCCCTAGTGCTCTGCCAATGTTCTGGTGTCCGCTGGTGTCTTTATCAGAACCAAAGGGCAAGAGAAAGACGGCGCAGAGCACTCCTGCCTCCCCTAGTCCCTGCTTCTAAGAACTTTGGGGTTTTTAAGCTCTGAATGCTACCTGGGGGCCAGCGCCTGGGCGGAGCGCTTTCCATGCAGTCTCTTTCCAGGTGTGTGTCCGCACTGGCTCTGCACCATGTGTTCTCAGTGCTAGCAATACTTTGGGGATCACACAAAAACCCCTGTGCCTACTGAACTTGGGGCACAGTCAGCAAATCCACAAAACAGTACGCTGGAATGTAGGAAGACGCAGGATTCCTGGAAGAGGGCTGGAACCTCAAAAACATGGTGGGGGACGCCTCATGAGAAAGTGAGGGAGCGGCAGAAAAACATTTCTGGTGGAAGGAACAACCTGCGCAAAGGCCCTGAGGTGGGAGCAGCATGTGTGCTGTGTTCTTGGTAGAGCAAGGTGTGACAGGCCCTCTGACATAGGGCCTTGTCTAGGGTAAGTCTTGCTCTGAGTCACGGGGGACCCCCGGCGGGGTTTTGAGCAGAGAAGTGACTTGGTGTGTCTTGCCTTTTATCCCTTCTTTTTTTTACTTTTGAAAAAAGAATCTTTAAAAGTTTGTGGTAAGATACACATAACGTACCATTTGCCAGTTTGAGCATTTGTCAGTGTCCCGCTCAGCGGCATTAAGCACATTCACACTGTTGGGCAGCCATCACCATCTGTCTCCAGGACTCTCTTCCTCTTCCCCAAGTTAAGTCTGTCCCACTGAACAACTCCCCAGTTCCCTGCCCCTAGCAGCCACCACTCTCCTGTCCATCTCTGAACGCAAGTCCTCACAGGAGGGGAATCACGGTATTTGTTCTTCTGTGACCGGCTGACTTCACTCAGCACAACGTGTTCGGGGTTCGTGGTGTAGCACCCTTTTTAAGACCAGATGGTAGTCCCACGTGTGGGCCACACTGCTCACCCGCCCATCTGCAGACAGACGCTCGGATGCGTCCACGCTGGGCTGCTGTGAACACGGTTATGATCGTGGGCGCGCACGCATCCGTGAGTGGCCCCGCTTTCAGCTCTTCTGGGGGTATACCTACAAGTGGACTTGCTACCTCCTATGGTAATTCCGTCTTTAAATTGAGGGGAACGGCCATACTGGTTTTACACAGTGGCATGTCTTACATTTTAGAAGATCTCCCGACCACCCCCCGAATTTCTGATGCGGTAGGTTTGGGGTGAGGTCTTGGAACCTGGGTTTGTGGCAAGTTCCCAGGTGGTGCCGAGGCTCCTGGTCCACGGGCCACACTTTGAGAAGCATGGGGCCGAGCTCCAGATAGACAGTTCAGAAAGCGCGATCACCGTGGCTGATCTGTGTGGTTAAGGGAAGTTTAGCATGTGCAGATCCTTTCCCGAACTCATGTTTCAACCGTAAAGGCCGGCCTTCCCTTTCACAAACTCTCTTGATTTTACTGTAAAACAGAATCTTGGCTAATGGTGCAACCGGGGAAAAAAGGTTCACACCCAGGGTGTGGTGGCAGGAGCCTCGGGAGGGGTCAGGGAGGCCAGGGCGAGCAGGGCAGGCATCGGGCAAGGAGCCGAGTCCCTTGGCCCAGGGTGCTGGCACCCTGGGTCTGTTCTGAGGGTGCATCAGACGAGGAGGTGAGACAGAGAAACAACTGGGAGGGTTCACTCTGTGACGTGGAACAGCCTGAGGGGGAGCAGACCGGGGGAAGGGGGCGAGGTCAGGGTTAGCTTTGCATACGTGTGAGGTGACCAGAAGTTACTGCCCAGCGGGTGGCGGACAAAGGGGACACAGAGTTCAAAGAGCTGCAGACAGGATTCAAAGGCTGGCAGTGTGTACGTGGCCCTTCAGGCCGTGGTGCTGTGAGACGTTCCGGAAGTGCACACAGAACCTTCTGTGAGGACAGAAGCGTCCTGTACCCCTGCTATGCGCTACTAGCCACTGGCCACCTGTCGCTGTTGTGGAGCCCCTGGCACGTGGCGACAGCCACGGAGGAACCAACTTTTTGAGGTCATTTATTTCGGTTTTGACGTCGGTTGCCACCTGTGCTACTGAGCCGTGCGGTGAGCACCACTGAGGAATGGATGTTTTTAATTTCATTTACTTTTAGTTAGTTTGGGTGAAAATCGTCACTGGTGGCTGCCAAGCACGTGAACGGAGGCCAGTGCAGCTGAGGAACTGAATTTTCTGTTTCACTGCAGTGAATTAAAATTTATTTTGACTAATGTTAACTTTCAACTTTAACGAAGTCTCGGGTTAAGTCGCCACCTGTGGCTGCCGTGCTGGACAGCGGAGGTGTGGACACGGGGGGACCCAGGGCCGAGCCCTGGGTACCGGCGAGGAGGAATGCCCAGGAGGCAGGGGAAAGCAGGCGGGTGAGGGACCTGGACGCCAAGGAAGGGCTTGAGGGCGGGCATGTCCTGTGGGTCAGGTGAGTGCGGGGCTGAGGACTGACCGGGGCTGAGCACTGTGCACGGTCCACAGACATGGGGACACAGTGCATGGCGGGAGGCTCCAGGCTGGGCTCTCCCCTTGAGCTCCTGTTCGGTCCTCAGCAGCCACGAGATTTTGGCATTACCGAAATCAGCTGAGCCAGGAAACAGGCTCAGAGAGGGATGTTGCTTGCTCAGAGTCACACAGCAAAACTGCTTGAAACCAAGTGTGCGACTCTACTTCCTGATCTTCTGTTCTGTGCCTCCCCTTCAGAGGGAGCGCACCCCCCGCCCCAGCCTCCCTCAGCCCTTCCGGCAAGGCCAGGGCAGGTAGGAAGCGGGCAAGAAGTGCGAGAGGTGGCGGACACGGCCGCTGGGGAGCAGAGGCACGGGACGCAGGGGGCATGCAAGGGGTTACCTCCGCTCCTGCTGGAGTCTCCGTGTTATCCTTTGCACCTGATGGAGCCTGTTCAGGACCCGCTCATTCACCTGCAGGGAGGCAGGAGAAGGCACAAGTCACCTGGACTCCACTCACTTACTCTGCGTGTGGTGAGTGGAGTCCTGGCAGGGACCCAGGGAGGCGGCCACACTGCCCCCCAGCCTCCGGGGCCTGCTGCACCCACTCCTTCCCTACTCCCGGCCCCTCCTGCCCCTCTCCCTCGCATCCACTGCACCCCAGTGGGCCTCCTCCCGTCCTGGGGGCCTTCCCACGTGCCTGCAGAGCTCCCTCCCTCAAGTCTGACCCCAGAGGTTACCTGCTCAGGGAGTCCACCCAGACCTCCCACTAACTGCAACACCCCCTCCTCAAGCCCCCCGCCGTGCTCCCCCATGCCCCCCTGTGCCCCCAGCCACTCCTCTCTGCCTCAGTTTTCCTTACAACGCTCCTCACTGCCTTCTAGCCTATCCACTTCTCTTGCTCACTGTCTCCCCCCACCAGACTAAGCTCCAAAGGACAGGGATCGTGCCTGGGTCCCATGCCTTGTGCAGAAGCTGGCGGGGGCAGGGGGAGGGTGCTCCATCAGTATTGCTGAACGCGTGACCCCCTGTCGTGTAAAGTGCGAGGGACACCGCGCCTACTTGCCAGACGTTAGGCAGGTGGTGGCTACTTCAGGACCATCAGAGGTATGTGGGCCAAGACACAGATGAGTAGGTAGGACACCGGCTCAGAAAGATCTGGGTTCAAACCCCAGCCGCCCCTTTCAGCTGTGTGACCTGGGGCAAGTTACCTAGAATCACTCTGGGCCTTACGTTTGTAAACAGGAATAACACCACCACCTATTCCTAATGGGGTGGACAAAGCAGAAACTCAAATGCCGGCTCTGTGTGAGCAAATGACTGAATCCCTTTGGACCCCGGTATCCATGTGTTAAAGGGGGCTCGGGGTCCTGCTGCCAGGTGGGGGAGTGAGGGGGGGCGGGTAGAGGCAGCAGGGTGTCCTGAGACGACACCTGTGTAAAGCCCAGGGCAGGCCTGGCACACGGTGGGTACTCCACATGACGGCGGTCACTCATGTCACCACCTGTGTACTGAGAAGCCCTGTGAACACAGAATGCTACGGATGAAATGTTACTGCTGTTGTGGAATTCACGTGAGCAGTCTCCAGGGGAGCAGAGGTGAGAGGGGTGAGGAGGGAACTAGGTTGGGGTGAGCTAAGGATGGGGTGGAGCCAACAGTCCCTAGTACAAGATGTACAGTGTCTGGTTTGTGTACATCACATCTGATTGGTCCCCTGCCGTCTTACAGCTGTGCACGTACGCATACACGAAACCACGAGGCAGAAAGCATCCTGCGAATGTCCTGTCACTGGGTGCGTGGGAGCGGCTGGCCACAGGGCACACACCTTCAGCTCTGGTGCAACTTCCAGGCAGTACATTTTAATACACGGAGCTGACCTGCTCCAAGCACTCCCCCTGCTCCCACTTCCCAAGGGGCCCTCTCCGACATCTGTCAAAGCAAACGTCTGTCCCGCTCCAGGCAGCCTAATGTGCTCCGCACCCGAAGAGGGCTTGAACGTCCGTCCTTGCTGTCTACGTGCTCTGTCTCCTGACCCCCGCTCCAGCTCAGACCATGGCACCAGCCTCCCCTTGTCCCCAGTGCCCCAACACCACCGTTAGGGGTTGGATGGTGTCCCCAAAAAAGGTGTACAGTCCTAACTCCCAGTACCTCAGAACGTGACCTTTGGACATAGGGTCTTCACAGGGATAATCAAGTGAAATGAGGTCAGTAAGTGGGCCCATGTCCTCATACGGGGAGGAAATTGGGGCACAGCCAGCCACACCCAGGGAGAACGCGTGACGGTGAAGGCAGAGATCACCAGTCGGGGACACCGATGATTACCAGCAACCACCAGATGCAAGAAGAGAGGACGTAGTAGACCCTTTTCCACACCCCCTGCCACCCCCCGCCCCGCCCGGGGCTCAGAAGGAACCAGCCCTGCTGACACCTGCTGACAGCCTGATCTTGCACCTGCAGCCTGCAGAGAGCTGTGACAGTACATTTCCTTTACTGAGCACCCAGTTCGTGGTACAGCGGGCCTAAGAGACTAATACGACCAAGCTCAGTCTTCCAAACACCCAGACCTGACCCTGTCCCCACCCTGTCTGAAACCTTCCAACAGCTCCCCCTCATTTAAACAACAAAACAAAACCCAAACTTCATGCCCTGGTGTTCCTGGCCTTCGAAGATCCGGTCCCTGCCAACTGTGCATTCCCCTTTCTCACCCAGGAAGCCGATGCAGTGATGCAGCTGATAGAAACTGCATCTGGGGCAGGAGCCGTGGGGATGGAGAGAAGGCTCCAAGGGAGATGCAAGCAGCAGAGCGGACAGGCCGTGAGGGCCCGATGTGAGGGGTATGGCAGACCTGAAAAGCCCGATCAGTGGGGAACAGGAGAGGCACCTGCAAACAGTGAGCTGATGTGGGCCGTCAGGGACGCTTATAGAGCACCCGGCTCTCCAGGGGCCTTGCATGGTGCCTGGCACATAACAGGTACAGAATAAATGAATGAAAGATTCACTCAGCTAGGTAAGGAAGGCTGGCACGTGGACAGGCAGAGACTGGGAAGGGGTAATTTTGGCCAGGGGACCCCGAAAGGGGGGAATCCGCACTCACCTACCTGCTCGATCTCCCGGCAGCGCCGCCCTAGCGCCTGGTACTTCCTACGATTTAGTTCCCGCTGGCGCCGCCGCTGGCCGCGGGCGGCCTCTTCCTCTTCATCTCGCTCCCGGAGCCCCGAGCCGCCCAAACCCCCAGACACGAACTCCACTTCCGTCTCCAGCTCGCTCTCCAAGATGTGACCACCGAACAGCGGAGGCAGCGCCAACTCCGAGCCTGGCGGCGCTGAGAACTCTTCAAAGCCCACAGCTGCCATGGTCCTGTAAGGTCAGAGGGTTCAGGGACCCTGAACCCTCGGCCCCCAGCTCCCTCCTCCCTCAGACCCGGGAGTCCCACAGGTGTTCGAGCCCCGACCCCTCCTTTCAGGATCCAGGAGTCCAGACCCCCAGACTTGCTCCCCGAGGATAGCAGGGACTTCAAGCCCCCAACACCTCACTCAGACCTGGAATCCTGCTCCCCAGCCCCTCCTCCATCATACCCAGGCCCCTGCCCTCAGCCCCTCCTCCATCATACCCATACCCTGCCCCCAGCCCCCTCCTCCCTCAGACCTAGGAGTCCAGGACCCCCAGCTCCCGCCTCAGACCCGGGAGTCCAGACTCCCTGCCCCTTCTCCCTCAGACCCAGGGATCCAGACCCCCAGCCTCCTCCTCCCTCAGACCCAGAAGTCCAGACTTCCAGACTTGCTCCCCGAGGATCCCAGAGTGTTCAAGCCCCCAACGCCTCACTCAGACCCGGGAGTCCGGGCCTCCAACCTCGTCATCTCTCAGATCCAAAACTCCAAATCCGTGGCTTTCTCCCCCAAGATGTCCGAGTACAGACCCTAGTCCCTAAGAGCGCTGAACGAAAGCAGTTGCATGAACTACAATCCCCATCCGCCCTCAAGTAAAAGTGCAGAGGGCTGTACGTGATGCAGCCGCAATGCCTTTTGGGAGTGGTGGTTTCCCCCCAAGCCACTCACCCCTCTCTCTGCTCCAGTTCCATGTCTCTCTCTCTCTCTCTCCAGCTCCGGGCGCCGCGGGTCTCAGAACGTTCAACCTCGCAAACCTCTCGGTTAAGTCCTTCGCAAAACTACCTGTCCCATCGGGCTTCACGGCCACGGCATCCGGGACTTAGCCGCTACGCCTTCTGGGAGTTGTAGTTCCCGGCTTCCGGCTTCCCTCCCCACCCCCTCCACCTCCACCCTGAGTCCCACCCGGCTTAAAGACCTTGCTTTGTGGTCTCACTCCTTCCCCAGTCGTCTGAGTTGCCCCCGTCTTTATTCTTGTCTCTGCACCTTCTCGCCTGGTTAAGGCGATTCCCCGCTTGCCAGGCTCAGTCCTCGGCGGGCCGTCAGGCCGACAAGTCCCCTCGCCTCTCCTGCTTACCGCTTCTGCGCCTAGCGGCAGGAGCTAATAAAGTTGTTGTTCCAAAGGCGGCCGAGAATGACGGGCGGCGGGAGCCAATCAGAGCGCGGCTTTGCAGCAACGCCGGCGCGAGCCGCAGACGTCATCAGTGAGCGTCGACCGCTGTTTGGAAGCGACTTTTCCTAGAAACCGTCGTGCGAGGCAGGGAGAGGTGCGTGTGAGGGAGACGAGGGGAGGGCGGGAGGCTAGGTTCCTGGGTCCGGGGGCGGGCGTGTGCGGGGAGAGAGGCAGGCCTTAGTAGATTGGTTACGCAGAGGTCCTGTGCGCTCCTACAGCGTCAGGGCTCTGGCGGTGTGGCGGGAGCCTACACTGTCCCTGTCCGCTCAGCGCTGTGCCGGGTCCCTGGGGAGACCGGCTTAGTCAGGTAATGATTATGTAATTACGTAATTACGGACGCGCGGAGCGCCGCGGGGCGCGCCCGGGGTGGCGGGAACACGGGAGGAGAACTAAGGGCTGAGGAGGGCTCGAGGCAGGAGGAAGGAGTGCGAGGACTCGAGGGCGAGGGGCGTCCCGGCGGCGGTGCAGCCGGAGACGTGGGCTGGCATGGAGCGAGCTCATCGCGGGCATAGTGAGCCGTGAACCAAGAGGGCACGGCCCCTGTTCCTGCAGAAATGTCAGCGTAATGGGGAAGATGGGCATTTGAAAATGTTAGAAATCCGAACAGTTTTAAGTGTTGGGGTGAACGAAAGGGCTCGTAAGATGTATTAACAGCGGGATAGGTTCTAGTCCGGGGCTCGGGGATGCACGCTGCAGGAAACAATGTTTGTGCCCCTGCCTGAGGGACTAAAAAATAATACAGAGACCTGGAGAAAGAGCGTGATGTGGCCGACGTAAGGATTAGATAAAGTCGTTCCTTCGTTTAGCGGATAGTACCAACTACGCGCTAGACCTTCGGCTAGATAGTGAGGATGTAGCTGCGAACAGATACATCTCTTGCCCGGATCTGCTGACAGTTGAGTGGGGAAACAGAGAGGACCGGCAGAGATACCCGTCTTATATGTATGGGGAATATTCTATAAGAAAATATTCTATAAGAATAGAGGGGCGCCTGGGTGGTTTAGTGGGTTAAGCGGCTGCGTTCAGCTCAGGTCGTGATCCCAGGGTCCTGGGATCTAGCCCAGCCTCGGGCTCCCTGCTCAACAGGGAGTCTGCTCCCTCTCTGTCTGCCCCTCCCCCTTTGTGCTCGCTTGCTCTCTCTCACTCTCAAATAAATAAGTAAAGGAAAGAGAGCTTCCCTTGTTCAGAGAAGGTGAGGAGGGGAGTTTCAGAGGAAGGCACATGTGAGACCACGCAGATACGTTAAAGAGAAGTGGGAATAAAGGGGATAGCGCATCCAAAGGAGAGAGGAGGGAGTGAGGGGAAACTGATCTCATATGGACAACTGGACACCCAGGGGTCCCAAACTGCCACCTCAAGGGCCAAATCTGTCCTGCAACTTGTCGAGTTCGGCCTGTGCTGTGTGTGGTGGTATGGGGGGGGTGGTTAGTTTAATTATCCATTTGAATAATTATAAGGAAACATGGAAAGTGAGAGATTCTGTGTGAAAATATTGAATCTCTTGAAAAAAGAAAAACCTGGCACCATGCAACTGACAATCCCACTTGCAAAGCGTGTCTGTAGCTGTGCATCGGCTGTGCGTTTACATTGGCCAGGAGTTCTCTGCTCTCCCTGTTGCCCAACCCCCAGCATGCTTGAATCACCCGGCAGATCACCTGGGAAGCTTCTGATTTTACACTTCAAGGGAGGGTGGCCTGGAAGGGAAGGAAATGAGGGAGGGGATTTGTTTTATGGAAAGTGGGAAGGAACAGGAAGGACAGGTTTCTCATTTAAAAAAAAAAAAAAAGTAAGAGCAGTGGGGAGGATGGTGGGATTGTACCTTGTTGAGTAGTCCTTCCCATTCTTTTCCATTTCATGGGACTCAAAGAAACTCATTTTGTCCAGCACCTGGAGTAGATGAGGAGGCTGCTCATGGCCAGAGGGGATCAGCCCGGGGACTCTAGATTATGTCCCACCTGGTTGCCCTGATGGCTGGGGAGATCAGTATTTTAGGCTATCTGACACTCATTTGGGAGCCAACAATTTTGGGGAGGAGTCTCTGTTATAGGACAAAAAAGGGTCTGAGGAGAGGTCCCATCTCATCAAGGGGAGGATGTCCATTTTTTAAGTCTTAGTGAGGCGGTGGCGTGAGGGCGTGCTGTGTGTTTTCCAGTGAAGTGAGCGTGAGAAGGGCGAGTGGTGTGAGCTATGACCGGAGACCACCTGCTTCCGGGAGGGTTGTTTGCAGAGCGATTCGCTGGTCATTGAGCACCTGTTAGGTGCCAGGCACAGTGAGGCTCTGAAGAACAAAGCACGTGAAAATATTTGTCTTTATGGAGCCTGCATGCTTGATCCAAGAAGCACCAGGCCCTTCTGGGGGGAGAGGCCCCTCTCGTTAATGAGGGGGACCCTGCTTTCCCCCCCCACAGGCCTCAGCATGTCTCTGGCGGATGAGCTCCTGGCTGACCTTGAGGAGGCGGCCGAGGAGGAGGAGGGAGGAAGCTATGGGGAGGAAGAAGAGGAGCCAGCAATCGAGGATGTGCAGGAGGAGACACAGCTGGATCTTTCCGGGGATTCAGTCAAGAGCATCGCCAAGCTGTGGGACAGCAAGATGGTGAGCAGCCTGCAGAGAGAAGCTGCCGGGAGGGGTGATGTGTGCGGTGGCTCTTCCTCAGAGTCCTAAGTCCCGACTGTCTGTCTTCCCCGAACAGTTCGCTGAGATCATGATGAAGATTGAGGAGTATATCAGCAAGCAGGCCAAGGCTTCGGAAGGTACCTCTCCCCTCCCACTCCCCCTCGCCCACCCAGCCCCTGGGCTCTTTCGCTGCTTGCAGCTTTGAAAGTTCGGTCTGTCGCCCTCTCGGTCTTTTGGAGAGCCCTCTTTTTCTTTTCCATCCCACCCCAGTCTTCTCCCCCGAGAATACGTCAGGTTGTAAAGCTGACACTCCTTACGTCCGTGCTAAGCACTTACTAGCTGCAGTAGGACTCACCTCAAGTCTGCTCAGGCTCCAGGGTCTTGCCACATCCCTAAGCCACTTGTTTTATTATTTACTTCACGTTTTCCTTAAATCAGCATACTCCTTTCCTTCAGTTTACCTAGGAAGGGAAATGATTGCTACTGTGAGTGGGTAACTGGTGTCATTTGGTAAATAGAGAGTAATTCTAAGATGTACAGTTATCACATCATCAGCTTTGGGGAACGCTAGGTTGTCTCTTGAATACAGAGCCCACCTCTGGGATCCTGCTCCTGTTGCCACCCATTCTTCTTGACAAGGTGGAGCTCTGGGCTGGAATTCGTTGGCAGAGGTTGTGGGCACAGCAGCAGCATGGTCAGAGCAGAGGCGCCCCACGGCAGGCCTGTGTGGGCCCTCGGTGCCCTGGGGTATCTGCCCAGCTCTCTGCTCTCAGAAGGCTCCGGGTCTGGCAAGGCAGACAGGCCGAGTCTGGACAGTTGTGGGCAGTGCCTGCTGGGTTCAGGGGGGAGCATGGGACACTGGCGCTGCTAGGTAGGGGCTGATCCTGCCTCAGAGGCTGGGAAGAGCTGACTGCTGAAATGGGCTTTGAAGCATGAGTATACACACCAGGTGAAGAACAGCAGCCGTATGTCCTGAGAAAGGGAGCTGTGTGTGCAAAGCCTCGCACATCTGGAGTGGCAGAGGTGGTACAGGGAAGTGTCAGATCCTGCAGCGTTTTAAGCGCCAGGCCAGGGAGCTTCTCCATCTGGAGTGCTGTGGGGAGCGGAGGGAGGGACACTCCCCGATGTCGGGTCAGGCTCCAGGTTAAGGCAGACCTGATCTCACCTGGTGCGTGGTGAGGGAGGTGGACACGGAACAGCTACAGTCTGGGTGGCGGCTGTGTCTGCTGGATGTGGTCGGAGTGTGGCGGGAGCACAGAGGAGACCTCTAAGCCTCCTGAAAGGAGGGGAGGACCCTGAGGTGCCGCTGAGTCATCAGGACGAAGAGACATTTGAGCCATGGGGACTAGAACGCGGACGCTGGGGCCAGATCTCAGCTCTGCCATCTGCTGGCTCTGCAGCTTGAGGCTGCGTCCATCCATTTCTCTCTCCGCGTCACTGGTCTCATGTAACCCAGCCTCCCTGGGTGGTTGTGGGAAAACAGAGCAATACCTGTGAGGCTCCTGGAGCAGCGGCACACACGTAAGTCCTGTGTGTCAGCCACTGCGCCTACGGCTTGTGATAACGCCCTCAGTGTGTCATCCTTGTTACGATCCCTGTTAAAACCTGGTGGGGAGCCTTTCAGAAACAGATGTGAGGAAGGGACGTGCCAGGGAGGGGAACAGCATATGCAGAGGCCCAGAGGAGACTGAAGGAGCCCTGAGCGCTCGGGCACTGCAGCGAGTCCTTCCTGGCTGGTGTGATAAGACGGGGGCGTCTCGAGGTGGGGGGTGCCTGGGGCAGGGCAGAGGCCAGACCACGGAGCCAGACAGTCAGCATACACCCAACCAGGCACTGTTCTGGGCACTGGGGGCATAGCTGTGGGAGACAGACGAAGTATTTGTCCTCATGGGGCTTCCTGTCTGGGGAGCTTGACCCTCAGCCTCAAGTGGGGAGCCGCTGGAGGGGTTCCTCCCGGAGCGAGATGGGGTCATGTCTAGACTGGCCTGGAGGGAGAGTTGGGAGGTGGGCCAACATGTAAACCTACCTCCAGGTTTTCTCCTCGGCCCCCCAGCAACCCTCCAGCCACACCCCACTGCCCCCTGACTCCCCCAGCTGTGGGGGCCTAAACGCACAGCCGCCCACCCAGGCTGTTTGTCATCCTCACAGTGATGGGACCAGTCGAGGCAGCCCCCGAATACCGGGTCATCGTGGATGCAAACAACCTGACCGTGGAGATCGAGAACGAACTGAGTGAGTGCCGGGAAGGCGAGCAGAGACGGCCCTGCCTGCTGGCCCTCACACCCTCCTCCCGTCCCCAAAGAGGGGGCGGGCAGGATCCCACTGGCCTTCCCCGGGGTCCTGCCCCCAAACTCCTCACGCTAGTTCAAGTCCAGGGTTAGCTGCTGGAACAGAGGCTTAAAGGAGAAGGAAGCATGCTCTCCTCTGATGTGAGAGTCTGGGTCAGGCTCTTGTTGACCTGCCAGCTGCGTCAGGGTACAAGGTGACTGCCCACCTCCAGTCATCAGCTCCGCATCCCCAGCAGCAAAACAGGAAAGAAGAGGAGGGCATGGTTCTTTAAGGGGGTGACCTGGAAATGGCATGTGTCACTTGAGATCACATGTCGTAGACCAGAACGAGCTCACATGGCCACATCCAGCAGAACGGGCAGCAGGGAAGCACAGCTCTTTTGCTGGGTGTCCATAAGCCCAGCTGAATTCAGGGGTTCAGTTACTAAAGGAAGAAGGGGAGATGGGTGCTGGGGACAGCCAGCAGAGTCTGCTGGCCCGCTCATCAGATATCTGCCCTCCCCGTGTGCCTTAGACATCATCCATAAGTTCATCCGGGATAAGTACTCAAAGCGCTTCCCTGAACTGGAGTCGCTGGTCCCCAACGCACTGGATTACATCCGCACGGTCAAGGTGAGTGGAGAGAGGTCAGGACTCAGGAGGAGCTGATCGCCCCTCGTGTGAAGGTGGGGGGCGGCAGCGCAAGGAGCAGGTGAATGACCCGGAGTGAGGATGCCCGAGCCTCAGCTGCCTTCCTCGTTCTCCTGAGGCCTGGAGATACTGGAGGGGATGAGCAGTGGTTCAGCTGCTCCAGGCTTCCCAGCAAGAAAGAAACGAAGCCTGGAAAGGATGTTCTCGGGACTCCTCTGCCCCATCTCCAATCCCGCCACTTCCCTGGATG
Source organism: Ursus americanus (assembly GCF_024610735.1). NCBI lineage: Eukaryota > Metazoa > Chordata > Mammalia > Carnivora > Ursidae > Ursus > Ursus americanus. The sequence continues at coordinate 55,418,985 of NC_142147.1, forward strand.
GGTCTCCCAGGAACGGCTGGGAGCTGCTTAAGGCTAAGGAAGCAGGGAGGGAGATGAGGGGTCTCTCATTCCACCAATAGTGGTTGGAGCAGGTGGCATTTGAGTCAAGATCTGAAGGTTGATGCGGGGGCAGCCGTGCAGAGATTTGGGGGAAGAAGTCACGAGTACCAAGACCCTGAGGTTGTCACCAGCCCTGGTGTGTACAGAAATGAGGAAGTGAGGGGCACGGTTGATGAGGTCGGGTCCCATGTGACCTCCAAGGCTTTGGCCTTCTGGGAAAGCTACGAGAGGGTCAGATGCTAGTGAGGGCAGGGACAGCAGTGAGGAGTCTCCTGTGTGAGGCCAGGAGAAGGTGAGGATGGTGGCAGAGGGCGTATGTGCAGGGAAGTGGCGCGGTCAGGTTTGCACCCTGAGTTGATGGGGGCAGTGGCTCTGCCCGGGTCCAGTTTGGACCAGCTGCGCAGGACAGATGCTGCTCGTGCTCTGAGCGGTGAAGTCCCCGGAACTGGCAGGCACCATATGTACAGACACCAGCTGTCCCTGTGTCCCCAGAAGAGACCCAGGTAAGTGCAGGAGCAAGAGAGGGTCTAGGGCCTTCCTGAGTCTCTGCACCTCCCCTCTCTTGCCTTCTAACCCCCAGGAGCTGGGCAACAGCCTGGACAAGTGCAAGAACAACGAGAACCTACAGCAGATCCTGACCAACGCCACCATCATGGTCGTCAGTGTGACAGCCTCTACCACCCAGGGGTGCGTGCATGGAGGGGGGATGTCACCGGGGCCCCCCAGGCCCATTTGATGGCAGATGAGGACCTTGGGGTCCCGGTGGCACAGGTGTCCGTCTCAGGAGGACAGTTCATTTCTGTCCATGTGTGTTTGACGAGCGCCTGCCGTGACCCAGGCGCTGTGCTGGGCCCGGGGATGCTCGGTCAGCGAGGAGCCTGTAGTTGGGAGCGGCGAGGCGGAGGGCAAACCCGGAGTAGAAGCGTTTGTCTCGGGCGTGTCGTCCTTCACTGCAGTGCGAGTGTCTGTGAAGGCAGGGACTTTGTGTTGGCCCCTTGGTCTCCAGCTTCCCCTCTGGCATCTGTGACCCCAGAGCAGAGTCCTGTGGAGTGGAGACCTCCCTTGGGCTGCCATTCTGTTCACTGAATAAATGCTGGCCAAGCACCGAGCACTGTTCTGAGGGCAGAGGTTAGAGAACCCGGCAAAGCAGAGGCTGCCCTGCCCTGCCCAAGCTCCCATCCGGGGGACGCAGGTACATACACAGGTCGAAGGCTGGAGGGCGAGTGTCGGAGTGCACACGGGGTGCCGAGGGGCGTGCAGCACAAGAAGAAGGGCACCTATCCTGCTGGGCCGGATGGCTTCCTGGAGGAGGTGACGACTCAGCCTCAGGCAGAGACCAAGCTCTAGTGGGAGAGCAAGGGGGCTCTTAGCTTGCCACTGCTGGGGGCAGCCTTGAGCATCAGCCCACCGGGCTTCGGTTGCAGGGGCCTACAGCCGGCTCCGTGATCGCTCCTCTGTGCACTGTACAGCACGGATGGGGGGAGGGAGGGAGGGGTATGGCTGGGTTTGGTTACCGGTTCTTCAGGCCAGTCCCCTTCACCGTCTGGCCCTCAGGTCCCCCCTCTGTAAAATGGCAGTGATAACAGCCCCCCTTTGTGGTTTCCTGCCACAAGTCCTTACCCACCATCTTCCATGTGGTGGGGACGCATTCTGCTGAGAGTCAGACAGCGTGGGGTCCCTCTCCTGGGGCCAGCCAGTCTGGTCACAGGTGGTGACAGTGGGCTTCCATGGCCGGCAAGGCTGAGACCTGAAGGATGAGGAAGGAGCTGGTGGGGGCACATGAGCAAAGGCTCCGACGCCAGCTCGCACCTGGCAGAGACCAGCATGGGCACCGAAAACTAGGATTCCCAGCAGCCCTTGCTTCCAGGCCTCAGGGCCGACGGGACTTGGAATTGCCCAGACGTGCACACGTGTGTACGGACGTGCACACACACAGCTGGGAGGACACGGGCTCCTATGCCAGTCAAATAGGGTACCCTGGAGGGCCGGTTCTGACTCAGCCACGTGCCTCACCACTGCAGGCAGCAGCTGTCCGAGGAGGAGCTGGAGCGGCTGGAGGAGGCCTGTGACATGGCGCTAGAGCTGAATGCCTCCAAGCACCGCATCTATGAGTATGTGGAGTCTCGGATGTCCTTCATCGCGCCCAACCTCTCCATCATCATCGGGGCGTCCACGGCCGCTAAGATCATGGGTGAGACCCTGGGGCAGAGTGGGGTCAGAGGGCTGTCCTTGGACAGTGCGACCTCGGGGACGCTTCGTCCCTCTGTAAGATGGGACACTGGGCCCAGGGCCCCAGCACCACGTCCCCCTTGCCCTCGCCGTGTCAGCCCTGCTAGAGATCACAGAGGTCAGCCACCCTGCTTCTCCTGCAGACATGGAGAAAGGATGGCAATGCTGAGCTGGGCCGGACGAGACAGGCCAGAGCAGAAGGTAGTGTGGCCTCTGGAGAGGCTGGCCCTCCTCGGCCAGCACGTCCCAGCAGCTCCTGGCTCTGTGCGGACACCTGGGCTGCCCGGCTCTAGCAGCGTCAGCCCCCGGGACCTCAGGCTCACCCACGAGATGGGGGCTGCAGTCCTGACGATGTGTTAGGACTGAGGGTGGGCCCTCATGCCCGACCCCCTGCAGTCTCAGAGCGCCCTCTTGGGCTCTTCGCCCCTTCAACCGAGAGACTCTGCCGGGTGGTTGGGTGAAGCAGCGGTGCCCAGCTGCTCGGGCTGCCGTAACCAGGTTCCACAGATGGGGGCAGTGGGGACTTAAATACCGAGGCTCACTGTCACACAGGCCTGGACGCTGGGAGGCCGGGAGCAGCATGTCAGCAGGCTGGGCCCTGCGGGGGCCTCTCTCCTCGGCTTGTAGGTGGCCGTCTGCTCACGTGGCCTCCCCTCTGCGCATCTGTGTCCTCATCTCTTCTTACGAGGACACTGGTTGTCCTGGATCAGGGCCCATGCGATGATGTCCTTCCACTTTAATCACCTCTTCCAAGGCCCATTTCCAAACACAGTCCCATTCTGCGGTACTGGGGGGTAGAGCTTCGACATAGGAATTTGGGGGAGACAGTTCAGGTTGTAGCACAGTGTTGGGTGGCAGGTGTTTGCAGAGTTGCAGTGTAGAAAAAAGCAGTGGTTTCAGGGCAAGATAAACTCAGGTGTGGATCCTCCTTCTCCCCTCACTGACCTCACAACTTTGGGCAGGTGACGTCATGTGCCTCGGTTTCCTCAGTGGTGATAGGGCTTTGCTGCTGTCCTATGACTGCTGGGCTGAAGTCAGGGTGTCGGCCAGTTCCTGCGTTCCTTTATATTTATGGAGCTTCTAGGAAGGAATCCGCTTCTGGCCTTCTCCAGCTTCTAGAGACTGCCTGCATCCCCCCACCTTAAAGTCTCCTGTCTCACCTCCCTGTGACTTTCCGCCTTTCTCTTCCGCTTACCCCGTCTCAAGTCCTTCACGTAATCGTGTCTGCGAGGGGTCGCAGGTTGCGGGGACTGTGATGTCAGTGTGTGGGGTTGCCATGCTTGTACAGGCGTGTGATGAAACAGTTGACCACCCAGCACGGGGCCTGGCGCCCAGCAGACCCCCGTCAGAAGAGGCATTTTTACCTGCAGCTCCCCTTCCCTTCCCCAGGCCTGCAGACATGCTCACGGGATCGCAGCGGGGATCAACCTGCAGCTCCCCTTCCTCTTCCCCGGGCCTGCAGACGTGCTCACGGGATCACAGCGGGGATTGACACAGAGCCCGTCCTCAGTGGGTCCCCAGTGTGGTGGCAGCTGTTGTGAGACGCACACAGCAGGGGCCGTGCGGCTCTGCAGACTCTGGGGGCACGTTCCTGTTGGGCTGTCTTCTCACTGTGTGTCCTCAGGCAGGTGCTTTCACCTCTCTGAGCCCCCTCTGAATCCTCCCTCTGAAACGGGACTTGTCAGCCCTCCCTGGCAGGGTCAACTCAGGAATCCAACCAGAAACTCACATAAAGGCACAGAGCACGCAGTGAGCCCCCAGACAAACGCCCTGGGCTGCTTTTGACCTCCCTTCATCTCTCCTTCCTTCCTCCCCACTGTTGCAGGGGTGGCTGGGGGCCTGACCAACCTCTCCAAGATGCCTGCCTGCAACATCATGCTGCTGGGCGCCCAGCGGAAGACGCTGTCTGGCTTCTCGTCCACGTCCGTGCTGCCCCACACCGGTTACATCTACCACAGCGACATCGTGCAGTCTCTGCCCCCGGTGAGTTGCTGTCGCCCCCTGCATGTGGCTCCCCGTGGAGGTTTCTGCCGTGCCGGAAGCAGCCTCGTGCAAAGAGCAAGTGCCCCCTCTGCTCCTCAGTTCCCATTGGTCAGAACTGATGAGCACGGTCAGGAGCTCAGAGGACAGGGTCACATGGGGCACTGGAACAAGGACCCCGGAGCTGATGTGCTGGAGTTGGGATTCTAGAGCTCCTCTTGACCGCTGGGCAAGGGGCGTGAGCTCTGTGCCTCAGTGTCCCTCTCTGTAAACTGGGGGGAATGGAACCTGCTTCATGGGGTCATGATCACAACTCCTACATATGAAACTCCTTCAGGTCTCACTTGCATGTAACAAGCGATGTCAGCATTAGCTTGCAAGTGGCAGGGGTCCCCAGACCATCCCCAGGTTCAGTAACCCACCAGAGGGATGTACAGACTCCAGGCTGATCCACTTGGGCGATGAGCTTCCAGTCCTCCTCTTCTTGTCAGGACACGTCACTCCTGGCCTCCACATGTGATATGGTGCACAGAGACCCGCCTCCAGGGAAGCCCAACTAAGCCTCCAAGTTCAGAGTCTTCATGGGGCTCAGTTGTGCAGACGTGACCGCGTAGCCCAGGTGGCTGGTCTGGGCTCCAGGCTGAGATCCCGTAACCCAAAGACCCCACCCTCAATCCCGTGGTTGGTCTCTGCCTTGTCCAAGGCCCCCAGGCCAGCAGAGATCACCACCCAGGAGCTGAGGGCCGAGGGGGACCCTTTTAGGGCAGGGTTTCACACAGTCGCTGCTGACTTCGTTATCGTTACCGGTTAGACTTGTGGCTGGGGGATTACACGTACCGTCTTGGCATATCTCAGAATGTGGGTCACCGCCCTTTGTTTCGAGCATGTGACAGTCTTCTCCTGCAGTAATGCAGCTGTTGATGCAAACGGTTCAAGTTGTTAGAAAGCCAGTGGAAAGAAAACCGTGACAGTGGTGCTTTGTTGCCATAACACGTTATTACGGTAACGCGCAGTAGGAATGGGGAACTTCTGACCTGCGGAAAGTGAGCTGGTGGCGGTTGGGGTTTGGGAAATGCTCTGTGCTGGCGAAGGAAGCCTCCCATCAACTCTGCCCCCTCTCCGCTGCTTCAGGATCTCCGGCGGAAAGCGGCCCGCCTGGTGGCCGCCAAGTGCACTCTGGCAGCCCGCGTGGACAGTTTCCATGAGAGCACGGAAGGGAAGGTGAGGCACGGGCAGGTGTCCGTCTGTGTGGGTCTCTCTCCTCTACCAGACTTGTCAGCGTTCAGTTCATCTCTCCTGCCTTGGCAGACTTGCTCCATGAAAGTGGGTATGTTTTCTGTCTTGGGCATTGGCGTCCAAACACCCAGCCTGGCACAACGTTCGGGGCTTCGTGTCTCTCTCTCTCTCTCTCCATTCCTCTTTTCCTGTCTCTTGACCACTAGTCGAGGTGCTGGGGGGACAGCAGTGAGCTACTCAGACCAAAGCCCTGCCTCCGTGGCATTCATGTTCTGGCTGGGGGCGGTGTGAGGAGATGGGGGACATCCATGGTGTGTCCAGGGGGGCTGCGTAAATGCTGAGATGAGATCAGAGGGTGCTGGGCTGGTGAGGGAGGGTGGGTGCTGGTTTAATCAGGACTTTGGGGAGGGCTTCTCTGAAAAGGTGAAGGTCTAACATGCACCCAAGTGAGTGCTTGGGGGAAGAGTCCCAGAAAGAGGAAATGGTTGGTGCAAAGGCCCTGAGCCTGGCACGCAGCAAGCTAGGGAGAGGAGGCTGTGGGATGGGCCAGGTCATGCAGAGCCTGTGTTCCCCGGAGAGACCTTGGTTGTAGTAGAGGTGCTGATGGGGGGCTGATTTGGGGTCTTCCCTAAAGGAAGAGCCCGGTGGGACAAAAACCACAGAGGTGAGGTTCCCAGGTGACCCCCTTTCCTCACCTGTGCAGGCCAGGCCCGAAGGTTAGGAAGGAGGCACAGGTGTTGGGTTGCATTTGGGGGGCTGCTCACATCCCCCATCAAGGAGACAGTTATGTGAGGGGTGCAGGGAGAGGTCTGAGCGCAAGACATGAGTCTGAGGTGGGACTAAACCCCGAGAGAGGATAGGCCTGGGGACAGGTGCCACACTCAGGCCAGTGGCCGGGCAAGGCCCTGATGGGACCCTCCTGCCCTCCCCAGGTGGGCTACGAGCTAAAGGATGAGATCGAGCGGAAGTTCGACAAGTGGCAGGAGCCACCACCCGTGAAGCAGGTGAAGCCACTGCCTGCGCCCCTCGACGGGCAGCGCAAGAAGCGAGGTGGCCGCAGGTGGGCCCTGAGGGCCGGCCAGGGAGGAGGGGAAGGGAAGGGAGGGGGCTCATGAGCCCCAGCTGACCCCTGGCGCCCATCCCCAGGTACCGCAAGATGAAGGAGCGGCTAGGACTGACCGAGATCCGGAAGCAGGCCAACCGCATGAGCTTCGGGGAGGTCAGGCCTTTAACCCTGATGTGCCTTTCACATTTCTTCTTCTCCGTGCTGGGGCAGCACCCCACCTCCAGTCTCTCCCCCACATCCATGCACCCCAAAGGGACCGGCGTAGCACTCAGTGCTGGCTCTGTCCCCCCTCCCCCTGCCTTGCCCTTCTGTACGAGCCCTTCCCCAGGCTTCACCTCTGCTAGTCTCTCATTATCTGAGCGTCATCCTGCTGGTCCTGCAAGAACTAGCTAACATGCCCTTTCGTCAGCAAGCCCGGTTTCGGTTGTTGACTCCCCCCCTCAACACACACACACAGACCCACACACAGCCCCTCTCAGCTGTCAGCTCAGGGGCCAGTAACAGGACTGCACGCCTCACTGGGTCCCAGCAGGTACCTGAATCGGGTGAACGCCTGGGCATCTGGCTGATGGAGGGTGGCTAACTCTGGGAACCCTTCCCCTCCCACCAGATCGAGGAGGACGCCTACCAAGAGGACCTGGGCTTCAGCCTGGGCCATCTGGGCAAATCGGGCAGCGGGCGTGTACGGCAGACACAGGTGAACGAGGCCACCAAAGCCAGGATCTCCAAGACACTGCAGGTATGGGCCTGGCCTGGGTGGGACCAGGGGTGAGGGAGCTCTGATGGGAGAGCCCAGGCCCAGCCCAGACATCCTGTCCCCTCCCCTCAACACAGCGGACCCTGCAGAAGCAGAGTGTGGTATACGGCGGGAAGTCCACCATCCGAGACCGCTCCTCGGGGACCGCCTCCAGTGTGGCCTTCACCCCACTCCAGGTACTGTGTGCTGAAGTCAGGAGGCCCACTCTGGGGCGTCTCCACTCCCAGCTTTCTGAGTGGCCCTGGGCAAGCCCCTTTCTCTCCCTGGGTTCCAGCTTCTTTGCTTGTGAAGCAGGCACATGACAGAGTTCCTTGCAGGGCTGTTGTGGACTGTGTATCAGGGAAGCCCCTGGAAGGCATGGCCCAGTTCCTGGTGCTCAGGCTCGTGGGGCAAAAGGGAAACTGTCGTGCCTGCAAGCACAGGCTGGCTTTAGGATCGGGCTGGGACTGCAGGTGACCAGTTATTCCCTGTGAGCTCGAGGGGACTCAGCCCCTCCCTGAGGCGCTGGGTGGTCGGCACAGTGTCAGAGCTCCACGTAAGAAAGTTCATAGCTAGCAGGCTGGGAAGTGGAGGTCCCAGCCCAGCCACTGATGCATGGGATGGAGCCATTGCCTCTGTCCATTTCTCGGCTTACCCGCAGAAGAGGGCCAGCGTGTCCTATGGCACCGTGCTGAATAACTGAGCTCATTCGCTGTGCCAGCAAGGGTGTACTGAGCACCCGAGTTCCAAGCGCTGTTGCAGGAGCTGGGGATAGAGCCACAAGCACGAGACAGGAAGCCTTGCCCTCATGGAGCTTATGGGGTGGCAGGGGTCAGATAAGTAAGATACAGAGCCTGTTGGAAAGTGGACAGTGCAGGGAGGAAGAGGGGAGAGGGAGCAAGGTGTCAGGTTGGAGCCGCTCAGGGAGGCCTCAGCGAGAAGGTGAGAACTAGCTATGGAAGATACTAGGCATGGTGCCAGCCAGTGTGGGGCCCCCAGAGCTGGTCCCTGTGTCACCAGTGGGGTTGGTATGGTTTGCACTAGGGCCGCAGGCGAGCCACTTAGCTCTGTGACTCAGTTTCCTTATTCAGGAACCAAACCTGGTCGGCTGTTCTAAAACATTGGTGTTTTTAAAATCACGTGGAGGACCTGTCAGAAATTCAGATGCCCAGGTCCTCCCCACTCTCCCCCCATCCCAGACCCACGGAGTCAGAATCTCCCCAGGTTTGGGTGGGGGCAGTTTGGTGACTGGTAAACTGTTCTCATATCTACCTGGAGCCCGAGGACCATTGAGAAGGGCCTCCTGGACATTTCATAGTTCTCTTATTGGGGGAGGGACCTTGTCAGGCCAGCCCATGTCCCCACCCCATCATCACCTCCCTCACCTGCCCAGGGCCTGGAGATTGTGAACCCGCAAGCCGCCGAGAAGAAGGTGGCTGAGGCCAACCAGAAGTATTTCTCCAGCATGGCCGAGTTCCTCAAGGTCAAGGGCGAGAAGAGCGGCATCATGTCCACCTGAGGGGCTGTGCCCTTGGGGGCTGCCCCTGAAGCTACGCGGCCCCTGCCCTTGTGAAGGGATCGGGGTCAGGATGGGGCTGGGAGGTTCCATCCTCAGCCCGGTGCCAGGACTGTCTGGGGAGGCTCGGGAGGAGGCCCGGTCCCCCAAGCACCAAGATCGCTCCCCATTGCAGGGGAGCAGAGCCAGTCTTCACCACGCTTCATCTTTTGTATTTTAACTAGGAAGGGAGATACTTTTGGAAAAAGTGCAATTAAAAGCACATTATCAGGTTCTGTTCCTGGGGAGTGATCATTTGTCAAAGACATGTGACGAGGAGTCAGAGCTGTGGGATTTGGGGGCACAGAGCTTGGGCTCCCGATCCAGGTGGTGTCTAGGCCCATCCCTGGCCTTTCGCTTCCCTGTCATGGATCCCAGGAAGAGAAGAGGCCTCTCTGTCTCCAGCCCACCTGGAGAACGTCACCCAAGTGATGTGGCTGCTGAAAGCCCCAGCTTTGCGAACAGGCCAACCTGGGCGTCTGTGGTGTCAGGTGAGTGGCCTTGCCTTTCCAAGCCTCCACCCGTAACACCACGGGCCACCTGGGAGGATGTGAAAGGTGCCCAGAAGGTTCTTAGCATTGGGTTCCCTGTCAGGGTCCAGTGTTTGTGGGGTACTCCCTGCCCGCCCTGCTGTGCCAAGCCCTGATGGGGCCGAGCTGACCTCCCTGCTGGCAGGGACGCAGTGTTGTAAGAGGTCCTGCCAGCTCAGTCTGTCCTGGAACTGGGCTCAGCCAAGGTCCCCTTCACTTTGGCTGAAAGGTGCAGGCTGAGGGGCACGTGGCCTGTAGGCAGGGACCAGGCTGTAGGCAGGGACAGTCCCAGGGGCTCCCCTGCAAGTGCTAGTGAAGGAAAACACCACCTGGGGGCCCACGTACTGTACTCTAGCGCACTGGGGAGGGAGCCCTGGTCAGTGACCTGTGAGGCCAGTCAGCGCCCCTCTTAGCTACCCAGGAGTTGGGTGCACAACCCGCCCTGTAGGAAGGTGATGCCTCCGACCTCTGCCGGTCTCCCACCCTCCAGTTCACTCTTTCTCCCTGGGGCTCTGGCTGGCTGAGTCCTGTCTGAGATCTCCCTCTCTGTTCCTCTTTCTGGGCCACTCCTGCCATACTTGCTCCAAGTGTGTCTCAGTTCAGGGCTTGCTCTGTGGACCTCAGCAGCCCTGAATCTCTCCCCTCACGTCAGAGTTTGCAGCACCTGGGAGATTCCTTCTAATGGCCACATTACCCCAGGTCACTGAACTCGGTTTCCCCAACTTTATCCCTGAGCCTTTAGGTCAGCCCTGTTGAAAAGTGACGAACTTGGCTGATCTCTGCCGATGGGTCTGCCTGGGAAGGGCGCTCTGTTGGCCACTCGTCAGAACCTCCCCCACCCTGGCCAGAGTCAGGAAAGGATCTGACTCACCTCCTGCTGTAGTCCTGCATAGTCTTAGAACAGAGATGCTCAAAGCTTAGTATGCTTCAGAATTACCTGGGTGGCTTGTTAAAACCAGGGTTGCAGGGCCCAGGGGTTCTGCTTCAGTTAGTCTAGCGTGGGAACTCAAAAGTGCGTTTCTAGTAGGTTTCCAGGTGATGTTTCGGCTGCTGATTGAGACCTCACTTTGAGAACCACTTCTAGAAAATTCTCTATCAGATGAGCTGCATGTTGGAATCGTCTCATTAGGTTTAAAAATTACTGATTCCCATCCTAGAAATTCAGATTTCAGTGGTCTAGGTTAAAAAACCTGAGTAGCTGGGTTTTTTTCTTTCAAGCCACCCAGGTGATTCTAATGTGCAGCCAGGTTTGAGAACCATTGCTCTGAGTCCTTGTTACTCAAAGTGCCAACTGTGGGGCGTCAGCATCACCTGGGAACTTGTCAAACAAGCAGAACCTGGGACCTCCTGAATCAGATTCTGCATTTTAACAAATGTTCAAATGGTTGCCGGATGTCTGAGCGGCACTGCCCCATCCAGGGCCCGCACTTGGAGGAGCGCGGATCTAGATCAGTGAGTCTCCCAACCCCAGTGAGCGTGGGGATCACGCAGGAAGTGTGTCAAAGTCACCTCCAGGCTTCACGCCCCGGGTCTGTGGACCTACGAACGCCGCGCTTTTACAACCCTTTCCCTTCCTTGTCAGGCGATTCGGATGCAGCTCTCACTTGCATCTTCCCTGGATTTGCCTTGCTTTGCTCCACCTTCCCATCTTGACCGTCTGGCCCTGGGCAAATGCCTCGTGGTTCGTGAAAGCACCAGAGTCGTCAACCACAAGTCATCCCTCGCATTCACTCATTCATTCACTCATTCATTCAGCAAACAGTCACTGTCTTCTGCGGATGCCAACTCCGGAAGGGCAGACTGGAATCATGACGAGAATGACGGCAGACGTGACAAAGCGAGAGCGGGAGGGGACAGCGTCGTCACAGCGCCGGAGAAGCGGACGTGCAGGGGAGAGCTGCTGTCCCACCGCCGCGGGACCAGGCGGAGGCACGACGGAAACTCCGCGCATCCCTCCCCCCACCCCGTGGGCGTGCGAGGGGCCAGTGACTGGGGGCGCTGTCCACTGCCTCCTCCCTCCCTCCAACAAGACCGAGTCCCAGACATGTGCCAAACACAGGCAGGTGCAGGAACACGACGCAGCCGGACACGAGGGACGCTGGAGGCTGCGCCCCGGGGCCGAGCCCACTTGCTACACCCCGTTTCACACGCTCCACAGGCCGGTACCGCCCCCTCGCTGCGCCTCTGGACCCACCGCGGTGAACGACACCTGGCACGGCCAACGAGGGGACGGCTCCTCCCAGGGCTGCTTTGATTGGCAGGCGACGTCGGCTCGGCCCCCGCTCTGAGAGCACCTGTCCGCCTCTCATTAGGTGTGCGGCCTCTAACGCCCACGCTCCATGCCTTCCTCCGCTTTCCCCACCCACTTCCGGACCCAACCAATGGCTTCAGGGCAGAATATCCCTTCACAACCAATTAAAAACGGCTCTAAACTTGACGAACGACTTCCCGCCCCTGATCAGCCTAGCTCCTCCCCCTGGCCAATTAGTTTAAGGAGAAGGGAGAGGGTGTATCCAATCAGCACGACAGTGGCCTCGTGATTGACGTACGGGCCCTCGCGCTGGCGTGTTGTGTCCTGAGGCGGGGAGGAGGAGGAGCGGGGAAGAAAACCTGAACCAATCCGAGCAGCCTGCGCGGGAGGCCTATCGAACGCCGCGCCTTGGAGGGATTGCCCAATCGGCGAGAGGAGGCTGGCTGCATCCCTGCCAAGGACCAATAGGGCGCGCCCGAGGGGCAAGAGCGACATGCCGCAGGAGCAATCATAGGCCTATATTCGGGGCTCGGGGGCGGGTCGGCGCCAGAGACGAGAAGAGAGGAGGGGAGGCCTCCTCCGCCGCCGCCATCTTGGACCGGGCCCGGTCAGCTTCCGCGGAGCCATCGGCAGACGCCGCGGCCTCCCTTGAGCCCCGACCCCGTCGTCAGAACAACCCCGGGCCCACTTCCCCCCACCCCACTTCCGCTTCGCGCCGCTATCGCGATAGCGCCCGGGCCCGGGGCGCGAGAAAAAGGCGGCGGGCGCTCGCCTCCCCCGCCTGTCGCGATACGCTCCTCAGCGGCGGCGCCAGCTCCTGTGGTGAGAGCGTCAGGCTCAACTGGGCCGGACCCCTTCCCCTCCTCCCCCGGCGCCACCGCCGCCCTTCCCGCCGCCGCCCGCCCCGGCGACACCGCCGCCTGTCGCGACATGGCCGTACCCGGCCCCCGGCTCCCCGCGCGGGCTCCCGGCAGGGGCGGCCCCGGCGCCCGCAGCCGTCCTTCCCTCCGCGCCCCGCGGCGGCGCTGGGGGTGCCCCCCGCGGAGGTGCGGGCGCGCGGGGCCGCCTCTCTCCGCGTCGGTGCGGGCGGCTGGGGCGCCGGCCCCCCGCTTGACTGCAGCGCCCCGTGGGCGTCAGGCCCGCAGGCGGGGCGGGGGTCTCCGTCCCCCCACCTCCCCCGGGGCCAGGCCCGTCGTCGCCTGCAAGCCTCTGCCAAAGTTTGCCCTGCAGCGGAAAGTCGGGGCCCAGGGCCCTGCGTCTTCGGGGCGGGCAGGGCTGCCCCCGCGCTGCCCCCTCGGGGTGCGGGCCCGCCTCTGGACGCGGGCTATCTGCCGTCCGGGTGATGTCACTCCCACTTCACGAGCGCTGTGCTGGGCCCCTTAGCTCCCCTGGGTCTCAGGGACACCCCGTACAGCTCCTGCCCGCTCCGTGTTGCAGACAGTCTCCAGCGTGGGCCGTGCAAGCACCCCTGCCTCCCCCTGACGACGCCCCTGCCCTGTGGGTGTGGGTGTGCTGACACCTCCTCCCGCTGCCAGGAACGTGCCCCCGTTTACATCAGCCCTTCCTGGGGGCGTCCTCCTTCCAGAAGGCACGGGCCCGCCCCCTCGGCATCCGTGGTGGGTCTAGGGCTCACACGTCCCCACTCCCACGCAGTTGGAACCCCTGGGAGCGTAAGGCCTCCTAGATCTGAGGTTCCTGTACTGTGCCATGTGGACTTTGCTGGCTGGGGTGCGCTTTCTCCTCCAGGGTAAGGCAACTTTCCGGGTTGTCTCCCCCAGGCACAGGGTTCCTGCCCTTCTTGGCATTGGCCCCTGTCAGGTGTAGGTGCCCAGGGCTAATGCTTCTGTTTTCTTCTTGCGTGGTCTCCCTGTGTGGCTCTAAGGCTTCTACCCTCTCAGCTGAGGGGGTGTGAGGTGCCTGAGATTTGATGGACAGACCCCACCGTTGTCACCTTGCGGAGGACAAAGTTGGGGTTCCCAGTCCCCCATCCTTGGTGTTGGGCCTCCCAGTGGGGAGACAACTGTCTCCACCCCAGGCCCTCACACGTCCCTCTTCCAGAGTGTCAGGTGCTTTGTGTGGCAGTGTCAGCAGCCTCCTGGGTTAGGGATTGTCCTCCAGCATCCCTTCCCAGTGGGCCAGAGCTCCTTGGCCATGGCACGAGGCCTCTTCGTAGGGGCCGGTGACAGCCCCCAGGATTAGGACCACCTGGTGTTAGTTCCCAGGACTGAGCCTTCTACCCTCCTGCCCTGGTCTCCGTCAGACCTCTCTCTGACTGTGTTGTGTTCTCTGAGCTGAGGTTTGGGGGGCTGTCCTTTTATTAGTTTGGTCCCTCATTGAAATGGCTGTTGGCTCCTGTGGGTCTGGCACACGGCTTACCCACCCCCAGAATGTGCTCCTTGAGGGGATGAGACTTTTGGTGAAGCCTCCTGGGCCAAGGTTCCCCGGTTCCTCAGTTCCGTTTGAGACCCCTTGCCGTGAGCGTGCAAGCTCTTGGATGCCTGTGATGCCCCCTGTCTCCAAGTGGGCCTACTGTGGTTCCTTTTCCCTGGAGGATCTTGGTGGATCCCCCCAGGAGCAGTGGGGGCTCCCAGCTCTTTAAGAATGGGGCTTTTCTGTGGTGGCACCTGCACCTAAAGGCTCAAGCTCCACCTTTCTGTCTGGTCCTTTGCTGGAGGGGGGTCTTTCTTCAGAGGGAGGGGCTGCTGCCTCTGCGGCGAGGCTCCTGCCCGCTGTAGCACCCGGCTTGTCTAGAGGGTGCACGTACCCCGGGCCCATGGTGCCTCCCACAGATCCAGTGTTGTCCTCTCCGGGCCTGAGCTGTTTCCCACTTTGCGGGTCTGAGACCTCACCTCCCTGGACCAGGGCTCTTGTTCGCCTGGCACTGTGTTTCTGACTCCTTCAGGACTTGTTGCTTCCACAGTCTGTTCCCCTCTTGGGGCCATCACCTCCTCCACCGAGCTGGGTGTCCTGACACCTTGGTGTGGTGTGTCTCATGTCCTCCCTCTCTGGGCTGGAGGCAGGCAGTGCAAGCCCTTGTGTCGCATCCCTGTCCCTGCCCCTGGGCAGTAAGAGGCGTTTCTGTGTTGGGGTCCTGGCCCTCTCCCGAGCTCCCAGGCCAAAGGCTCTTCCCCGGTTTCAGTTCGCGTCCCCTCTGTGCCACCGTCTGCTAGATCCTTTTTCTGCCTGCCTCTCCTTCCTGAAGCTGGGATCTTCCTTGTGTGGGGATTGGGCCCCACCTTGGTGTGTCAGCTGGCCCTGGGCCGAGGGTGGAGCTGTTCTTTTGGTTGGCCCTTTGTGGAGATGTATGCTCCCTCCAGTCTAAGGTGTCACACCCGCTCCCCACTGTCCAGAATGGACCCCTGTGAGGGTGCGGGTACACACAGCCTCGGGGCCTCTGGTCCTCCTCCAGCGTGCTCTTATACACTGTCCACCGGTAGCTGCTAGCCACGCGTAGTGCAATAATGGAAATAAAAATGAAGAATTGCACTGTTTCGTGCACGAGCCACATTTTCAGCATTCAGGGGCGCAGCACAGGGAGGGAACGTTTCTGTTGTAGAAAGTGTTGTTGGACAGGACTGTTTTTGAGACGTTTCCTTCCCCGTGGGTGGGACCCTGTTGGTGCGACCTCCCTGTGGCTTGAGGCTCTTAGTCCTCCCTGGAGTTAGAGCAGCTCTGGGGCACCCTGCCCTGGGCCTCAGGGAGCCATGCTTTTCATAGAGGCCCCCTCTCTGGGGGGCGACCTCAGGCAGTGCATGAGTCCCCTTGGCATAGCACCTCTGCAAGGCTTCTGGAGCTCCCCCAGTCTTGGTGTCAGATCCTAAGTTGTGGCTTCCCCCTTGGCCAGAGTCCTGGTGACTCCCCTTTGAACCCAGTCTCCTCTGCGTTGCATATACTTTTAGGGTGAGGATGCCCCTCTCTCTAAGTATTGGGCACGTGTCCTGGTGGTTTATATTTCTCTGCATCTGCGTTACCATCGCATTTGATATGCACCTCCTGCGTGTTCACAGATGACTCCCTCAGGGCTGAGGTCCCCTTTCACTCTCCTGGCCCTCTCTGGGGTGACGCCTTCTGCCCCCTCATGTCTAATTCTTGGTGTCAGTGTCTTTGGGTTGGGTTGTCTCCTGTGTTTTAACGACTCTGCCATGGAACAGACTTGGTGGTGTACAGCCCTCTTCTGCTTGAGACCCAGCCCTGACATGATGGGTGGGTTTAGCTCTTCACGATTCCAGGCATTTCCCATCTCCCACTGTTCCCCCTCCATCCCCTACAGTTCTTACACACAGACAGCATCTGGCTCTTCTCCCCGCAGACTTCATCGTCTGACCTGTCTGAGCGGTCCCCTCTCTAGTGTTAGGATTCTAGTCACTATGTGCCCCTCTGTGGGCCTTCATCCCCAGCACTCAGCCATGGGCTACTTGACTTCTTCCTGCTCTAAAACGTCTGGAGTGTCATCTGGGGAGACGGTGTTCCACGCTCTGGGAATTTCCCACTTCCTGGGAAAAAGTACATGTTTCCTTGTTTCAGTTAACTTCCGGAGCATTCAGACCCCTGTGCTGGGCTGTCGGGGCAGCATAAGTAGAACTTGGTCTCCTCTCTGTCATCAGATAGTAAATGCGTCTTCCCTTTACCATCCCACGTACCCTCCTGTTCCTCAGTCACGCCTCTGTGTTTGGACCAGCCAGGGAATAAATGCATGTCCCTTCCTTCCCTCTCAGCAGCGTCCGTCTCCAAGAGAGTATGAAGAGAGCGCGTCTGTAGGGCAGGGAAGATGGCGGACAAGCGCAAACTCCAAGGTACTGCGTTCCTCGCCCGCTGCCTGTGTGGCCACATGCTCACTGTGCTCAGAACTCCTCCTTGGACGCCTGCTGCCTTGGCAGGTGCTAACTGCCTTTCTCCTCCCCGGCCAGGTGAGATTGATCGCTGCCTCAAGAAGGTGTCCGAAGGCGTGGAACAGTTTGAAGATATTTGGCAGAAGGTACAGGGCCTGGGGTCCTAAAAACCTGGGTCTCCAGGGAGGAGAGCATAGGAAGAGGTTCAGGGTCTCTGGGTATAGGCCAGCCAGAGTGAGGGGTTGTGGATCCAGGTGCTGAGGACCTAAGAAGCAGCTCTGAGATGGATTGGGGGTGGGGGTGTTCCCAGAGTTCCCAGACCCGAGAGACTGGGGCTTTACTGCTGGAGTGGGCCCAAGGGCCCCAGGTCCCACACTAACGCCTGGGTTCTCTTCATCCCTCAGCTCCACAATGCAGCCAACGCGAACCAGAAAGAAAAGTATGAGGCTGACCTAAAGAAGGAGATTAAGAAGCTTCAAGTGAGGGGACTAGGGGTCTGGATTCCCGCATCCCAAGGGCAGAGGGAGTAGGGAGGAGGGGGTTGGCGGCCTCGGTGCCCAGGTCCTGAGGCAGTGTGACTGTCTTCGCTTTTCCCCCACCTGCAGCGGCTGAGGGACCAGATCAAGACATGGGTAGCGTCCAACGAAATCAAGGACAAGAGGCAGCTCGTAGACAACCGCAAGCTCATTGAGACGGTAGGAGCCCAGAGTCTGGCACCTGACAGGTGGGAGGAGGCCGGTTCCCGGGTCCCCAGAAGTCCCTGGAAGAGGAAGGTTTCTCCGCCCCGGGGAAGGGGAGAGGCAATGGGCTGGGACCCCCTGCCAACTGCACTGTCCACAGCAAATGGAACGGTTCAAAGTTGTGGAGCGAGAGACCAAGACTAAAGCCTACAGCAAGGAGGGCCTGGGCCTGGCACAGAAGGTGGACCCTGCCCAGAAGGAGAAGGAGGAGGTTGGCCAGTGGCTCACAGTGAGTCAGGGAAGAGAGGAGGAGGGGACCTCGGGGCAACGATCCCCTGGCATCCGTGGGGACGCTGGCTGACCATCTGCTTTTCCCTTCCCTCTCCCAGAACACCATCGACACCCTGAACATGCAGGTGGACCAGTTTGAGAGTGAAGTGGAGTCCCTGTCTGTGCAGACACGCAAGAAGAAGGGTGACAAGGATGTGAGTGGGGGGACCCTGCGCCCGGGGGACAGAGATGGGCTGGTGAATGGGGGGCTTTAGCAGCCATTGGGGGTGGTCTGTGTATGTTGGTGAGCCACTCTCAGGGGTCCAGCTTCGGTAAACAGTGGCACCGTGGAAAGGAGGAGCAGGTTGGGGGAACATGCTGGGTTCTGCTGGGGTTGCAGACGAGGCGAGAGCGGATGGCCACACAGGGTGGGGAGGTCCGAGAGCTGAAGCCATGGCCTCCTAGCTCTGAGAAGGCCCAAGTCCTGAGGCAGTAGGGAGAGGCGAGGCTCATTTGGGCTTAGAAAAGCAGTCTTGGGGCAAAGCCAGATCTAGGGACCCAGATGCCAAAACTCCAGGGTTGTAGGGTGTGGGTTTAGGGGGATGCAAAGCACATGTACTTATTGGCACAGGAAACACAGGGGATGGAGAGCTGGGTCTGGGGGCAGGCAGCAGTGGGAGATGTGCCCAATCTGGGCGTCTGAGACTCGGGGGGGGGTTTGGAAGCCGAGCCTGGAGGAGAGATGCACTAGGTCCTTGTGGCGGGGTGGGGGATTTAGGCCTTGGGCAGGGGAGGTGCCTGGAGAGCCCAGGAGCTAGGGTGGGGTGTTGTGAGGACAAGGATGATGGCTCCCTGTAAACGGGCATTGTCACTCCTGTCATTAGAGTGAGATGCAGTTGGGTGGGCTGCAGTTTTGAAATCTGGGCTGTCAGGGGAGCTGCGGAGAGGGCCATGCTGTAGGAGGCATGGGGCTTTCTGGTCCTCTAGAGCTTTCCCGGGATGTCTGGGCAGGAGCTGGGGGTCCTTGAGGGGCTGGGGGCGGGGGGAGGGGGCAGACTCCACACTGCCCACGCCAGGAGGGGCTGGAGTGGAGCCTCTGGGCGTCTACAGGGGTCGGGGACTGAGGACAGGTTCTGTGGGGGCAGGAGGGGCCCGGGCAGGTGCCCTGCAGCCCCTGAGCCTGGCCCTGGGCTCGCCAGCAGAAGCAGGACCGGATCGAGGGCCTGAAGCGGCACATCGAGAAGCACCGCTACCACGTGCGCATGCTGGAGACCATCCTGCGCATGCTGGACAACGACTCCATCCTCGTCGATGCCATCCGCAAGATCAAGGACGACGTGGAGTACTACGTCGACTCGTCCCAGGACCCCGACTTCGAGGAGAACGAGTTCCTCTATGACGATCTGGACCTCGAGGACATTCGTGAGGCCCTGGGTTGGCCTGCGGGCGTGGGGCAGTGAGGGCCGGGTGGGCGGCGTCCGAGCCTGTTCAGCATGCCCCTCCCTGCCCCCACAGCACAGGCGCTGGTCGCCACCTCCCCCCCCAGCCACAGTCACATGGAGGATGAGATCTTCAACCAGTCAAGCAGCACACCCACCTCGACCACCTCCAGCTCTCCCATCCCGCCCAGCCCGGCCAACTGCACCACGGTGAGGAGGCGGCCTGTGGGAGGGGAACTGAGGAAACAGGGTCTAGGTATCCTGGGTCCGGGCCCTAAGGGCCAGCGAGGGCTGCGCGTGGGTCCTGGGCGTGCGGCGAGGGCTGGGCAGCGCAGCGGCTCAGGTAGGGATCAAGGGGTGGATTCCGAAGGAGAGCAGGCTCCTGGGTCCGTGAGCGGCTGGCAGGTGGTGCTGGCTCCCAGGAGACAGGGACCCTGGGTCCCCTGGTGAGGCTCAGGGCATAGGCACCACAGCGGCCCTGGGGCCTCAGAGATTGGCGTCTCTGTCGGGGCCCTAGAGGTCACACAGGTTTCCGACTGCATCTCTCCCACCTCAGGAAAACTCTGAAGACGACAAGAAGAGGGGACGCTCAACGGATAGCGAAGTCAGCCAGGTGGGTGTGACCTGGGAGTGCCCCCCAGGACAGGAGCACGCTTTAGGAAGCTCTGCTGCTCGAACCAGGGTGTCAGCAGCTGCTGGGAGGGCACTGAGGGGGTTGCTGTGGGACCCAGGCGAGCACCTGGGGCCGGGGAGGAGTTGGTCTCAGGACCCCTTGGTGTGTAACGAGTGCGAGGTGCCAGGGGGCCATCAGGCAGGCGGTGCCGGGGGCGTGTCCCTCCCGCTTTCTGGGGGTGGTGGTCATCAGCTGCCCCTGCAGTTGCCTTTGTGACCGTTTAAGTAACATTCAGAACTACCGGGCAATTTTAGGCTATTTTTCCTTCTCCTCTTGGATTATTAGCTGGTTTCAGCTAATCTCATGTGAGGACATAGTTACCTACGTCCCTGACATCCAATGAGTTTCTGTCCCTGACAAGACTCCTATGGGACATCACAGGGAGGTGCCCACGCAGGATGTGGGAAGCTGGGTGTGGGCTGGAATGCACCTGAGTGTTTTTAGGTGGTGGGATTGAAGCTTTGAGGGTCAGGTCAAGGGGAGGGGACAGCTGGGGGCAGCCAGGTCCTGTGAAGACAGTGAGCCCGTCTTGGGGGAGGGGAGGTGGTGGCAGGAGCGTGTGGGGTGCACGTGTGGGAGGCTCAGCAGACCTGCTGGCCCACTGGGTCCTGACCGTCTTCTCTCCCACCCGCAGTCTCCAGCCAAAAACGGCTCCAAGCCTGTCCACAGCAACCAGCACCCTCAGTCCCCGGCTGTGCCACCCAGCTACCCGCCCGGCCCCCCGCCTGCCGCCTCTGCCCTCAGCACCACCCCTGGCAACAACGGGGCCTCCGCCCCAGCAGCGCCCACAAGTGCCCTGGGCCCCAAGGCCAGCCCAGCTCCCAACCACAGTGCAGGCACCCCTGCCCCCTACGCCCAGGCCGTGGCCCCGCCAGCTCCCAGCGGGTCCAGCACCGCCCAGCCCCGGCCCCCCAGCGTCCAGCCTGGTGGGGGTGGGGGAGGCAGCGGCGGCAGCGGCGGAGGTGGCAGTAACAGCAGCGGAGGCGCTGGCAAGCAGAACGGCGCCACCAGTGAGCGAGGGCACTGCAGGGGCTTGGGGGGCCCTGGGGTGCTCGGCCCGTTTTCATTCCCTCTTCCTGCCCCAGGTTACAGCTCTGTGGTGGCAGACAGCCCGGCGGAGGTGGCTCTCAGCAGCAGTGGGGGCAACAGCGCCAGCAGCCAGGCTCTGGGCCCCCCGTCGGGCCCCCACAACCCACCTCCCAGCACCTCGTGAGTGTCTGGCCTCCTCCCACTGGTCAGGTTTCGTGTCCCCACTTTTTTCCACCCAGGACATTGTATGCATCAGCCCCCTAGCTTTACCCTTTGGAATGTTCTAAACATTCCTCTTTCCCGTGACCTGCCCCAGGCGCACCTGTCTCCCCTCAGCTGCCTCTCCAGATCCCAGGTCAGACCTTTCCAGTTGGTCCCTGTTTCTCAGCTTGCCCCAAGAGAGACTGTGACCTCCGAGGGACGTAGGGAAGACCTGCTTCCTGGGTCTGCCTCACCACCAGGCTCGGCGCGCGGCATCTGCCCTGCGTCCATCTGCCTGAGGCGTCCGTTCTGTGGGTGGAACGTTGACCTTCCTCATGCTCCCCTTCCATGGACCGTTGTACAGGCAGAGGCCTGATTCGTCCCCTGATCACCAGGTCCTCCAGTCCGTCCTCTGAGCCCTGTCCCCTTCTCTCCTTCCCAGGAAGGAACCCAGTGCGGCAGCCCCAGCAGGGGCTGGAGGTGTGGCTCCATGCTCAGGGAACAACACAGGGGGACCCAGCCTCCTGGTGCCACTTCCTGTGAACCCTCCCAGCTCCCCGACACCCAGCTTCAGCGAGGCCAAGGCAGCTGGCGCCCTGCTCAACGGACCTCCGCAGTTCAGCACCGCCCCAGAGATCAAGGTGGGCCGCAGGCTTGTGTGTTCTGGCCCTGCCGTCTTCCCTGCATGTGCTTGGTGTCCCCTTCCTCCAGGTCTGCCGGCCACCCCCACCCCTTTGTGGGGCTCTGGCTCTCTCTCCCCCACCACCTGCACCCTTGCCTGACCCCAGGCTCCTCTGCCATCCTGCGCTCTGGGACTCTCCTGGGCTTCTGGTTGGACTTGCTCTCCTCCACTCTGGGTTCCCACCATCATCTCTGTCCCCGTGTCTCCTCGCTCCTTCACACACCCCACAATCCAGCTCGCCGCCCTCTTTTTCCCTTCTGAGGGACCATCTAAGTTGAGAGAACACTGACGTCCACTCTAGGCCAGGTGTATCATGCCAGGTGCACACACCTAGGTCCCACCTTCTCTACGGGAAGCTGAGCGGGACTGCACGGGGCTGGGGGCAGCACGTGCCGTGGACCCGCAGAGGTGCCTCGGACTTGGGGTGATGGCCCAGCAAGGCCTTGGGGGGGAGATCTCTAAGCTGGGAGAGGTGGGGGCCCGGTGGCAGGAAAGGCTAAAGGAGGAAGGAGTGGTTCCTTTGTGTGTCTCGTGCTGGAGTTCCGGGAGGGCTGCTGTCGGAGCGGAGGGAGAACGCTGGGGCAGGGCTCTGTAGACAGGAGGTGGGGGTGCGGGCTGGCTGCGAGGCTTTGATGGCAGGGTGTCCTAGAGAGGGCAGTGGGGTCCTGGCCGCCAGGGTCTGAAAGGGGGGCAGGATGTGGGGCTGACTTTCTGGGCCTGCGTTTAACCTCAGCTCCCCTGAGTAAGAGTCCGGGTCCACGTCCTGTGTGGCCGCCTCCGGACAAAGCAGGTGCTCGTAACTGTACCTCAGGTACGACAGGACGCTGGAGCCCTTGGAAGAGCGGGCAGCCCAGAGTAAGCCCACAGTTTAGAGGTACCATGGATGGGAATTTATAGCGTGTGTGTCTTTCTGGAGAAAAGGGTCCACCGGGTTGTGAGTGGAGAAGGGACAGAGAAGAATGTGGCTGGGAAAGTCCCCCTGGGGCCACTGAGAAGAGCACGGAGGGCAGGTGGCGTGAGGGTTGGGGTCAGTGAGGACGGGGAGATCGGGAGGCAGCACAGAGGCCTGGGGCCTGCAGGCTGCGCGGCGGGGCGGGCAGCCCTGACCGTGGCTCAGACACCGGCTCCGGGCATGGCTTCGGGCCTGCCCATCCGCCAGCAAGGAGCTGGGACGCTGGGGGTGGCAGGAGACTGCCCCATGGCCCTGTGCCAGCCGGACGCGGCCGGGAGGGGGGGTGTACACGCAGCCCCCCTGCCCCTCAGCAGCACCCCACGGCGCAGCTGCCAGCGGAGCGGGTGCCGGTGTGTGCGCGGACGCCCGCTCGTAGAACCGCGTGCTGCAAGTGCCGCCTGGCCGGTCCTGCACTGCCGTGTGCTCTGCCATCTGCCGCACACCCTCCTGGTCCCGCATGTGGGGGCCCCACCGCACAGGCCCTCTGATGCTGCGGCAGCGTTCCGCCCACTCACGACCTGGTCTCCGCCGACCCCTGCTGGAGGCCGGGAGTGTGGGCGCCAGCTCTCCTC